>NW_022436964.1:3362253-3484616 GCF_009761245.1 Sapajus apella
GGGTGGGTGTGTGTGTGTGTGTGTGTGTGTGTGTGTGTGTGTGTATAGATTGATAAATAACAAAATACTATTCAGCCTTCAAAAGGAAGGAATTTCCGCCACTTGGAACAACATGGATGAATCTGGAGAACATTAAGCTAAGTGAAATAACGCAGACACAGAAAAGTAAATACTACAGAATCTCACTTATATGTGAAATTTAACGAAGTCAAATTCATAGAAGAAGAGAGTAGAGTGGTAATTACCATGGGCTGAGGGTGAGCAAAATGCAGAGAAGTTGGTCAAAGGGTACAAAGTACCAGTTATACACCATGAATACATTTTGTAAATCTAATGTGAAGCATGGTGACTATAGTTAATAGTACTGTATTGAATACTTGAAACTTGCTAAGAAAGTAGATCTCATCAGAAAAAAAGATAACTACATGAGGTGATAGGTGTTAATTGGCTTGATAGTGGTAATCATTTCACAATGTATACACACATCAAAACATCACGTTACATACCTTAAATATATATAGTTTTTATTTGTAAATTTTATATTTTATAAATTTCTATTTGTAAATCATGTTGTGATAAAGCTGAAAAGAGAAAATGTAAAACAAGAAAAATAAAATGTAACAAAGAAAGAATAGACATGGAGGAAACTTAAATGCATATTACTAGGTGAAAGAGGCAAATCTGAAAATACTATGTACTGTGTGATTAAAACTCTATGACATTTTATGAGAAAAGATCAGATTATCCAAATGATACTATAATTGTGGATACATGTTATTATATACTTGCCAAAACCCATAGAATGGACAACGTCAAGAATAAACCCTAATGTAAATGACAGACGTTAAGTGATAATGATGTATCAATGCAGAATTCATCGATTGTAATGATGAATTGCATCATGTGCCCTAGTGGTGTTGATAGTGGAGGAGGTTGTGAGGAGATACTAGAACTCTCTATACCTTCTGCTCAATTTTGCTGTGAACTTAAAACGGAAACTGCTGCAAAAATAGACTATAATTAAATGACAAAAAAAGAACTTCAGTTTTGAGAATAAAAAGTAAGAATAAGAGTATAGACTAAGTGACTACAAAGTAGAGAAGTGTGTAAAAGAATACCTTCAAATAGTGATCTGTGGTGAATTGTACCAGAAAGCTTGCTGCTATAAATCCAGATATCTACTTCTAATTTCAGTTCTGTCATCCACTAGCTGGTTTGATCTGGGAGAATTCCCTGTCCGTGACTTGTCTTAAATAGTTCATTAGTGGCCTGACCTCAACCCATAGTTTTGTCTATTTACAGTCCTCCCCCATTATCTAAGGTCTGACTTTTTGAAGTTACAGTTACCCACAGTCAAGCCCAACCTAAAATATTAAATGAAAAATTCCAGAAATAATTCATAAATTTAAATTGCACATCATTCGGATTCGCATTATAAAATCTCAAGCATTCTGCCGTGACCCACTCAGGATGTGAATCATCTCTTTGTCCAACATATTCATGCTATATGTATACAGTAACCGCCAGTTAGTCACTTAGTAGCATCTTGGTTATCAGAGTGACTGTTGAGTTACTAAAGTGCTTATGTTCAAGCGACTCTTATTTCACTTACAATTGGCCCCAAAACTCAAGAACAGTGATGCTGGCATAATTGTTATAATTGTTCTATATTATTAGTCACTGTTGTTAATCTCTTACTGTGCCTACAAGTTAAAATCTATCATAGGTATATATGCATAGAAAAAACAAAATGTATACAGTTCAGTACTATCTATAGTTTGAGGCATCCTACTGGGGGTCTTGGAATGTATCCTGCATAGGTAAGTGGGGAACTACTATATAATTAAATGTCTATATGACATCTATACTCAGGTGTTGGAACAGTTCTTCAAATTTGGCATGTCCAGAATTCAACACATGGTCTTCTTTCTTCCTGTCAAACTTGGCCCCATCCAGTGTTATCCACCCAAGTGCATCTATCTGCTCATATCATAATCCTTGAAATTACTTTTGACATCTTTCTTTGTCTCCCACCTTGACACTATTTAACCAATCATTAAGTCTTGTCAATTTTACCCTTGCTCACTCTCCAAGACCATGATAAATTATCATGGCACTTTCCCTCTTCTTCATAATATTGTGTAATTTTACATTTATTTGTCTGGTTATTTTATTAATACCTGAATTGAATACACATCTGTTCTTTAATCACCAAATACTCCAGCAAAGTCACATAAAATGATTCAATGTATATTCTTAAATAAATGAATGTTTTCACAGGTAACATTCATCGAATTAGATAATTTAGACTTGTAAAAAACAAAATTATTAAATCCTGAATATTGATTTCCCCAAAAAATAAAGATCTAAAGTTGGTAAAAGTGAAATTCCAAATGATTTCTAAAGTCTCTTATTTATCTAATCTGTGTGTTCCTAAAAGGCTACCATAAACAGCAAAGAAAGCACTTTCTCACCATGGACTGGGAAAAGTAACACAGGAAAAATGTGGGTGGAAACTCTCAACGAGGGGATGTCTAGAGGACACTTTGGCTGATGGTGAAGACACAGAGCTGGATGTATTCACAGGGGAAAAACAAAAGATGACAACATGAACCATGACCCCTAGAGAATTCAAGAAGGGCTTAGTAAAATATGAACTGAGTTTCAGAGTAAACCAAGAAAATCTATCCATTGAGGAAGACAGCAACTTTCTAGAATTTTGAACAGGGATGAGCAAAAAATAGAACAACCCAAAAGACTTACTATAAGAGCAGCAAGAAGGCAGGCACCTGTTTCCAGAAAGCCCAAATAAAGGGTTCCCCATATTTAGAGCCATTAAAAACTAGATTGGCAGACTTTCAAAAGATCAAAAATTTGGCAGGATAGAAGGAAGATTTGCCAGATTAATATACCAACTACTGACAAGAAATCTGTCTATGTTAATTAAGCATATTTATATACATGTATGGTAAGAGTTCCTGTCCCATATATCACACAATCTCAGGATAGCTGGGAAATGAGAATATAACAGTCTTACCATACTCTGTAATATAGTGACATCTGGATAATGTAGTAATATCCAATATGAGTATTTCATTGCTACCCCACTAAATGTTAAATCATAAACAGCATCTTCCTTCCTTTTCAAGAGCTATTAGCTAAAAAGACCTGAAGATATAGCAAATACAGATGTTAACATATGAAAGAATATTCCTTCATCAATTAAAGAAGATTGAATATTCCTCATGAGCAAAGAATATAAAGTTATTTTTCCTTTTTTGAAAAGTAATGTATGGAGAAAAGTCTAAAACTTAAAAAGAAAAAAATTAAAATTATAATTTTAAAAATCTAAAATTCAACCATGCAGCTACAAAAAAAAGAATGAAATTATGTCTTCTGCAGCAACATGGATGTAGCTGAAGGCCATTATCCTAACTGAATTAATTCAGAAACAGATAATCAAATACTATATGTTCTCACTTATAAATGAGAGATAAACAATGGGTTCATGTGGGCATAAAGATGGAAATAATAGACACTGGGATCCAAAGCAGGGAAGAGATGGGGGAAAGGGTTGAAAACTTACCTATTGTAAACAACATTCACTACTTTGGTGATGTGTATACCAGAAGCCCAAACCTGACCATTACATAACATATCCATGTGAAAAACTTGCACATATGACCCCTTGAATCCATAATAAAATTTTTTAATTGAATCAGAAGTTTAAAAAGTAAAGCTGAGGAAATCTCCCAGAATGTGGAATGAGAGAGAATGAAAGAAAAAGAGGAAGGAGAGTAAGAGAGAAAGAAAGAAAAACAGAGAGGGCATCAACCTAAGAAGTAAAACATCTAATTAAGAGTAATTCTAGAAAGAACATAGAAAAGAAAGGAATATTACTATTAAAGCAATAAAAGAAAATTTCCCAAAGCTTGAGAGACAGAAACTTTAAAAGGATACAAGAGATATCAACAGAAGATCCGTGCTTAAAGATATTTTTGTCAAAATTCAAAACAAAAGGATAGAGAAATCTTACATCTTAGAAAGAGAGAGAAAATAAACAAAATACAGAATCTACAAAGGAACAAGAAAGTCATGCTCTATCCAATTTTTCATCAGAAATGGTAAAAACTAGAAGATGATTATGCAAGATTTTTTAGGTGCTGAAGGAAGATATTCTGATCCTGGAATTCTATATCCAGACAAATTTTTTGTAAACATAGAAGAAAAATAAATCCATTTTCTGACATTCAAAACATCAGAAAATTTACTTATATTTGTCAGAAGATAGTAAAATATCCCCCAGCAAAAAAAGGGTAAAAAATCAAGAAAAGATGTAAGATACAAAGAACTGCACAACAAACCAAAATATGCATGAAAAGAAATCCCAGGATGACAGCCTACAAAGCAATCTGTGCAAATTACAGCCAAAGTCATTTGGATCCAGGATAACTTTATGAAAAAGAACATGGAATGAAATATATTTAGTAAAGAAAATAAAGAGCCATAAAATATTATATGTATTGTAAAGAAAGCACATATTTCTGCTCAAAAAAGCAAGAGGGCAATAATAATGTCCAGGAAAAAAACTTTCAAAAAAGCTATGGCCTAATATAAAAGTAAAATAAAATCTAACTTTGGAACAACTGATGAAGCCTGAAAGAGATCTCTTTTTTATTAATTTTTTTATATTGAGTGATGATATTAAAACTGTATAGAAGGAAACATAACCATAACACATATTGGCTCTGCAGTGCAATATTTACACAATAAAGGGGCAATATGTGCAATGGTCAAGGGAATTGTGATAGAATAGAAAAATGACAATTCTCTACCTTCTTCTAAAAGCACACCATAACAATGTAACTTTATAACCATTCCCAATAAGAGTAGAGTCTACTTCCTTTCTTTTTGAATCTGGGCTAATTTTGTGAGTCCTTTTGACCAAAGGAATGCAGCAGAAGTAGCAGCATGCCATTTCCAAGCCCAGGCCTTAAGAGGCCTGGCCTGTTTCTGCTCTCTTTCTTCAAACCCTGTGAGTAGCCTTGTGAACAAGACCAAACTAGCATGCTATGTGATAAGACACACATGGCCCATTCTCCCCCCCTTAACCCCAACCAACATCCACCTACCATCTAGAAGCAGAACTGCGCAGCTATGCTGAGATGCTAGAATGAACACAGCCAAGACTTAATTGCCCCATGAAGGCCAGCCCAAATTTTTCACCCATGGAATTTTGAAGTAAAGAAACTGTTGCTGTTTTAAGTCGCTGAAATTTGGGGGTGGACTGTTACATGCCAAGAGCTATTTCAAACAGATATGCGCTCCAGAGCAAGATTATATTCATTCAAATCCTGACTCTATAATTTTAAACTATGTGACTTTGAACAAGATACTTAACTTCTCAATGCCTCAGTTTCCAAATCTATAAATATGAGTAAACTATACTGTCTACCTCATTGTGTTGTTTGAAGACAATATATGTAAATATATGTAAACAGATTTGAGTTATTGCATGTACAGCAATTAGAATGGTGCCTGGCATACTGTAAGTACTCAATAAATATTAGCTATTATTTAAAATTAGAAAATGTGAGTGGTACTTATTAATTTTCAACACCGAAAATTACCCACAAGGTATAGATGACTTAATTGTAGTTACAGAATGAAATTAAAATGTTAACAGTCATGTGAAAATGCATCTGTCAGAAACTGGGAAGCAGAAAGAGGAATGGACAGGTGGAAAAAAGAAGAGTAGGAGTTTAACATAAAGTAGGGAGTCAAGAGATAAGGTCTAGAAATAAAAAATAAGAAATAGAGGTTATATGAAAATGTGTATATTTATAAAGGTAACAAGATGAGAAATTATAATATTATTATCAAAAAATTAAGAAGATGTAGAGAAATAAAGATGGGAAATGCAGGAAAGGAGCTCACTCCTCACAGCATCTATTATCTATCACTGCAAGATGAATATAAATACAAATAAATTTTAAAGGTAAAATTCAAGAATTTTTGGCCTATAAATATTTACTTAGAGATATAACATGAAACATAAAGGTTGCCTCTGCAGAGAGGCCAGTATAGGAAAAGGTGAAACAATGAAATTTATTTTATTGTATTAATTCGGTTAGCTAGATATACATAACTTTAATAACTTTTCTTTTTTATAAAAGTAAGGGACAAAAAGATTCCCCAAACCAATGGAGGCAGCAAACCACCTTACCATTTATGTACCTATGCAACAATCCTGCATGATCTGCACATGTACCCCAGAACCTAAAGTACAATTTTTTTTAAAAAAATGAAAAATAAAATGTTTTTTCTTATAGAGGATCTTCTATATTCTATTATCAAAGTTTCTCCATTATTTATGTACCATAATCAATCTGGGATTATTTTTTTAATGTGTGAGTGTAAACCTAATGCATATGTTAATTTTTTCTGCATTTTTGAATATTTGAAATATTTCCTAACTAATATGAAAATCACTCTAAGAAAGGAATATTTGTTTATTATAGAAAAGTTAGAAAAATACAATAAAAATGAAAACAAAACTTCTCCCTCCTACCAAAAAAAAAAAAGATTCCCCAAACCAACTGTTCTTTAGATCAAAAAAACAATGTTTTACAAAAATTAAGTCTGTTAAATTTTCATATTCATAAACCAAAGAAATATTAGAATTAGTAAGCTATTTAAACATTTGCTTACAGGTAATTTAGAAAACTAAAATTTTGGGGCCTAAGTGGGGTACATTTTATGTCAAAAAGAAAAGAAAGAGGAAGATCCTTTCTCCTCTGCCTCATGCTTATGTTACCTTGCCCTCATTCCCTGAAACTTGTGCAATCTTTCTCCTCCTACTGGTCTCCCTGAAATCTCGCAGACGTTAATGTCTCCCACATTAATGCTCTGCAGTACAATGCAAAGAGCAACAACTTGGAATAAGGCATCTGAGTTTAAACAGCTTTGCTACTTGTGCTCTGTGTGGCCATGCTCAAGCTAGTTTCTCTTAACACAAAAGCAACACCTCCCTCTCTGGCTATCTTTCATAATTAAATAAATTAAATAGTATACCAGGATGCACATATATATGGATGGATTATCTTGAACATAGAAATTATTCAATAAATAGATATTCCCAGGTTGGAAAAGGACAATAAAGACAGTATAGTAACACAATCAGAAAACAACTGTTAGAATTCCATCTACTTCCCTTTCTATTACCTTCTGTAATCTTAAACACCTCTCAATCCAGGAACCTGGGAGACTCCAGAACACTTCTTGCTGTAGTCACTAGCAAAACTAACCACGGGTATCTGCAAATTGCCTCCAAAGTTGATGAACGGCTTTATCTCTTTAAAAAAGTTAACATTTAAGGATAAAATGAGGTCATCTTTTTATAAAATATTTGAAAACTATTCATAAGAAGGGTAAAAAGTACTAAGAGATATAACATTCATTCTAAAATAGGTTCATTGGCAGATATCTAATTTCAATGCAGTAAAATAAATGGACAATAATCTCCAATGTAAGACCAGAGAAAACAATGCTGATTGACTACTTAAGAACAGACACTCAGATCCATAAAAATAGGGGTCCTTAAGGAATTGTGGTTTCAAATGCCTTAAAGAAATGTTAAAAGGAGTCCTTCAAGTTGAAATGAAAGAATACTGACAATATGAAAACATATGAAAGTACAAAATTATCTGTAACGGCTAAAATATAGGCCAGGTACAGTGGCTCATGTGTACAATCCCAGAACTCTGAGAAGATGAGGCAGGAGAATTGCTTCAACCTAGGAGTTCAAGATCAGCCTGAGCAACAAAGTAAGATCCTGTCTCTCCAAAAAAATTTTAAAATTAGCTGGGCCAGATAATGTGTACCAGTAGTCCTACCTTCTCAGGAGGCTGAGGCAAGAGGATCACTTGAGCCCAGGAGCTGGAGGCTGCAATGAGCTATGATCACACCACTACACTCCAGTCTGGACAACAGAGCAAATCTTGTATCAAAAGAAAAAAAAAATGGTAAGAATATAGTCAAATTCAGAATACTCTAATATTGTGAGGGTGGTGCCTAAATCACATCTAACTTTAGGATAAAGGTTAAAAGACAAAAATATTAAAATAATTATAGCTACAGAAATTTTTTAAGCAATACATGGTATAAAAAGATGTAAATTGTGACATCAATAACATAAAATGCAGGGAGAGAAACAGTTAGTGTAGAAATTTCATGTGCAGTTGAAGCTGTTATCAGCTTAAAATAGACGGTTATAAGTTGTTTTTTGTACACTTCATGGTAACCACAAAGAAAATATGTATAGTAGGTACACTAAAAGCAAAGAGAAAGATATCAAATCATAACACTATAAAAAAAAACTGTCAAATCATAACCAAAAACAGTAGGAGAGGAAGAGAGGCATAAAGAATCTACAAAATAGTCAGAAAACAATTAACAAAATGGCAATGGTAGGTCTTATTGATAATACTTTAAACGTAAATCAATTAAATTCTCCAATTAAAAGACATAAAGTGATTGAATGATTAAAAAAAAATGATCCAACTAATGAGAGTCTACAAGAGACTCACATGAGTTTTCAATGACACACATGTGGTAAAAGTGAAGAAATGGGAAAAATGCAAATGGTAAACAGGAGAGTCCGGGTAGCTATACTTATATCACACAAAATAAACTTTCAGTCAAAAACTGTCACAAGAGACAAAGAAGGTCATTATACAATGACAAAATGGTCAGCTCATCAAGAAGATATAACAATAGTAAATATGCATGTACCCAACATCAAACCACCAGTGTAAATAAAGCAAATATTAATAAAACTGAAGGATTGCATAGGAACACAATAGGAAACTTCAATATCTTACTTTCAACAATAGATAGATTGCCCAAGCAAAAAAAAAAATCAATAAAGAAACAGCAACTTGAACACTACAGACTAAATTACCCTAAAAGATATATGCTAAACATTCCATCCAACAACAACAGAATACTTATTCTTTTCAAGCACACATGAATCATTCTCCAGGATAGGTTATATGTTAGCCCACAAAACAATTCTTAACAAATTTAAGAAAACTGAAATAATATCAAGTATCTTTTTCAACCACAATAGTATGCAGCTTAGAAATCAATCACAGTAGGAAGATTGAAAAATTTCACAAAATATGAAAATTAAACACATTCCTAAACAACTAATAGATCAAATGAAAAATCAAAAAGAGAAATAAGAAAAAATATCTTGAAATAAATAAAAAGGGAAATACAAGATAACAAACTTAGGAGATCTAGCAAAAACAGTTCTATGATGGAAATTTATAATAATAAGTATGTATATTAAGAAAAAAGAGAGATCTCAAATAATCAGCCTAACTATACTCTGCAAGTAACAAGAAAAAGAAAAAAAAAACCAAAAAATTGATCCCAAAGTTAACAGAAGGAAGCAAATAATAAAAGATCAGAAATAAAGACTAGAAAAATAGAAAAGATCGATGAAACTAACTTATTTTTTTGAAATGACAAACAAAATCGATACAACCTGTAGCTAAACCAAGAAAAAAAGAGAAAAGACTCAAAACTACAAATGAAAGAAGAGGTCAGGCACAGTGACTCATGTCTGTAATCCCAGAACCTTGAGAGGTCAAGGCAGGGGCAGATCACTTGAGGTCAGGAGTTTGAGACCACCCTGCACAATATGTCAAAACCCCGTCTCTGCTAAAAATACAAAAAAAAAAAAAGTAGCTGGGCATGGTAGTACAGGCCTGTAATCCCAGCTACTCCAGTGGCTGAGGCAGGAAAATCTCTTGAATCCAGGAGGCGGAGATCTCAGTGAGCCAAGATCATGCCAAAACACTCCAGCCTGGGTGACAAGAGTGAGACTCCATCATAGGAAGATAGGAAGGAAGGAAGGAAGGAAGGAAGGAAGGAAGGAAGGAAGGAAGGAAGGAAGGAAGGAAGGGAGGGAGGGAGGGAGGGAGGGAGGGAGGGAGGGAGGAGGCAGCATTGTAACTGACATACAGAAATACAAAAGAGCATAACAGATTACTAGAAACAATTACATGCCAACAAAGTGGATAATTTAGAAGAAATGGATAAATTCATAGAAACACACAACTTATCAAGGCTGAGTAACGAAGAAAAAGAAAATCTGAACAGACCAATAACAAGTAAGGGGGCTGAATAAATAAAAAATACCTCCCAACAATGAAAAGCTTAGGACCTGATGGCTTCACAACTGAATTCTAGCAAACATTTAAAGAATAATTGACACCAATGCTTCTCAAACTCTTTCAAAAACTAAGTAGTAGGGAATACTTCCAAACCTATTTTATGAGGTCTACATTACCCGACACCAGCGCCAGGCAGACACTAAAAGAATAGACAATACAGGCCAGTATCCTTAATGAATTCATATGCAAAACTCTTTAACAAAATACTAGCAAATTAAATTCAGCAGCACAATTAAAGGATCATATATTGTGATCAAGTGGAGTTTATCCTTGGGATGCAAAGATGGTTCAACATAAATTAATTAATGTAACGTACCACAATAATGACATGATCATCTCAATAGAAGCAGAAAAGACATTTAACAAAATCCAAAATCTTTTTATGAAAAAAAAACTCACAACAAATTAGGTACAGAAAGAAGGTACTTCAACATAATAAAGGTCATGTATGACAAATCCACAACTAATATAATGCTCCACAGTGAAAAGCTCAAAGCTTTTCTTCCAAGATCAGAAATAAGACAAGGATGCCCACCTGCTTTAAACACTCTTATTCAACATAGTATTAAAAGTCCTAATGAGAGAATCAGACAAGGAAAAGAAATAAAAGGAATTCTAACATGGAAAAGAAGTAAAATGGTGTCTGTTTACAGATGACATGACTTATATACAGAAAACTCTAAGACTCCACACAAAAACTGTTAGAACCAATAAATGCAGTAAAGTTGTAAGGTACAAAGTCAGCATACAAAAATAAGTTGCATTTCTATACACTAAAAATAAACTCTCCCAAAAAATTAAGAAAATATCCCATTTATATATTGTGATATATCCCAATATATCACATTTATTAACAGCATCAAAAAATAAAATACTTAGAAATAAATATAATCAAGAAGATGAAAAGATCTATACATGGAAAACTATAAAACATTGATTAAAGAAATTGAAGAAGACAAATAAATGGAAAGTTATCCATGTTCATAGATTGAAAGAATCAACATTGTTTAAAAATATCCATATTATCTAAAGTGATCTACAAATTCAGTGCAATCCCTATCAAAATCCCAATGGCATTTTTCACAAAAATAGAAAAAAAAATCCTAAAATTCATATGAAGTCACAAAAGACCCAGAATCAACAAAGCAATCTTAAGCAAGAAGAAGAAAGCTAGAGGCATCACACTATCTGATTTCAAATATATTAAAAATCTGTACTGAGCAAAATGGTATGGTACTGTCATAACTACAGACACACACTCATGAAACAAAATAATGAGCCCAGAAATAAACCCACACATTTACAGTCAACTGATTGTCAACAAAGGTGCCAAGAAGACAGAATGGAGAAAGAACAAAAATATCTCCAATAAATGGTGCTGGGAAAACTGAATACCCACATGCAGAAGAAAGAAATTGGACCCGTATTTCACATAATATGCAAAAATCAATTCCAAATGGATTACAGACTCAAACATAAGACCTGAAACTGTAAAACTACTAGAAGAAAACACATGTAAAAAACATTTTGACACTGTCTGGGCATTGATTCTTTTGATATGTCCCCAAAAGCACAGGCAACTAAAGCAAAAATAGGCAAATGAGATTGCATCAAACTAAAAGGCTTCTGCACAGCAAAGGTAACAACAGAGTGAAGAGACAACCTATAAAATAGGAAAAAATACTTGGAAACCACACATTTGATAAGAGGTTAATATCCCAAATACATAAAGAATTCAAATAACTCAATAGCAGGAAAACAAATAACTTGATTTTTAAATGAGCAAAGGACCTGAACAGACATTTCTCAAAAGAAGACATACAAATAGTCAATAGGTATACAAAAAATGCTCAATGCCACTAATCAACAGAGAAATGCAAATGAATACCACGATGAAGTATGACCTCACATCTAAGGTGATAATACCCATTAGGATGGATATTATCAAAAATATAAAAGATGACAAGTGTTAGCAAGGATGTAAAGAAAAAGAAGCCCTTGTACACTCTTAATGAGAATGTAAATTGGTACAGCCCTTATAGAAAACAGTACAGAGACGCCTCAAAATACTATAAATAGAACTACCATATGATCCAGAAATCTTACTTCTGGGGATATATCCAAAGGTAATAAAATCAGTATGTCAAAGAGATATCTACACTCCATGTTTACTGCAGTTTTATTCACAATGGCCAAGATATGGAAACTATTCAAAAGTCTGTAGATGGGTGAATAAAGAAAATTTATATATAAACAATAAAATATTATTCTGTCCTTAAAAACTGTGCTATTTGCAACAACATGGATGAATCTGGAAAGCATTATGCTAAGTGAAATAAGCCAAGCACAGAAAGGCAAATACCACATGATCTCACTTATATGCGGAATCTAATAAAGTTGAACTCATAGAAGGACAGGGTAGACTATTGGCTGCCAGACTTGTGGGTTGGAGAAATAGACAGAAATCGGTCAAATGATACAAAGTATCAGGTATGCAGGATGTGTTAAGTTCCAGATATCTAATGTACAGCATAGTGACTACAATTAATAATACTGTATTAAACAGCTTAAATTTGCTAATAGAGTAGATCTTAATGTTCTCAACACACACAAAATGATAATTATGTGAGGTAATAGATATGTTAATTCACTTGATAGAGTTAACAATCATTTCGCAGTGTAGAGATAATCAAAATATCTCATTGCATACCTTAAGTACATATATTTTTCTTGGTCAGTTATTCCTCAAAACAGCTAGAAAAAGTTTAAGATAAATAAATTAATTAATTTTTTAAAATAACAAACTCTTGAGCTGCATGCATCAAAAACCTGTGAAGAAAAAAAGAAGAAAAAATCTTTTAAAATCCAGAAAGCAATGATGAATGAAATGTAAAAGTATCATTTTATCAGGATTACTCAAATTTTGAACTTAAATGTGAATGGAGGAGGTAGAGAAACCACAATGGCAAATTAGCTCAGGAGACCCACTCCTTAGCAAAACAACAATTTTACTAGTGAAAATAATAAAAAGTAATTCCTTAAAGTTTCAGCTAATTGTCACAGGGGCATAAAGCAAATGGAGACATATTAATTAAAGAAACTATACTAAATCTCAGTAACAACTGCAAGCGTCTGTTGGGTTTGAGCCAGGACTCACTCCATTATGTGCCCTTTCCCCCAGTCTAGGGCTACAGTTTCATCCCATGCAGTCTGCTAGAGTTTCTCATATCCCTTAGCCCCATGTTTCAAAAATTGTTCTCTGGCTGGTATAGTCAAGAAGAACAGGTCTTTCCCAACTAGCCCTCAGTCTTAGGGCTAGTTCTTAGGGTGGAAGCTCTACCCCAGGAGCAGGAGGCCAAGAAAACTGGGGTCCCAACTACCACACGGCAGCTTACTCATAAAATAGAAATTCTATGTAAAAAATAACAGTGGTTGCCACCCCTCCTCACACACACATAGGGTAAGAGTGAACAGGTCACTGTGGACAAGCAATTCCTGGTCCCTATACCCAGTGCAGCAGCTCATGGGTTCACACCAGGTAGAAAGACAAGACCACAGGGGAAAAATGCTCTATAGCTCTGCTCAAAGGGACTGATTTATTTAGAACAAAGAGAACTTCATGCCTAAAGGTATGGCTGTGTTACAATAAGACTTTATTTACAAACACAAGTAATGTTAGAATTAAAGCCAGATGTTCAAATGAAAATTTGTACATGAAACTTTACAGCAGCGTGATTCACAATACCTAAAAGGAAGAAACAATCCAATGTCCATCAACTGATGAATGAATAAATAAGATCAAGATATAGTATATCATACAATGGAATATTATTTGGCAAAAAGAAGAAGTATTAATACATACTACAACCTGGAAAATTTATACAAAATGGAAAAAAATATTATAAATGAAAGAAGCCAGTCATCACAAAAGGCTACAAATTATATTATTCCATTTATATGAAATGTCCAGAATAAGCAAATCTATAGAGACAGAAAGTAGATTAATGATCGCTTAAGCATGGTGAGGAGACAGTGGGGGAATGGAGAGTGACTGCCAATAAGTGCAAAACTTCCTTAGGGAAAATAAGGTGAAAATATTCTAAAATTACACTTTGATGATTGCTATATAACCCTGTGAATATGCTAAATAAAAAAACACTGAATTGTATACTTTAAATGGGCTGTTATGGTATATTAATTATATCTCAATATATGTTTTTTAAAAAAAGAATTTATACTGACCTAAGTCATATTGCAACAGTTACCTTTTAAACTACCTGCAATATCATTTTCTTACAACACATTTCTTCTAGAAGTGAAATATAGACATCTTTATTTAATTGATGAGTCTGTTTACCAGAGTCTTGAAAAGCATAAACATATTAAAGGAAAGAGATGTGAATGGGGCAGGGCAAGAAAAGGTTAAAGCAGAAAGTAGATTTTCTTCCTAATAAGAGCCTACAAAATCTCACCGATCCTCACTCCCACTGCTACTACCATGGCCTTGGCTGTTCTTGGGCCCTACTCTCTGCCCCATAAACAGAAATTCATTCTAGCCCGTTAAAAAGTATGGAACTGTAAAAAGGTAATCAGACTCTCAGATGTTACTACACTATTTCTCTATGTATATGATTATCCTGACACACGTATCTCTCCCAACATTCCAGGAGCCCTTTGCCTGCCCCCAGAAGGTCATCTGCCTTCTGTAAAATGCTTAAGTATGCCATTTTCCAAAGGCCAATTGGATGTGGTTTCCCTGTGATCACTCCAGCTTATGAATATAAAAGTTCCACAGGAAAACCAAACTTGTCAATTTATGGATATTAACAATCACATACTTTTTAAAGCATTGATTTATAATTTTTTATATTAAACATAAGATTTCTACACAGATTGTTAAACACATGTGCCCTATGTTATTTGTTTTGAGTATGTCATAGAAGCAGACTTAGAATCTGCTTACACCTTTCAAAACCTGCATTTGCCATCAACAATTATAGAAGCTGCTCTAACAAAAGTTTAATTATTCAACACATAAGTAATAAATCTGAAAAAAATTACAGTGTTCATTGTATTTAAAATAAAATTAAGAAAATGTGTTGATATTTTTAATATCTATTAAAGTCTGCTAAAATGATGTATGCTTCAATAAGAACAGTTTGTTCAAGTATATTTCATCAAGAAACAGTTCTTTTTTTTTTTTTTTTTTTTTTTTTTTGAGATGTGATCTCGCTCTGTTACCCAGGCTGTAGTGATGAGATCTCAGCTCACTGCAACCTCCACCTCCTGTGTTCAAGCAATTCTCATCCCTCAGCCTCCTGAGAGCTGAGACCACAGGTGCACACCACCATGCCTGGCTAATTTTTGTGTTTTTAGTAGAGAGAGAGTTTCATCATGTTGGCCAGGATGGTCTCAAACTACTGACCTCAGGTAATCTGCCCACCTCGGCCTCTCAAAGTGGAATTACAGGCATGAGCCACTGTGTCCTGCCTCATCAAGAAATATTTTAATATTCCAGTTCTACATTTAAATAAGACTTTCTGCGGCCGTATTTTTGAACTACTTGAACTTACATTACTTAAAAACCAATTTGGCAAGAGCCCTCAATAACCAAGTTAATTTTCAAGAACTTGGATTCGCTTTGTAAAAAGGATAAACAGGATGTCACATTTTATCATGAGCAAAAATGTCTTAATATAGAAGGCTGGTTTTTGGTTTCTTATGTCAAACTCTCTATCTCTGAATAGATTCCAAACTTTACTAAGTATATATTTTTTTTATCCTTCCTATTTGTTTTTATATCTCTTAAAGAATACATATAATCTTGCAGCTTGAAGAGACAAGAGAAGGGTTGGAAATAAACTTTAATGAAAACTTTGAAAGTAGGCATGCCAAAAGAGGGGAAAAAATGAAGTCCTGTCTAGACCCAGTCAGCTTTGCTTGACCTAGTTATAGTTAAATGAAATATCAATGGGAAATTCAAGGTAAGCAAAGAAGCCAAAGTTCTGCAGGAGGTGGCTCTGATGTCTTGAGAAGAATGACATCTGATCCTTTTAAAGAAAACACATTTCTCATGGCTGTCAGCATACTACTAAGGAAGAGAGGAGAATAAGCTAAAGCATAAATACTACTATTCCTAAAGGATGTCCTTCAAGAAAGGAAGGCTTTGTCTTGGCTGTGTTTATATAAATCTTTATATAAATCTTTAAAATATTTGACCAAAAAATTTTTTACATAAATGTAAGTCACAACCAATGAAGTAGAAACTAGTTCACTGTGTCCAAATACAAACTCCAGGCAATCACAAAAAAAAATATCATGTTCTCATGGACCTTCCACAGTAAATAAATAATGAAGATGACATGCTTAGATTGTACAACATCAGTCAGGCTTCAAATGTGACTTAGTTAATAGGCTGAGTAAACGGGAACCCAAGAATGTGTTGGAAAGAGCTGTTACAAGATGGGTTAGTACAGATTTGTTTATAAAAACAAATCAAGCACTTCGGGTGAGTAGAATTAAATATTCTCAACTGGATACAGGAAATGAAGCTATGGAGTGCACTGATGCCATCAATTTTTTATTAATGGTTTTCCCCTAAAAAAGAAAATCATTCAGGTAGATGTTCAAAACAATCACCTTAACTCAGCTCAGTGAAAAACAGCAAAACTAAGCTCCTCTTTCCCAAACCTCAGTCATGTGAAGATGTTACATACATGGCTCACCTCACCAAGTATTCCTACTCATTAGACAATTAGAGAATATTTCTTGGTGCACCCATAGCTTATTTCCTTTATAGAAAATAAAAAGTCAACTACAATACAAATCTCAGTAAACAGCAGTATTTCCAAGCATCTGTGATTATGTAAACTATGTGTCTGTAAGAAATAGTAAATAAAGTGATGAAAATACATTAAAATAGTCTGCATTTGGCATCATTCTATGGTCAACCATTCTTTAAAATGAACTGCCTCTCTGTCATTCTCCTTTTCCCTCCTTCTCTTTCTCTCCATATATACACACATGTATATACACATATACATATATATACACATATACATACACATATGCATGTATATATGTATATATACATATATACATACATATGTGTGTACAACCATATATTTATATATTTGTGATATATATGCTTTTGGTGTATCACAAAATTTATCTAAGAAATAAGGTGGCAACACTAATTCCACATTTATTTAAAGTCTTTCCCCTCAAGATATTCATATCAATTCTTAAAATATCTCTTTAAGAGAACCATGAAGTCAATCTCTTTGCAAGAATAAACTAGCCAGGCCTCATCAAATATAATTGCAGCTCAATTAAAAATAATACCTTATTTCTTATAATAACTATTAGCTCAGATTATTCACATAGGATCTCAAGTCTTACACAGGAATTCCTAGGAGTCCCTCAGGTGTATTTTATGGGAGTTTATGAAAAGTCCTCCCTATTACCAAGGGGGTTCCACCATGTTCTTTCCATTCTAACCCCTTTCAATGATGCCTGCAGCTGGAGAAATAACATGAGGCATTTATTAAATTCAGTACAACAGCAGCTCAGTATAACTATATCTCTGGTTTTGGAAAGGTACAGCCTCCTGTTGCTTGCAAAGCTGCTTGCAAAACCTTAAGACAAAAATGATACTAATTTTCCCCAGAAACCTCAATGCTCTGAAACAGCCATGCCATCTATGCAGAAGTGGGAAGGCTGTATTTCTTCCCCACCTTCTGACACCATTTATACAAGAGGATTAAAGTAGTGAAGTATGTGCCCATGCATCTCACAGAACCTCTCAAGAAAAGGGCTTCCTCAGCTTTCACATATATTCTCTACTTCTCTCTGAGATGCTCAGACAAATAAATATTGATGTGAACAGACCCAGAGGTTAATTTGAAAAAAACAGACTTGTGCTATAATCCTCATTCCCTCCTTCCCTACTCCCATCTCAAGTATATACTTCTCCAGCCTCCTCTAGCCAAGAAAACAAACAAACAAACAAAATGAGAAATCTCGTGCAAATTGGTTCATCTAAATAATCTCCTAGCAGTCTGTCCCACCAGTTCATTAGACATCCCCCAGATAAATCTGATTCCCTACTTCAATTAATTTAAAGCCCCACTACACAAGGAAACTTGAAATTAAGCAAATCCCACCCAAGACCATCTGGTCTCTGATATAGAGAAGTCCAAACCAGAAGCAACTGTAGGGTAAAGGGTGAATAGAAAATAATTCTATGAAGAGCCATCAATACTAGAAGGATTCCCAGGTTGGGGATACAGATGGTGATTTCTGACCAAAAAGACAATAGGAGAGCAGTTGTTGAGGACATCTTAACACTGATAGCGGTAGGAAGGAGGCAAAGGCCTTTTTTTTGCTGGCAAAGGATGCTGAGCCCAAAGAAGACAAGCATGTGGCATGTTTTCCATCTGTCAATCTGTCATCATAAACCAGATAATATTGTGACAGAATCTGAAAATGATATGGGAAGAGAAACAGGGTATTAGGGAGTATAAATATATATCAGTCACCAAAACTACTGTTTTCATCAAACGATATATATCAGTGGCTTTTAGAATTGTCCTGGAAACAAAGCAAGCAAGAAACACAATTCTGAGAGGTGTAAAATCAAGTGTAACAACAGTCTTGTAGAACTGGCATAACCTTTAGAATTCTGATTATATCACGTTTTTAAAAGGCAGGGGCGGAGAGAGAAGTACCACATTTTAGTCCCTTACAGACCATGCCTAATAAGCTTAACTGATTAAGCTCAACAAGGCCTTTGATATAACATGGAAGGATGGTTCCTTTCCTCCCACAGAAGGAAGCAAGGAAAATCTTTCTCCCACTGCCATCTGTTTTTTCTGGCTGAAAGTTCTCATATGAAGGGCTTAGATACCCTGGGTATTCTGGGATAAAAGCTCTGGAGAACCCACCAGAAGAACTGACAGAGTCTAGAAAGGGGAAATTTCAAGAAGAATAAGTAAAATTCTCCTTTGTAACAAGAAAGAAAGGTCACATGTCTGTTCTTCAAAGCCCTGTTCTTAGTTATAGCACCATAAGGTCAGGTAGCACGTAAGTCAATCAGTTATATTTTTGCTTAAACCAATTCAAATTGTATTTCTGTCCCTTGCAACCAAAAGAGTTCTGACAAATAACACTTCACAAGAAAGAAGAAACTAAGAATGCTGAAAAATGCAATGGATGCCCAGAAAGTAAACCAACCAGCTAATTAGCTGAGATTAATTTTATGACATGATTTTAAATTCCTTTCAGAAAATTAGTAAACAGGAACAAAGGGATGACAAATCACTAATAAAGGGTCACATAGGTTTTCTTCTCTGGCATCTGAGGTGAAATTACAACCTAGAAATCCTGTAGCCAACCATTTTCCCTAGCCATCATGTATCATGTAACAATGAGTCCTGATTCAAGAAGGAAAAAAGGGAGCGTCTGATTATGGTCATTTATTCCCTTGACACGAAATACTTGAAACAGCCCACTGGTCCCTATTTTTAGATTAAAAACCAATCACTGGAAAAGGCCCATAACCAGTTCAGTAATGAGCCCATGGCCGTTTATTTATAGTTAACTCTAGCTGATTCATGAGCTGCAATTCAGTGTCTGGTAAGTGCTATGTGACTCCTGGACTTCATCAACTTGCTTATGTGTGGCCAAGACTTGTTCCTAGACCATGTATATGTGCAGCCATGCTGCCTAGTATGTAGGTTTAGAGAAAGAAGAAAGAAATATATATTCAGTAGTGTATGATCTGACTACATTTTATGAATCTGTCCAATCACATTTGGCTTTCCCATAACTTACTTAGACCATCCACCTCAAATTTACTGCAGTATGCATGCAAAACTAGCAGTGCAGGCAAGATGGTAATGAGAGCCTAAGAAGAGATACATGCATTTTCATATATATTAATAGTTCATATGGAGAAAAAAACTGAAGGATAAAAGAGGCATCAAATATTGCCAGAATGACAGATGAAATGCTCAAATGATGAAATACTGAAATTATAGTCCTTTGAAGTAGGCTCTGGGTAAACTAACTACATAGCGCATGGCAAGAAATGTGTGACAACAGTTGTGATGGAATTTGTCTTGATTAATGCTCCCATGTGAAAAGATAAATCTTACTAAGGAGGTTCTGGAAGTTCAGTGAATGGAAGCCAAATAGTCACGTTGCCACTGTAGTTCACAAAGAGAGTTAAGCCTAATACTAACCTCGATTTGCATCCTTGACAAGCCTTACCTGTAATGCCTTAAGAAAGGTACATTGTGTATCCACCTTCTTTCCATGTTTCCTATGAATGACTGTTCAGAGTGTTGCTCATTCCATTCCTGAAGTCAAAGTTTACAAATGCATGTGTTTGATAATGTGTTTGATGTCTACTAGCTTTTATAATGTGTTTATTACTATGATCAGCTATAAACAACCATTTTCAGAAAGTACAGTGAGAGGGAGAGAAAAAGTGGCTCTAGAATGATGTCAGTAGATTGACAAGCATATCTAACAGCAAAAAAGGCTGGCATAAGCTGCAAACTGAAGAAAATCATATTAAACATTTCTATTGAATAATGTATATAACAACCAGTATTCCATCAAAATTAGACTGCTGTGGTCAATAAAACCTTGGATGACAATAAATAGTTTTCATCGTATAGTTTACAAAATTGATTCTCATTATGTTTGATCCTCTTTCTTTATCTCATTTTGCAGAAATCTGAATTTGGAGAGGTTGAGTCATTTGTCCAGAATTATACATCTTATAAATGTGGGAGCCAAGGTTAACACTGGCCTTTCCCACAGAATATTATTTAAAGATAGAAGGAAGAAGAATTGCCTGCTATATGTTATATAGCATTACAGGGAGTTCTTAGCTCACATGATTATCATGATAACCTTATGAGATAAAAATTCTTTATTCTCATTCAGAGATGCTAACACTGAGGCGTGAAGCATTATAAAATTTACCAGAAGTCTCACAGTTATTTAAATGCTGGGCAAGGAAAAAACCTAATTGTTTCTGATACCAAAACCAGATTCCTTCCATGACAAGCAAAATCATACCTGTATGACATGTACAACTTTTACCATGCAGTGACTGATGAGCAAAATTAAGGAGAATAATGACTTTCTTTTCAGAAAATTACTCCATCAGCAAGTGCTTATTAAGAGTCAATTAAATACTTAGCAATGCACTCAGAATTATGGGAGAAATGGGAAAAGTATAAAACAGCCTGCCTTTTCCCAGGGAGATTTCAATACTGTTAGAACAATTTTAAAATGCCAAAAATATACATCTTATTATATAATAATATTAAGGAATACTCAGTCCAAAGTAGTGGAAAGATATTAGTAAAAGCTATCACTGTATTTCACTGGAAAGAGGATGAGGGCAGGAGGAAAACAACAAAAATATTATGGGCTGGGTTGGTGTGCTATACCAGCAGTATTTAATGTAGGATGGATGATGTTGATCCATGATGGGGTTTAAAATGGAGTAATGTTTAATCTAAAATTTTACAGTTACTAGTTGAACTCTGGGTTAATTTCCCATACCCCTCATTGTGTTATCTTTCTCATTGTAATTGAGAAGGAGAGGCTCAAGTAGTCAATACTGGTGTAGATGAAAAGGCACTATATCCAGGAGTGGTTTGCTGGGGTAAATGTCTAATATATCATTATAAAATTCACAGCATCACTAAACATCATCTGTTTTTGTTAATCCATTTTTTGTTTATTCTTCCCTTAAATATATATATTGAGTGCCTACTGCATGCCAGGCATTGACTAGGTACTGTGGATACGTTGGTGACCGAAAGAGCCATGGACCTAGCCAAGATCATCCAGTGCAATGTACATATTTCACTGCAATTAAGCCATACAATCTAGAAGGAAAAAGTCAAAAATGAGGATCAGAAGATCTGAGGTTAGTTCCTCATTCACTATTTGCATGATTTGGGGCAATTATATGAGGCTCCGAGGCTCAATGTCCTCATCTGTGAAATAAGAATAAAATAACACCTGTTCACGCATTTTGTATAAGGAAAAATAAACAAAAAAAGCATTTGAAAGCAATTTCAAACACTAAAAGTCTACACAAATGAAATGAATTATTACTTTTACATTATGTGTCCAGTCTCATAATTCTGCCTCCTCCCTATAGGATGTCATATGTATGTACCGCTTCTTCTCAGAAATATATGCTCCTGCCTGAGTCAGAACTCAGTTTACTCTGCATATGTATAGGGCTTCCTTTTGATTGCTTACTCCTCTTCCATTAGCCCCACCCATACTTCATGTCAATTAAGATGATATTACTACTTGCTTCCGTGTGTGTGTGTGTGTGTGTGTGTGTGTGTGTAAACTTTCTTTGCACATAGCTTTTATATTTTCAAAACCTCTTACCTTCCTTAAAGATCACAACTCAGAGGACCTCATAAATCAGGAGTCATGGAAGCCTCCCTCACTCCAAAATGTTCCAGGATTCTTATTTGAGCTACAGTCAGTTCCCATAATACCCAAGCCCTATCTCAGCTGTTTGCCATAAATACCTCTGCCACAACCCTACTCTAGAACCAGTGAGAAACCTGGCAGCAGTAGCCTAACAGTATGCCCCACAGCAAGAGTAAAATGAATTCACTGCCTATGGCTGGCAGAGTGGTAGCCAGGCACTCCTAAGGTCCCCTCCAGTGAAAGCCTATCCTAAGCACTATTTCCCAAGAGAAGCTCTACCCTGTTTCTCAGCTTTCTGTCCAGAGCCTGCTTGCCTGACCCATTCTCCCTTATTGGTCTCCCTTATCTGCCTTTATAATGCAACCCACTCAGAAATCCTATATCTTAGCATCTTCAAAATTGTATCTCCCTTTTCTCTTTGCAGGAACTGAAGCTGGCTGATCTTATAAAATGTACCAGATTAGCCTCATTCCTTTTTAGATTCTAGATCCAATGCTCAGACCCCTTCTCTGGGGGCTCCATTTTTACACTCATTTTGTCCCATATTCATCCTGACTTCCCTCTAGTGCTGTCTTCTCTTGGCTCATGGCCTCTTCTCTCGCAGCAAGCCAAGCCACGTGACTGCAGTGTTTCCAACCTTTTGCCAGAAGCCAGCACTGACAGTTGCAGAGTAGGAGGAGGTGTGACTCACTCTTTTGAGGATTGGTTGCCACACATGTCAAAGCCCCAACACATTTTCATGCAACATTTTCATGCAAGAGACAAGGATAAGCTTTAGGACTCAGCCAACTCAAGTTATTTTTTCCTGAAATGTGATGCCAACTAACATCTGCCTCATTTGATTATCTTGATTTGCTTAAGTAACTCTCTCCAGGGTTAAATCTTTATCTAGGTTGATATAATTTCAACTTGGTGTCTGAAGCCTTGAGTGTAAAGCACAGAATCACTACCTTCAGGTAATCCTCACATAATGTCACAGTATAGAAAGATGATCTAAGATCTGACACTCTTAAAACCAGATTAAAGTCCCAGATCTGTTGTATGACAATTGCAGGAACTTGGTTGATCCCTTTAATTTTTCTAGCCTCACTAAAACGGGAGGGAGGAATTTTATTAGTTGATTACTGATAGTCAGCTGATATTCTAATATTATTTTCTGTTTTTTACTGAAAATAACTGTGGAATTTAACAGGTAAGTATAAATAGAATTATTTTCATGTTAGGCCCAAAATGCCCTTCAGTTCCTTAACATATCTCCATAAAAACTCAAATCATTCAATCAACAAATTATTAAGTGATTCTATCAGGTGCAGGACATATGAGAAGGAACAAAACAAATGTGGTCTCTGACTTTGTAATGTTTATAGTCTAGTGGGAGGACAGAGGCTTAGAGGAAAATAATTAAACAAAACAGGTTTTCTCTCTCATTTATCAGTGTATATTAAGAGCTATGCAGAATGCCTAACAGGGTATGCAACAATAACTATTTTGATTTAAGAATCATTGAATGAAAGAATGAATGAATAATGAAATTTGCATCACAGAAATCCCTCATTGTTCCAGGGTGCAAGAATAACTGTAAGGTAGAAGTGAACAAAGTTCTCACTGCACTTAACACTCTTGTGAGAAACTGAATTAGGTACACAAACATTTATCTTGAAAAGTGACCTTGGTTTTCCAAATCTGATCATTACAAAATGACCTTTTAAACAAAAAAAGAACAGATAAAATGTCACAAGGTATGATATCCAGGTGTATAAGAACATTTTGAGAGGAAGAAGAATAAAGACCTAAACTGGCAAATGTGTACAAGAGCGGAAGTGAGTACCAGGAGAGGAAATCAATGCATCTCAAAGGTGGAAAAGATACTTACATTGCTTATAGCACTCACAAAATTCAAGCTCCGAATGATATGATACTCAAGAAATATATTTGCACAAATATAATCCATCTTCTACAGTCCACCGGACTCTAGCCAACCACAGAGATATAAAAATAGTACCCTAGTTTTAATAAAATAGTGGACAAAGGTTTACCTAAACTTATTTATTGGATTTACGAACACACGGGAGATAATATTTTGAAATTTGATTCCAAGGTCAATGTTGTTTTAGATCATTTCTATAGTAAGTTTTCCACAACATTTGTAGCACATAATAATAAGGCCCATTTTGGCACATTTTTGTGGTTTTCTGTCCAAAGACGAGTCAAAGTCATTTGCGATAGCTTTTGGTATAAATCATGCATGGTCAGTGTAAATCAAACACATTTTATAAATGAGCATAATCAGTTATAATTTTTGCAGCAACTTGCTCATTTGAACAGGGACATAGAATATCTTCTGAGGTCTCAGGTTTATTGAAAAATGAAATGATTATTAAAACCATGAAAGAAATTTGATTTCCTTTATGAAAAGGTATATTTTCCAAGTCCCTATGTACTCTCTAATCATACGCTCTTGAGAATATTCTAAGACTTATATATTTAGAGTTCTTTACTTAAATCATCATCACACGTTTTAATCTCATTGTGTCCATGGTTCTACTAGGTGCTAAAGTATTCAAAGAAAGTGAATAACACTCAGAACTAGACCTTAAAGCATTTATGGTACGCAGATTTTAGTGACTTGTAATAGCCATTTGAATTCTCAGTACAGCTGACAATTTTTTTAAATCAAGAAATTGTAGCATAAAAGTGTATTTAATAAAAGGGCAGTCATTTCCAATAAGGTAGCTCTCAGAGGAGAATGGATGGAAAATCTTGACATTTGGCTTGTGATCAAGTAATTGGATCTTATCCTGATACTTTCATTAGAAAAGAAAGGCATTTCATGTTTCCCTTCAGGACTGAGTTCCAGCTGAAACAGCTGCCATGCTAACTGCCACCACCACCATCACCATAGTCTTCCCAGAAACAAATGTTTATCAAGCACAGCTTACATGAGCAGTATGGATTGGTGAAAATAGCAGGATTTTAAAACTGAGTACACAAAAATGATAAAGCATTACTATGGGTCAAAAACTCTTCTAAGTGCTTTACCCATGTTAACAAATATAATCCTCTCAAAAAGTCTATGAAATAAGAAATTAAATGCAAAAAGTTATACACCTTAACCTCACCCTATGATAATAAAATTGAAATTGAGAGAAGTCAACTAACTTGCTCAAAATCAAAAGTCATGTCAAAGGTGATGGTAGAACAGGAATTCTGACCCAGAATTTTCCAGTTAAAACATCCATGCTCTTAATCATTGAGTTAGGCTACCTTAATGTGAAACTTAATAAAGAAAACTGTGATCAACTTCTAATTCTTCCGTCTTTTATTTATTTGTCTGTTTGTTTTTATGAAAGGTTGCAAAAAGAGCCATAAAAATGCTTTATAGAAGAAGAACCGAGCCTTTTTTTCTCCAGCTTTATTGAGGCATAATTGACAAAAATGTCATATATATTTAAGGTGTTCAACATAACGTTTTGATATATGTATACGTTGTGAGATGATTACCACAATTCAGCTAATTAACGTATCTATAACTATAGTCACTATTCTCTACATTAGATCTCCATAACTTATTCATCCTGAATAAACTTTTCACCCTATAACCAACATCTCCCCATTTTTCCTACCTTCCAGTGCCTGGTAACCACCATTCTACTCTGTTCCTTTGAGCTCAACTTTTTTAGATTACAGAAATAAGTGAGGTTATGCAGGATTTGTCGTTCTGTGCCTAGTTTATTTTACTTAGCATAATGTCTTCCAGGTTCATCCATGCTGTCACAATTGACAGGATTTCTTTCTTTTTTAAGGCTGATTAACACTCTGGGTGTGTGTGTGTGTGTGTGTGGTCACATTTTCTTTATCCACTCATCCATCAATGGACACTTCAGGTGTTTCTACATTTTGGCTATTGTGAGTAATGCTACAATAAATATAGGAGGGCAGATATTTCTTGGAGATACTGATTTCATTCTTTTTGGATATATACCCAGAAGTGGATGGCTGGATCACTTTGTAGTTCTATTTTTAATTTTTTGAGGAATCTCCATACTATTTTCCATAGTGGCTATACCAATTTACATTCTCATCAAAAGTGTGTAAGAATTCAACAATGAAAAAAACTCAACAATGAGACTTGGAATGGGAAGGCTTTCTAGGCAGAAGGAACAGAATTTATGAGGGTCTAGAAGTATTCTCAAACTTGATCAAACAACAAAGCATGTTTGAGAGATAATAATTAATAATGGATGAATTGCAATAAACTGTAAGAAAATGAATATTTAAATTCCATTTACAATAACATCAAAAAGAATAAAATATTTGCCAACACATTTAAGAAAATAAGTATAAAACTTACACTCCAAAAACTACATAACGTTGCTCAAAGAAATTAAAGAAGATCTAAATAATTGGAAAAAAAATATCATATTCATGGATCAGAAGACTTCACATTTTTAAGATGGCAATATTCACTAAATCTATAGATTCAATACAATCCCATCAGAATGTCAGCTGACAGAAATTGACAAACTGATTCTAAAATTCATATGCAATTCCAAGGAGCTAGAATAGCCAAAACTAAAAAGAAGGACCAAGTAGAAGAACTCTTACTTCCCAGTTTCAAAACTTACTAACAAAGCAACAGTAATCAAGACATTCTGGCACTGGCATAAGAACAGACCAAGAACTGAAAGTACAGAAATAAAGCCTTACATGTATGGTCAACTGATTTTCAACAATAGTAACAAGACCATTCAATGAGGAAAGAAAAATCTTTTCAATAGTTTTTTTGTCTGTGGTATTGAGACAACTGGATAGCCACAGGCAAAAGAATGAAGTTGAGCCCACCATATTTTAAAATTAACTCAAAATGGATCAAATAATGTAAGAGCTAAAATTATAAAACTCTTAGACGAAAAGAAAGAGGTAAATCTTTACAACCTGGATTTAGCAAAGGATTCTCAGAACACCAAAAACTTGAGCATCAAAAGAAAAACTAAATAAAATGGACTTCATAACAATTTAAAACTTCTGTGCTTTAAAGCACACCATCAGGAAAGTGAAAAGGCAGCCCACCTAATGGGAGAAAATACAGTCAATTCTCATTATTCACAGTAATTATGTTCTATAAAGTCACTACAAACACTGATTTATCAAATATTGAATTGTTTCCCCCTAGGGGAAATACAGGATTAGGGTCCTATGTGCATCTGGTCACACAGTTTTGTCAACCAATCCATACATATAACCTTGTTTTATGTGTGTTTCTGCTTAAAGACACCTTATTTAATATATATTATTGATTCATTAGCAATGAACCCATGACCAGAAGCACTATAGCTCACACCCAAATAAAGATTATCTAACACATGTATTTTCTCCAAAAGGCACATCACAGCTTCCAGGTGCTTTGGAACACCAGACAGCACTTTTGTGCTCCACTTGAGAGCTATTTTAAACTGCAAAATGATTAATAAAGAGCAAAAAAATATGAAAAATATAACACTAAATAGACTGAAAAGGGAAAATTTGTTTACAGTAAGAATGCTAGGAATAAGAAAACAGACCATTGACTTATTCCACCTCAGCTGAAAACATATCAGATGACTCAAACTTTTTGCCAATTTTCACATTTACATGTCCTTGAATGACCACAAAAATGCCACTGGTACTGATTTGAAAGTTACAAATACATTTAGCAAGTAGGTAAATTTGCAAATATGGAATTCACAAATAATGAGAATTAATTGTACTTGCAAATTGCATATCTCATAAAAATATATATGTAACGAAATGTATAAAGAACTATTTAGAATTCAGTAATTTAAAAAAAACTCAACTTAAAAATGAGCAAAGGATTAGAATAAACATTCCTCCAAGGAAGACATTCAAATGATGAATAAGCACATGAAAAGATGCTCAACATCATTAGCCATGAGGGAAATGCAAATCAAAACCACAATGAGATACTACTTCAAACCCACCAGGATGGCTAGAATCAAAAAGTCAGATAACAACAAGTTTTGTCAAGAATTAAAGAAATTGGGAGCTCCGTACACTGCTGGTGGGAATGTAAAATGGCACAACCACTTTGGAAAACAGCCTGGCAGGTCTTCACAGTTAAACATAGTTACCACATAGCTACCACATGACCCAGCAATTACACTTCTAGATATATACCCAAGATTTTTTAAAAATATGTTCACATAGAAACTTGTACACAAATTTTTATAGCAGCATTATTCATAATGCCTAAAAGGTGGAAAGAACTGAAATATCTGAATAGACAAACTATAGTATATTTAGACAATCAAATATTATTTGGCCATATAAAGTACTGATACATGCTACAACATGGATAAACCTTAAAAACATTATGCTAAGTAAAAGAAAATAGTCACAAAAGACCAGATATTATGTAATTCTATTCAGATGAAAGTCCAAAACAAAGAGATCTACAGAGATAGAAAGTAGAGAACAGTTGCAGTGGCTCACACCTGTAATCCCAGACTTTGGACGGCCATGGCAGGTGGATCATCTGACAAGAGTTTGAGACCAGCCTGGCCAGCTTGGTGAAACTCCATCTCTACTAAAAATACAAACATTAGTCAGGCATGGTGGCAAACACCTGTAATCCCAGCTATTCAGGAGACTGAGGCAGGAAAATCAATGAACGCAGTGGCAGAGGTTGCAGTGAGCCAAGATCATACCACTGCACTCCAGTCTGGGTGACAGACTGAGACTCTATCTCAAAAAAAGAAAGTAGATTCATGGTTGCTTAGACCTGAGGGTAAGGGGGTTAATGAGATTAGAGGATGACAGCTAAAGAGTATGGGGTTTTTGAGGTGATGAAAATGTTATAAAATTGACTGCTTTTGGTTTCACGTATCTGTGGATATACTAAAACTATTGAATTGTACACATTAAATGGGTGAATTGTATAGTCTGTTAATTATATCTCAATAAATCTATTTAGAAAAAAAAACGCATGGAGCATAGAATTTAATAATGGTCACTGAGATAATGGTGGAATTGGAGCAGACGTATCATGAGGTAAAAGAAGGCCATGACAACAAGCCAAAAATCTTACTTATCTCCATATCAAGTTACCTCACTCATCTTTTCTATGGCTAACTAAGTCAAAGAAAATTTTCTGCTTACAGAAACACTTGCCTAAGTGATGTAAAATTGAACATTGTGTTTTATCACAACTGATTCCAAGGAACTGAAGCTGATGAATGACCATGAACTCTGAATGACCCTGAGATGCCAGACCCTTCTAGACTAATGAAAGACTCTTTGCTGACCAATGAATAACAGGATTTATTTGAATCAGCCACATACAGACTAAAGAACTCTTCTATTCTACCCAGAGTACTAGTTTTCAATTTTTAATCAACACAGCCATCATGAGACCCCCTTTAAAACACATTTCCCACTCTGTGTCCTCTCAGTGAATTTCTTGACTAGTATGTGTTCCCTGCCTGACAAATAGGCTCAGCTTTATATCTTAAAGTTCTTTTGATGTTTGTTTTATTCTTTGATGCTCCTTACCCATGTTCTTGGTCCCCCTCTCCTCTCACTTCTTATCCCATTTTGCCTCCTTTTTCACAGCTTCATTCTTTCTTTCTCTCCTACCTATACTCCATTCCTAGATTTCCCAAATAAGGGATCTCAGGATTGCCACCATCACAAACCATAGCTGTCTTTCTTTTGACCTTTAAAAGAATCTGTATTCACCACCTTCATCTACATAACCGTTTTCACATCTATTCCCATGTATGAAATGCCCTTCTACTTCCCCTTACTATCTCCACCTGTTGAAATCCACCTTGTCCTTTGAGACTCACCTTAATTGCCTAACAAAATTTTGCCTGACAAAGAAGCCTTTCAAAAATGGCCTCATCAAAAAGTGACCCCTGAATTTTCTGTACTATTGAAACCTTTGTTAATAATTTCCTCATGTCATTTGTCACTTTCCATCTGAAGTTTCAGTTATTCATATTATACTAGTAATTTTCCTATAAGACAACAAGCTCTTTGAGAGTCAGAGCATTTAGGAGCACAAGATACACTGTACATAGCCATTCCAGAGGAAACACTGGCTAAAGTAGGCCTTCAGGCTTCAGGTTCTTCAACTTTTTGCAAAATGGCTCTAGTTATTCCTTGTACTATAAAAACAACTGATGTATCTATAATGCTTTATATTTAAAGACATTTTTTTTTTGAGAGGTTAAGTTTGCTTGAAAATTCAACCCATTAATTAGCAAGAGCCCTGAATGCCTGGGTTGGTCTAGGTCTTATGGGGAGTCGTGGAGTTGGCCATGTGGGAAGATTCACACTGCTGGAAGCTCTGATACGTTTAGCGGGGGAGAGGCTTGAGAATGCGAACAAACAGAGAGGAAGGCAAGATCTAATTATTTGGAGCACCTCCTTGTGCTGAGCCCTTTAAATTGAACTGCATTTAATCCTCACAAAAACTCCACAAAGACAGTATTTTAACTGCTATTTTTGGATAAGGACACTGAGGTCCGGAAAGTTTAAGTGATTTGCCCAAGCACCCAGCTAGTCAGGGGGTAGAACCAAAAATCAGATTCACCCCTGCATTTCTCCTAATCCTGGGGGTTGTTTTTAATTGCTTTTTCATAATACGGATGTAAAACTGGGGCCAAGTCCTGAAAACGTTCATGATCAATGAAGTAATTCTGAAATGCAGAGAGCAGGTAGCAGTTACATGAGTGGTGCAGTTTGTTAGTCATACAGGCCATAAGAAGAAATACTGCCTGCAAGGTCACCCAGCTTGTAAGTGACAAAGGCAGGACTGTCCCCAAAATGTATGAGGTGTCAAAGCATGTGCCTGATGGCTTATTACAGAGGTAAGACTCTGGCTGAGCCTTAAGGTACGTGCCATGTTTGGAATGAAGAAGAAGAGGAAGTGAGAGAGGTGAATGGATGGGTGTCCAAAATAATCGCAGAGTGAGTGAGAGTTTCTTTCACCAACATGCACCTTTCCCTATTGGCCACCAACCCTCATTTCTTCCTCTTTTGATTACCTTTCACCGGCTGTATTTCTCCTGCACTTGGCTCCCATGCTTTTGCCTAGGCTAATGCTTCCTCCTGGAATGCCTACTCAACTCAATCCCACCCACTTGTCAAGGTCAACCTAGCATCTGCCATCTTCTTGGACCCTTTGTTATTTTTTTTTTTTTTGAGAGTCATCCTTAAATACTCCTTCCTTACTATCCATATCAAATCAGTTGCTAATTTTGCCTTTTTTTTGAGGAAGAACGAGAGAAAGAAAGAAAAAGAATAAAGGAAAGGAAGAAAGAGGAAGAGGAAGAGGGAGAGAGAACAGGGGTGTTGCTTTATTGCCTGGGCTAGAATGCAATCTAAAACTGGGAATGCCTGTAATTGTGTTTAATAATAGAGACATAAAAAAAAAAATGAGGGAAGAAAATAATTAACAACCAGCCAACCAATATTTCACTTAAACCTGTAAATGCGTATGATGTAGTACCGATAAGAGTATAGGGCCGGGCGTGGTGGCTCATGCCTGTAATCCCAGCACTTTGGGAGGCCGAGGCGGGTGGATCACGAGGTCAAGAGATCAAGACCATCCTGGTCAACATGGTGAAACTCCGCCTCTACTAAAAATACAAAAAATTAGCTGGGCATGGTGGCGCGTGCCTGTAGTCCTGGCTACTCGGGAGGCTGAGGCAGGAGAATTGCCTGAACCCAGGAGGAGGAGGTTGCGGTGAGCCGAGATCGCGCCATTGCACTCCAGCCTGGGTAACAAGAGCGAAACTCCGTCTCAAAAAAAAAAAAGGAGTATATATTTTGTGTATTTAAAGTGGAGAGTTCTATGAATATTAATTAAGTCTACTTGTTCCGGATCTGATTTCAAGTCCTGAATATCGATGTTAACTTTCTGTCTCATTTATCTGTCTAATATTGATGTTGAAGTCTCCCACTATTATTGTGTGGGAGTCCAAGTCTCTTTATAAGTCTTATATATCTGGGTATTTCTGTATTGGGTGCATATATATTTAGGATCTTTAGCTCTTCTTGTTACATTGATCCTTTTATCTTTATGTAATATCCTTCTTTGCTTCTTTTCATCTTTGTTGTTTTGAAATCTATTTTTTCAGCAAAAATTGCAACTCTTGCTTTCTATTTATTTATTTTTGCTCTCCATTTGGTTGGTAAATTTTTCTCCATCCCTTTGTTTTGAGTCTTTGTGCATCCTTGCATGTGAGATGGATCTGGATGTAGCATACCAATGGGTCTTGGCTTTTTTTGCCTGTCTGTGTCTTTGGATTGGGGGATTTAGTCGATTTAAATTTAGAATTAATAACAATATATGTGTGTTTGATACTGTCATTTAATGTTAGCTGGCTGTTTTGCCCATTAGTTGATGCAATATCTTAATTATGTTGATGTTCTTTATATTTTGGTATTTTTTAGAAAGGCTGATACTGGTTGTTCCTTTATATTTGTAGTGGTTCTTTCAGAGGCTCTTGTAAAGCAGGCCTGGTGGTGATGAAATCTTTGAGTGCTTGCTTGTTCACAAAAGATTTTATTTTCCCTTCGCTTATGAAGCTTAGTTTGGCTGGATGTAAAATTCTGGATTGAAAGCTCTTTTCCTTAAGGATGTTGAATATTGGCCCCCACTTTCTTCTGTCTTGTAGGGTTTTTGCTGAGAGATCTGCTGTGAGTCTGATGGGCTTCCCTTTATGGGTAACCTGACCTTTCTCTCTGGCTGCCCTCAGTATTTTCTCTTTCATTTCAACCCTGGTGAAATAAAAGACATGTTTTAATGTATTTCTCATTTAGTCCTCAGAAGGATTCTGAGGGGTCAGTATTTTTATTAGCTCTATTTTACAGATAAAAGAAAGGAGAGAGTCAAGGGGCCTGATGAATGTCAAACAATGGTAACTAGTTGATCCAGTTTGTAAATCACAGTCACTGCTTCTTGCTGATGGTATCATAAATAAAAACAGGGAGTACTTACTTTCTAATGTGGTAGGCAATGCCACGTGGTCAATATTTCTTCTTTATTGTGCTCCAGAATTAGACAGTATTACAGTCTTTACTATCTTGAATTTGTCTATCAACAAGCCATACTCTGAAATCTTGTTGCCTGAGACCAACTCATCATTCCTCTAGTTGACATTTAATGGCTACATAATTCTAACAATTTGCCTGATCTATTAATGCTGGATTTTATCCTAATGACACAGAATGCTACAAACTAATAACATATAGGAGATAACTGCTCAAAACCAATATCTCTATTTTAGAGGCAAAGGTCATAGTGCCAGACTGACACTTCCTTGATAATGCCCCATCTTATAATCATGCAAATAAATAAACTAGGAAGAAATTGCAAAACACTGTAATAACAAAACAGGTTTTTCTCTGATTTATAAAAGTGTATTCAAAATTTATAATTTTGATTTAGGTTGAAAATACACAGGCTTCATTTTCATGAATTCAGCCAGGAATCATGAAATCAACAACTCTAAGATTCTTAGCCCAAACAGACCTTTATCTTCTAAATTGCTCTTGGACTCTGAAGGAATGCATGTTTCTATAAATGGGGCCCTGGCAAGAACAATAGCTCTCATTAAATAATCCTGTTCTCTTCAATTAGATTTTAAGTCTCCTGTGGCTAAGGACCCAGTTTACCAATCTTCTATATGCCTCCTTACCATCTTAGTCCCCTTTATTGACAATGCCTAGTAAATGTTCCTTACCTTGAATTAAATTAATTCAAAGAGATAAATTGCTAGAGAAGACAAACATTTATTACAGAAATGATAATGTGTTTATCAAGAAGTCAGGTCCAAATAGACCTTCATAGTAGAAAGGGAAGATCTGATTCTTGTTCTGGGTCCCCTCAACTATTTCTGTTTGTCTTGTAACAAAATACTAACTATAATAGTAAATCTCTTCCACATATGGGCAAACAGAAGTATGTGACTTAATTTCCAAAAAAAAATCATAAAGAATAATTTACTAGATATTAGAAGATTATATATCCTGTACATGGTACATTTAGATTCCTCATTTAATTTCTGACTGAAAGGTTTTTAAATAAGCACTATTTGTATACATTGAAAGAAAAAAATACTGTGTTATTCCTTCTTGTATTTTTTTTGAATTATTTAATTTACTAACAATGAAATGCCCTAATGTTTTAAGCCAAACACTCTTCTTTGGCTCCCAACTGTTTTCAGAAATAACTTTTTCCTTGTTAATTTCCAAATCTTGGCTGCATTTCCTGTTAATTTCAAACATATGTCATATATGAAATATGTTATTTTTCCAAACCTAATTTTGGCAAGAGGGGAATTTGGAGCTGACATAGAAAGATCTGGGGACAAACAAACGGGACAGCTTGAAGCTGCTACAACTCAATAACAATTTTATCTTTTTCATCCATCTTCAGGTCTACAAAGGCAAGGGTAATAACAAGGGGTGAGTGGGCTATGATAAAAATGTCAATGTGAGAAAAAACCCACCCTGAAGTTTTATATCTTATCCTGTAACTTCATTTCCAAAAAGAATCCGTCACAAATACTGATCATTTTTTTTAAATATATGGTGAGAACTTTTTAAAACCATGATAACTAGGGCTATATGATCCTAATATTATCACTCTAGTTTCCTAAGACTTACAGTCAAAAGAAATAAGCTGCTACAGCAATGTAAAAACTCCTTTTTAACTTTCAAATGATTCTCTATATTGATAACATTTCAATATAGATTCTCTATGTTGAAAACATAAATGCATTTTATTTTCCTCAGAAACATTCAGATTCATGGTATAGGTAAGTAGGAAGAAAAGCTGATGCAATAAAAAGAAATCTGGTCTAGAGGCATAAAATAGGGTTCCATCCCATTCCATCCTTTCCTAAAATAGTGTATTGATTGCAGAAATGACTATAATTATTCACCCCTCCCTATATCTGCAACCTTTCAAATGTTACTTTGCAGTTCATTCCATCAAGAGCTGGAGTCTATTTCATCAACCCTTATAACCTGCTTAGCCAATAAAATGTGAAGGAAGTGGCATTTTGTCAGTTCCAAGCCTAGGACTCAAGGTGCATGGTGCACTTTCTGTGTCCACTTGTACTCTCTTATTCATTCTCTTTCTTCTTCCCCTCTCCCCACTGCCTTCATCACAAGCCTGCTGAAGGATGAGACATATGGAACAGAGGTGAGTCAGTCCAGTGTCCCAGGCAAAGCTCCAGACAAATAATAAAGTGTAGCCAAGATTAGCAAAGTCACCTAACCAATCCACAGCTGACCAGAGAAAGATGAGTGAGCTTTGCCAAACCCAGTCGAAGTCATCAGAAATCACCCACTTGAATTACAGATTCAACTGTTCTAAGCATCTGGTTATTGTTCCAAGCTTTAAAAATATAATAATAATAATAGCTAACTGATACCTAGGATAGGTTATGTATAAGCAAGTACAGACGATCCTCAACTTACAATAAGGTTACATCCCAATAAACCCTCTATAAGCTGAAAATACTGTAAGTCAAAAATGCACTTAATACACCTAACCTATCAAACATCATAGCTTAGCCTAGCCTTAAACATGCTCTGAACCCTGATATTAGCCTATATTTGGGCAAAATCATCTAACACAAAGCCTATTTTATAATAAATTATTGAATATCTCATGTAATTTATTGAATATTACACTGAAAGTGAAAAACCAAATGGTTGTATGAGTACTTGAAGTACAGTTTCTACTGAATGTGTATTGCTTTTGTATCATTATAAATTTTAAAAATCATGAGCCAAACCACCATAAGTCAACTTACAATAGGTTTATCAGGATGGAACCTCATCATAAGTTGAGAAGCATCTGTGTCTTTAAGAAGTTTATCTATGGGTGACCGATCCAAGATGGCCAATTAGGAGCAGCTCAGGATTGCAGCACCCAGAGAAAGTGTGTAGGGTGAGTGGACGCCACATTTCTAGGTGGATTTTTATTGCCCACAGACCAGGAGATTCCCAGGCGGAGGAGCCCCATGGGTCGACAGCATGGCTGGTGTGGCCGGCGTGGCTGTTTTCGCTGGTGCAGCTGTTTTGCCAGCGCCCTGGCATGGCTGTTCTCGGTACAAAATACATGGGTCCAGGCACCGTTTTAGCTGGAGATTGGAGCTCCTGGCACACAGAGTCACCCATTCCACTGATTAAAAAGGGGACTGAAACAGGGAGCCAGGACAGGAGATTCCCAGGCAAAAAAGCACCACAAATCTCAGTGCCACTGTTTCAGCCAGCTCAGTGGGTAGCCGCATGGAAAATCACACAGATCCCAGCCCCTTTTCAACAGGGAACTGGAACACCTGGGAGACTGAGTCGACCTAACAAAAAAAAGGGGGGGGGGGCTCTGAGGCAGGGAGCCAGGTGATCAGGCTCGGCTGGTCCCCCCCCTACAAAAATCAATGTCGTGCAAATGGCCATACTGCCCAAAGTAATTTACAGATTCAACACTATCCCCATCAACCTACCAATGACTTCTTCACAGAACTGGAAAAAACCACCTTAAACTTCATATGGAACCAAAAGAGAGCCTTTTGGTCAATTCTAAGCAAAAAGAACAAAGGTGGAGTCCTCATGCTACCAGACTTCAAACTATACTACAAAGCTACAGTAATCAACACAGCATGGTACTGGTACCAAAACAGAGATATAGATCAATGGAACAGAACAGAGGCCTTGGAGGCAACGCCACACATCTACAACCATCCAATCTTTGACAAACATGACAAAAACAAACAATGGGGAAAGGAGTTGCTGTTTAACAAATGGTGTTGGGAAAACAGGCTAGCCACGTGCAGAAAGCAGAAACTGGACCCCTTCCTGACACCTTACACTAAAATTAACTCCAGATGGATTAAAGACTTAAACAAAAGACCTAACACCATAAAAACCCTAGAAGAAAATCTAGGTCAAACCATTCAGGACATCGGCCTAGGCAAGGACTTCATGACCAAAACACCAAAAGCATTGGCAACAAAAGCCAAAATAGGCAAATGGGACCTAATCAAACTCCACAGCTCCTGCACAGCAAAAGAAACAGTCATTAGAGAGAATTGGCAACCAACAGAATGGGAAAAAAATTTTGCAGTCTACCCATCTGACAAAGGGTATCCAGAATCTACAAAGAACTAAAACAGATTTACAAGAAAAAAACAAATAAGCCCATTCAAAAGTGGGCAAAGGATATGAACAGACACTTTACAAAAGAAGACATACATGAGGCCAACAAACATATGAAAAAATGCTCATCATCACTGGTCATTAGAGAAATGCAAATCAAAACTACAATGAGATACCATCTCACGCCAGTTAGAATGGCAATCACTAAAAAATCGGGAGACAACAGATGCTGGAGAGGATGTGGAGAAATAGGAACACTTCTACACTGTTGGTGGGAGTGTAAATTAGTTCAACCATTGTGGAAGACCAGTGTGGCGATTCCTCAAGGACCTAGAAATAGAAATTCCATTTGACCCAGCAATCCCATTACTGGGTATATATCCAAAGGATTATAAATTGTTCTACTATAAGGACACATGCACACGAATGTTCACTGCAGCACTGTTTACAATAGCAAAGACCTGGAACCAACCCAAATGCCCATCAATGATAGACTGGACAGGGAAAATGTGGCACATATACACCATGGAATATTATGCAGCCATCAAAAACGATGAGGTCATGTCCTTTGTAGGGACATGGATGAACCTAGAAACCATCATTCTCAGCAAACTGACACAAGAACAGAAAATCAAACACTGCATGTTCTCGCTCATAGATGCGTGTTGAACAATGAGAACACATGGATGCAGGGAGGGGAGCATCACACATCGGGGTCTGTTGGGGGGAAATAGGGGAGGGACAGCGGGGGATGGGAAGTTGTGGAGAGATAGCATGGGGAGAAATGCCAGATATAGGTGATGGAGAGGAAGGCAGCAAATCACACTGCCATGTGTGTACCTATGCAACAATCTTGCATGTTCTTCACATGTACCCCGAAACCTAAAATGCAATTTAAAAAAAAAACAGAAGTTTATCTATGTAAGTTAGTACTAAGAAGTAAATCTACGTTTTAGGAAAGTATTAAACTAAAAATCTACAAATGGCTCACTGCTTTTAAAGATGCATGTTTCATCTATCAGAACTAAATATTAAATTTAGGCCCAAATGCAAGAACTGGCTCAGTTACAACTCAGCAGATGGCACCTATTCAAGCACCAAGAGGAGCCTGATTCGCATATTTGAAATAGTTGAAAAACTCAAACAATAAAATTATTTTTGTATGTCATTGATTTTTAAATGAAGAGATTATTTTAGCAACTTAATTGTTCAATTCAATTTTGAAAAAATTTGCTTTCACTTAGACTCACTTTCAAATTTCCCTTAAGACTAGCTTAGCTTATGGGAGATTCTAGTTTTAAATGGCATCTGGCCGGCTGCTGCTCCCTTACCCTAAAATACCTATGAGGACCCAGAAAAAGAGATTAAAAACAGCAATGCTAAAAATTGACTATTGTCTAAATCTGGAAGGAATTTCCTTTAACTATTGAAGCAATGGAACTGAAATGAGCCAAGCAGGCAAAGGCTGATCCATGCATCTCTATGAAAATGACGACAGCCTAGTTGAAGGCTACAGAATTGTCTTTTTCACTCATTCTCTGCCCCTTTCTTTCTTAGAGAAACAGGCTTACATACAATCAGAAAAAAAATAATTAGTCATTTCTCAACTTAAAGAAGGTGATATGAGACAGCCACAATAGTTAATACTTCTCCTCCTCTGAGTCCCTAAGATCTTTTTATATCCTCCAAGTCCCCAAAAATAAGACAGTGTAGTTAAAGAATACATGAGGATCAGAATTCATATACTGCATCCTAGGTAGAATGATCTCAAAATTTTATAAGGTAAGGAAAACACACTAGAAGAGCCTTTAAAAGTTCATTTTAGGAGACCAAACTATACTCCCTTAACTCAGACTGCAAGAATCAGACTTGAGTCTAAGAAGTGACACTATCATGGATTAGCTAGAAGAATCAACTTTGTAAACGCCTATAAATATTAATTACTAGAATTTATGCTGGGAACTAAGTACATCTACCTACCTTTCAGCTAGAAATGTGCTCAATTCATTCTCAAGCACACAACAGAAGACACTATCTTTACATATACAATTTGGCAAGAAGTAGGTCAAATATCTATTATCTTTCAAGAAGGCATAAAGAAAACAATTATCAAAATAGAGCCAGCGGGCTGGGCATGGTAGCTCATGCCTGTAATCCCAGCACATTGGGAGGCCAAAGGTGGGTGGATCACCTAAGGTGTCAGGAGTTCAAGACCAGCCTGGTCAACATTGTGAAACCTCATCTCTACTAAAAAAAAAAATACATAAATTACCTGGGCTTGATGGTGAGTTCCTGTAATTCCAGCTTCTCAGGCAGCTGAGGCAGGGAGAATCGCTTGAACCTGGGAGGCAGAGGTTGCAGTGAGCTGAGACCGTACCACTGCACTCCAGCCTAGGTGACAGAGCAAGACTCCATCTCAAAAAAAAAAAAAAAATTAGAGCCAGTGGACTTCCACTACTAGAAACTAAAGTAGTTATACTTTTCCCTATGTCTCCTGCTTAGTACAATTTAAAAGCCCTGGGTGTTTTCTATTAAACAAATGTAAGAAGACTATTATTAATATTATGTGTAGAGACAGGATCTCACTGTATTGCCCAGGCTGGTCTCAAATTCTTAAACTCAAGCAATCTTCCTGCCTCAGTCTCCCAAAGTGCTGAGATTACAGGTGCGAGCCACTGCATCCAACTTTTTCTCTGTTCTCTGAGAAACGGAGAAAAAAAGACAGACTAGCTAAACACCTTAAGTCCCAAGGAAAAAAACAAGGTGGCGTGTTCCCTTTGTTTTCCTATTGCCTCATATATCCCAAGTTTGCAGCTGAAAAAACGGAAAACCAAAAAATGCCAAAGGATGCCTGCCAAAAAAAGGACCCCTTCAAAACCTACTCTCTCTAGTTAAAGTACCAGGAAAGGAGTGGCCCAGCAAGACAGAAAACATATATAATATTACCTTTACTACAGCCAAACACAACATGCCAAGCAGCAGAAAACTCAAATTAAATAAAAACAAAAAATGCCTAATACATGCCAATGCCAAGATGACAGACATGATAGGATTATTTCACAAAAATTGAAAATGTCATCATAAAAATACTTCAGTAAGTAACTACAAATGCACTTGAAACAAATAAAAACATTGAGAGTCTCAGCAAATAAACAGAAAATCTCAACAAAGATATAGAAAATATAAAGAAGAATCAAGTAGAAATATTAAAACTGAAAAATACAATAACCAAAACAAAAAACTCAAGGTATGGGTTCAACATTAGAATGTAGGTGACAGAGGAAACAATCAGTGAACCTGAAAATAATACGGTAGAAATTATCCAAACTGAACAACAGACAAAATAGACTTAAAAGAAAAAAAAGTAAACAGAGCCTCAGGGATATGTGGGACTGTTAAAAAAAAAAAATCTATTATTTGCCTGATAAAAGTCCCAGAGAAGAGGAGAAAAAAGGTTAGGCTGAGAAAGAACCTACAGACATAATAGCTAAAACTTCCCATATTCGGCAAAAGACACAAATTTATAGACTTAAGAAGGTGAGAAAAACCCAAACAGAGTAAATAAAAAAGAAATTCACATCAAGATTAGGCACAGTAGCTCATGCATATAATCCCAGAAGTCTGGGAGACTGAGGCAGGAGAATCACTTGAACCCAGGAGTGCAAGACCAGCCAGAGCAACACAGTGAGACCCCGACTCTACAAAAAATAAAAAAAAATCACCCACACAAGGTGACATGCCCCTGTGGTCCCAGCTACTCATGGGGCTGAGGTGAAAAGATCACTTGAGCCCACAAGGTCGAGGCTGCAGTGAGCAGTAACTGTGCCAATGTACTCCAGCAAGGGCAGCAGAGAAAGACACTGTCTTAAAGAAAAGAAACCCATCATCAGGACAAATTATGGAAAAACTTCTGAAAACTTAAAAACAAAGAAAAAATATTATTCAAAGCAGTTAAAGAAATGACATTTTACCTTTAGAAGAAAAACAAGTCCAAGATAGTTGATTCCTCATCAGAACTCATAAAGACCAGAAGGAAGTGGTATGACATTTTTCAAATGTTGAAATAAAATATTTCTGAAAGTAGTATCTTATATTCAGTGAAAATATCCTTCAAGTGTGAAGGGAAAATAAGTACATTCTCAGTTGAAGGAAAACTAAGAGAATTTGTTGCCAGCAGATCTATTCTTAACAAAAGAAAATGGCTAAAGAAGTTCTCTAAACAGAAATCAAATGATAACAGGAGGAATCATGGAATACCAGGAAGGAAAACGAAAAGAGTAAGCAACAATATGTGTAAATACAATTGACTTTCCTTCTTCTCTTGAGTCTTCTAAACTAAGTTTGATCGTTGAAAAAAAATTATAGGTTAGGTGCAATGGCTCATGCGTGTGATCCTAGCATTTTGGGAGACTGAGGCAGGTGGATAGCTTGAGCTCAGGAGTTTGAGACCAGCTGGGTAACATGGCAAAACCCATCTCTACAAAAAGTACAAAAAATTAGCCAGGAATGGTGGTGCAGGGCTATAGTCCCTGCAACTTGGGAGGCAAAAGTGAGAAGACTGCTTGAACCCGTGAGGTTGAGGCTGCAGTGAGCTGAAATCATGCCACTACACTCCAGCCTGGGTGACAAAGTGAGACCCTGTCTCAAAAAATAAAATATATAACATTGTCTCATGTAGCAATAATATAAAACTGGATATAATACAATTATTAGGTACCTAGAATTAATCACCTTACAAACATTAAAACTCATTTACTCTACAAAACAACTCTATGATATAGGTGCTATTATCATCTTCATTTTGCAGGTAAGGCAAGGTAAGTTCAAGTAACCTAAGTAAGGGCAGGAATCGAGATTTGCGCCCAGACACAAACTGATTCCAGAGACCTATAGTCTCAACAAACACAGTCTCCTTCATAACTAGTACATGAAATAAATATTTACCTACAACACACACACACATACACAAGACAATAAACTCTAAAAGTCTTAGAATTACAAAGAATGTTTAATGAAAATTTTATATACAGCATTAAAGGAAAGGGTTAACAATTGGATCCTTCCCTCTAGCTTCACTGATGCCTATGACTAACTCAAAGAATAGTTAGGAGTATATCTACAATGGTTCCGTGATAAATAAGAATTTCTAGCCAAGGATTTGTACTAGGCCAAGACTTGTACCTCATCATTAAAATTCTTTAAATTATTTATCAAGAAATGAGGAATCTATATTGATAAGATGCAGCTGCACAAGAGAAGAGGGGCTTCTCCTGTATCCCTGAAGAGACTACTTGATAAGCTATGTAAAAGTTGAATCCTGGGGCTGACAGATTCCCTAATTTGAGATGGTCTATCCATCCAGCTTCATCTCTCATCATTATGCATGTATTAAGTGTGAAGTAACTGACAAATTCCAATCTGTGCCTGGAAAAAACTTTTTCTATGTTGTTATTGTCAAATTCAAATATGTGCCTGGAAATCACAAAACCTTTTCTATGTTATTGTACATGCTGATTTCTTCTCCATCTGTATCTATTCCTAATGCTAAATTAACTGAAAGCTGAGTGAAGCCTATTGTGAGTTTGATTGTTGTTCCAAACCCAAGAACACTGCTGCAGAATGGGCATTACACAGAAAATATCAACTGATTTCTTATATACCTGACATAATCAATTAGAACGTATACTGGAAAAGAATATCCTTTAACACAAACAAAACTATAAAACAATGCTAGCAAGAAATGTACATCAATATTTAATGATGACAAAGGTGAAGTGAGATAAGCATTTTCTAACTCTTCTTTGGCAGGTTCACACCTCATAATCCCAACACTTTGGGAAGCTGAGGCAAGAGGATCCTTTGAGTCCAGCCTGGGCAACATAGGGAGACCTCATCACTACAAAAGAAAAAAAAAATTTTAACTATCAGGGTGTGCTGGTGTGTGCCTGTGGTCCCAGCCAGTGGGGAGCCTGGGGTGGGATGATCACTGGAGCCCAGGTCAAGGCTATAGGGAGCCATGACCGTGCCACTGTGCTCCAGCACGGATGACAGATCAAGACCCAGGAAGGAAAGATGGAAAGAAGAAAGGGAGGGAAGGAGGGTGGGGAAGGAGGGAAAGAGAATCCACTATAATACTCTCTTTCCGGAAAAAAAAAATTGAAAATTGATATTTATTTCAAAAAATATTTAACATGTTCCTGTCTTTTTGACCATTCACTTTATTGACAAGAATGTATCTTAATGAAATAATTAAGGTCTAGAAAAATATTTAGTGCCAAAACGACTCATCATAGTATTGTAATAAAAAAAATTTGAGGTACATAAATATAACATATTAATGACCATTAAGAATTATGTTTTGACGAACATGGCTTAAGATTAGATGCAAGAGAAAAAGCTAAAAGAAAAAATAATCCAAAACTGTATGTAGACATGAATCCAACTGTGTTACACACACATACACCATACTCAAATACACACTCTGGAAGAAAATGCACTGATATATTAACTATGTTATTTCAGAGCGGCAGAATTATGGCTAATCTTTGTTTTCTTGTTATACCACTAAAGTTTAATCTCCATGAGGGCAAAAAGCACATCTGTCTTGTTCACTGCTATATTCTGAGCATGCCTCATATATAATAAGTGATAAATAAATACAACTTAATTAATGAACATTTTTCTTTTCTCATTTTCTAAAATGATTATTTTCTAATAGGACAAATTTCATCATTATTAAAAAGTGTGTTTGTGTGTGTGTGTGTGTGCGTGTGTGTGTGTGTGTGTGTGTGTGTGTAATCTATATCTGAATAAATTCTATCCACTCATTTGTAAATGGGCTAATTTCTGCATATGAGAATTTAGACATAATTCTAATTCAAAATATTTTCTTCCTGAATTCAAACCTGTACATCTAGAATATCAGTTTTATTAGTTATTTCCTTGGCTTAACAAAGAATATTTAGGAAATATGTCTATTTTCTGAATCTTTTTGACTTTCTTTTTTCCCCATTACTCTTCATTTGCACGCCAAACAAACAGTTGGTTAGATAAGTAGATAATGTATTTCTGAGAAATAAGCTTGGGCATTTATTAAAGAAATGTTTTCACAGAGATACAGATTTTTGTTTTATAAATAAATATTTAAAATATATTTAAAATGAAGTTCTACATGATTATCAGGATTACTGTATTAGACTGTTCTTGTATTGCTATAAAGAAATACCTGAGATTGGGTAATTTATTAAGAAAAGAGGTTTAATTCGTTCATGGTTCTGCAGGTTTTGCAGGAAGCATGGTGCTGGCATCTCCTCAGCTTCTGGGGAAGCCTCAGAAAGCTTACAATTATGGCAAAAGACAAAGAGGGAGCAGGCAGGTCACGTGGCCAAAGCAGGAGCATGAGAGAGAAAGTCATGTGTGTGGTGGGCTAGGGGAAAGGGGGGTGCCTGCCACACACTTTTAAATGACCAGATCTCACTATCACAAAGATAGCACCAAGCCATGAGGGATACACCCCGTGATTCAAACATCTCCCACCAGGCCCCACCTCCAACACTGGGGATCATAATTCAACAGGAGATTTGGCAGGGACAAATATGTAAACTATATCAATTACATAAAAATAAGAAGATTCACAATCAAAATTTTAATCACTAATACATGTGATCCTCAAGGAGAAACATTAGTTCCAAACAACAGATATTGACAAAACTCTCTGACTGCAATGGTGGAGGCCAAAATAGTGTAAGCACAAAGGATACTTAATGATTTGCTGAATCAGGAAACCACAGGCACATATAGCTTCTGGCATAGTGAAATCAAGGGCTCAGACAGTATCACAAGTGATGTTTTTCTCTCCATTTCATGATTGTTATTCTACTTAGCTACAATCTACACATAGGGTATCATCATGTGATAGTCAAGATGGCTACCAGCAAATCAACCACATCTTTCCAGCTTAAAATCTCCAGCTCATTATTTCCAGAAACAGAATTTCCCTCTCTAAGTCCACATGGAAGACTCTGATTAATTCTATGGAATAGCCTGCTTGGCCCTTACCCATTGTTGGTCAACTCAAGGTTAATAGTGCAGTCCTCCAGACTACCAAGTCTATCATGACACCAACTGTGATGAGTCTACCAAAGAGCAAAGTCAGAAGAAACAGTTCCTACAAGACTGATCTCATTTTGGACATCAGCCACAGGTTTGGGGATCCCCAGGGCAACCCTCACTTTAGACCATCTGGCTACAAATTTGGTAGATCCGATGATCACCCTCAGGTTCAATAATTTGTTACAACACCTCACAATACTCCGGAAAGTATTACACTTACGATTACATTCTTATTATAATAAAAGGATACAAGTAAGAACCAACCAACAGAAAAGACGCACAGGGGGAAGTCTGGGAGGGATCCAGATGTGAAGCTTCCATTATCCTTAGAGGTGCATTACCCCAGCAGCATTAATATATGACAAAACCCAAATTTATGAGTTCTAAGTTTTTATTGGGGTTTCATAATATAGGCCTGATTGACTAAATAATCATCCACAAAGTTTAATTTAATTTCCAGCCCTCCACACTCTCCAGATGTCAGTCTGACATCACATGGTCTGAAAGACCTACAGAAGTCACTTGTTAACATATACTACCAGTTATGGTCCAAGGTGTGCACCTTGAATAACAAAGAAAATCTAAGCAGGAAATGCGAAGGATTAGAAGTTTCCTCTCAGGAACTGGAATCAAAGGTTAGACCTCTGTTTGAGCTGAGGCCAAATTCTTTATTACACAGCCCTACTTGTGTATCCCTAAAAGAATAAATCATTAAGGCTTCATTAATCAAATAATCTGATTGGCCAAACTGGATCGTGTTTATATCTCAATGGTGAAAATACAAGGTGCTAAAGAGGAAGTTCCTGGAAGGTATCATAAGAAGAAAGCTAGAACAATATACATAAGTGACAGATATAACCTGCAGCCACAGTTGTCCACAATTGGCCATAAATATTACCTCATTACCTAATGATATTCCTACTTCAAAACATTATGGGAGTCTCAAGTAGAAAAATTTATTCTAAACATCACAGGACCGGAAACTAAAGAGAAATCCTTCTAAGTAAAACATTAAACATGCATATAAGAAAGCTATTTGAAGAGTATGGTTTCAATACGTATTTGTTTGTTTTGTTGTTGTGGTGGTTGTTTTTTAAGACAGTCTCCCTCTGTCACCTATGGAATATAGTGGCACAGTCTCAGCTCACTGCAACCTCTACCTCCCAGGTTCAAGCGATTCTCCTGCCTGAGCCTCCTAAGTACCTGGGATTAAAGGCACCCGCCCCCATGCCCAGCTAATTTTTGTTTTTTTAGCAGAGATGAGGTTTTACCATGTTGGCCCAGCTGATCTCAAACTCCTGACCACAAGTGACCACCCACCTCAGCCTCCCGAAGTGCTGGGATTACAGGTGTGAGCCACTGCACCCAACCCATATTTCTTTGTAGCATAAACTTTATATCACGAATACACTTTTTCTTTTCTTTGTTTTGAACCATAATGCCTAAAAAATACAACTGTTTTTGTCAAAAGAAAAATATCATTCTAAGCCTCAGTTTTCTTATTTGCAAAATGAGGCTATTATTTATTTACAATATAGGATTTTTAAGGTTAAAGAAAATGTTTGCTAAGTGCCAGTAACGACGTCTAACATCTGATAGTGTCAAACTGATACCTGTTGCTGCTGCTGCTGCTGCTCCAAATAAAATGCCACAATTCACATACAGGAAGCAAGATAACCAAATTGGAACGATCGTTACCTGGGAGAGCACAACTCAGAGAATCACTTTTTAGTGCTTCAGAATGACATCACTGCTAGCCCATAAAGGAAAGAGATTTCACTTGGGAAACAAATGTTCTGACATCAGCCACTTTTCCACCACTTTTCATGCTGAGTAACCATGGTTAAGACATTTTACCTCTGTGGACCTCAACTATTTCATTTGTAAGGTGCAAATAATTATAGTGCTTTCTTTACTATCTTACAAGATTCTTCATGTGAAGTGTTGAGAAAACATTATGTGAAAAGAGTACCATTACTAGTCTTATGACTATCTTTTACTTTGTCCCTACAAAGAAAAGTTACCCAATTAAGTAAAATATGTAAATCTCAGTGCTTGCATAATTACATTGAGATAAAAGTTATTATCTTTACCACTCCCCAAACATAAACAATACCTTACCACGTATAGATAGATAGCTGTAAGCTTGTATATTTAGCCAAATTAATAGCAGAACTAACCAATGCCATTAGTTTCAACTGGAATATTGACACTAGCACAGTATGACAGAAGTATGAACACCGTTTTATGAACACCCAAGGTCCAAGTTCCTTGGGAACAAATATTTCAGGCCACATAAGGTATATTTAGTTTTGTTATATTAAGGATTACATGATTTAAACAGTCAATTTTAATCTGAAAGTGTTAAAGGACGTCTAATTCATGACCAAAGAATAATCTAGTCCCTGAGAAAAGCTTCCTCATTAATAATGGCATCTTCCCTTTTCCAGCTGAAAATGTGGAAGGACTATGCTGATGTAATTTTCCACATGGCCTAAGAGTCACAGTACTTCAAAGACATTGCTTCAAAGCCAGACTCCCAGCCTGGACATTTTCAAGCCATCTTTGACTCCTCCATCCCCTCAAGCCCTCCCATTTAATCAGTTGTCAAGTCTCTTGAATTTTTTCTTAAACTATCCATCACATATATTTCTTTACATCCATTTGCTCTAACACCATCACAGTCTAAGTCATCACCATTGGCCAAAACTCCATTGTCTCCTCCAGTTTCTTCTCCCTTCAATCCAGTCTAAAAGTTCATACCTATAGATCTCCCTAAAGTACTATTTACATCCTGCCACATCCCTACCCAAGAGTCTTATAATCCAGGCAATTATTTGATTCCATAGGAGAAGATTTTTAAAACCACTGATACCTAAGCTGTACCTGAAGAGGTTCTGATTTAATTCATCTGCGCTGGAGCTCAGTTGCTAATTTTTCTTTAAAAGCTCCTCAGGTGTTTCTAATGTGCAGCCAGGTTTGCGAACCTTTGACAAATCTCTGTTGCCTATCACATCAGGCTACAATTCCTGTAGCAGACCCTGCCAGTCCTCTGTTCAGATTCCATCCCATCTCCTCTTTGACCTTTCTGTGTGTCCATACCCTGGCATCACTGTGTTTTGCTTCTAATGGCCCACGGCACCTGATACTTTCTTCTGAGCTACTTTATCCCTGGAAGTTTACCAGGCCTTGGAATAGCCCTTATTTAATACCTAAAGTGGAAGTGTGAATACCTGGCTGCCTTGCCTTACTCTGAGGTGTAATTTATACTTGAGAACTCCCTGGCATGATCAGGCTGAGAGACTAAGACTTTGCCTAAACATACACACACCCTTGCTTGACTTCTTCCCCTTCCCTCCATTCTTTTATAAATCTCTTCTGGAAGCATTTACTTAAGAAATCACTTGCTCACAAATACTCACCACAGGATCTGCCTATGAAGAATACAAGCTAACATAGCACCTTTATCAAAACAGTGCATGGTCCCACCAAGTTTTCTGCAATTATCCATCATCCACCAGAAGAACTAGTTTCCTCATGACCTGTGCTTATTTCACACTACCCTTTTAGCCTATTTTCCCCAACCCAAGGTGCCTCTTCCCTGCCTCTGAGACCGTCCATACTTCCCACCTTTCAAAAACAAGCTCTAGATATCCCACTACCCCATGCATAGGTCAAGGGCATGCCCATGTTAGGTCCTGAAGAATCATGGATTGCACTGGTGACTCATCCTCCACAAAACTTGACAACTCTAGCACACATAATGCTGTCTTCTCTAACTTCTTCCGTATTTCATGTCAAATCCATGCTCATTCATTATTTCATTCAACCAATATTTGTGTGATTACCATGTACCAAGAACTGTGTTCATCCTGGGGAATTAAACAATAAGTGAGGATATTTCTGCCCCCATGGAGCTTATAGTCGAGTTAAGTGTACAGGCGTTAGCAAATAATCATTCAAATATATACTAATTTATAACAATGAAAAACTAATGAGAGACATATGGTGTTATGAAAGAACATAAGAGTTGTAAATGTCCTTATCTAAAACTTCTCTGAATAAATAATGAAGAAATGGTGACCTAAAATTATACTCCTGTTCTCTCTGTTAGGGATTTTCCTTAGATCTTCCCCTGCCAAAACTGCATACAAATTATGTGTGACTGTGTATTATTCTTTCAATAGATTAACAAGGGACTATGAACCCAAATTTTATACAATACCAGTCTTGTAGATAAACAATGCCTTGTTTGTTAACTGTCTTCTCTATGTGCCTTGTTTGTGGGTCCCTGTTTATAGAAATGTTAGAATTTTTCTTTCGTATCTGATATCATTTAGCATAATTCAGACACATGCTTATCTCTTAACAAATATTTGTTTTCCTCCCTGTTTTCAGCCCCTTTCCAAAGAACTCAGACTCTCAAAAGCAAATAGAAAAGTGTCTTTACTTTCTTACTGAATTAGAGCCCATTTTGAGTAGCTGTGGGTGGGGTGAAAATGATTATCTTGCTTTTGTTTGGGTACCAGGAAAACAAGAGCAACAAAATAGGATTTGCATGTTAAAACTTGCTTCTGTTAGACTAGTGCCAAACAATTGTCACTACATTGCTTCTCAGTTATTTCTCTTCAGGGAATTAACAGTTTTATTCTAAGGACTCCCTGCTGCTTCCCCCCCATCCCCAAACTCTAACTGCTCTAAAAAGACACTATCAGGTAAAAGCAGAAAACATTCATTTCTTACACAAAAAGATGAAAGCTGATTACTTAATAAATTATATTGATCAGTTTTTTAGAAAAACAAAATGGAAATTAAAATTTCATTTCTAATGCCAATAGAAAACATGTGTGACTATATATACACTTAAAATGGGTTTCATATGTGTATACACTAAAAAATAGGCATTTATAGATGCTAGAAATATGCTTTCAATATGTATATTAATAAATGCATTTATGGTGTTACATATAGATAATGGTATATATAAGCTTTAATTTCTTATTCACATTAATAAATATGCAAACAGAAATTAATAAATAAGATTATAACAGATTCCTATATATGCCTAAAGCACTGTTAAAAATTTAACAGTTCCAACAACTTGTACCTGAATCTCAGTAATGGTGTGAAATATGCAAAACATAGAAGCCACAGAAAAATATTAAAACAATGGAATATAATAATTAATTGAATAATCAAAGGACAAAAAAGGCTTTAAGTTTATTGCATACACCCATCAAAGATCTAAAGAAAGAAAAAGATTTGTATAATTCCATATTCTCATTTTATGCTTTTCTTAAATATCAAGCCCACTAAGTTTCAAAGACAGGCTGTTAATGAAATATCCTGAACAGATGATACTATATACAAACATCAATATTTAGATAGACTGCTACTCTTGAATGGTCCAGGAACCAAATGCCAGATTTATTTTTTTTCCCATAGGTTACCAAATCTTGTTCCCCAATACCCCTGCTTAGCACTTCCATCATAGGTGTGTGACAAAGGGAAAGAAAGGTAGATGTAAAAATACTGATAATAACAACACAGGAATAAAGGCTGACAGAGTAGGCTGAAATCCAAAGTTCATTCTCAAAGCAAGTTTTGATTTATAGTTTTTTTACTGGTTAGTGTCCCTTTCTTGTTAGCATATGTGATTGAATGTATGCTAAGTACTTACATATTAGAAACCAAGCCTCAAAGATAACTTCAAGAAGAAAGTATGAAATACGGAATTACCTTCCCATTCAGGGAATGATGACAAGGAATGAGGGAGTCCATACTAATATTGCCATCTATTGATTCCACTTTGGGGGGCCTTTTGGTCTAAATCAGTGGTTCTTAACATTTTTTATACTCCCAGAAGCATCATACTCTCATGGAAATATGGGATTCTCCATGTTTACCCTACCCCCTTTTCTGCTGTTTCAATTCAAGTAAATGAAAGATGATTTTACTGTAATGGTAGCTTTGATTGAGCTCTCATTTTTAAAATTAAAATTTAATCTTAAACATCGGTATTTTAATCATTAATGGCAAACTATCTGCTACACAGTTCATGAGTGATGAAGACTGATCAATATGTTGACAGTCCGAAGGAGACAGTTGCTGGCCTTAAACAATTAATAACTAACTTGCCTATTCTAGGCAAAAGACTATAAAGTATCTTGTATGATGTCACAGAAGTGATAGAATAAATAGTAACCATTTTGTCCCCTATTTGAGAACTCTTCTCTCTGGAACTCTTCTAATACATGTGACAACAGGTATTAAAACATAATCATAATTTTTCTTTCCTCCATGCTTACAGTTTTAGCCATGGTGAGGGAAATGAAGTTGATGGTAATCACAGCAGAAAGGAGACAGGCTTATGAATAATAAGAGGAAGGAAGTTTCATATATGTATTGTATAAGCAATATGATTGTGGATATCTGCTACAAAACCACGTCTAGAGGTCAGAAAAATGGCAGTTTCGCTGTGCCTCAAGAAAGTTCACCGGGCTGTCACTGACCAGGAAAGTTTCACTAAAGTCACTGAAACACTTAGGGATAGGCCCTAAGTGTTTACTTCACTTCATTGTCAGCCCAGTGCTTGCATTGTTCAAACAGGATTTACACTTGGGTGGCTTTCACTATGCAAATGAAACTACCCAAAAATTTTTTACTAATAATAAATTTTTTAATTGGCATATTAATCCCCACTCCCCACCCCTACTCACAAGCCAAGGCACTCCTCCAGTGACTACCATTAAGCCTTTCGTAGAATTATAAACTTGGAGAGATTTTTAAAGGAGAGACGGATTGAATGCCAGGTGGGATTTAGCCAGAGCTGTCACAGCTCTGGTTGTTACCCCTCATAATCCATCTTGCTGAATCAAAAAGCAAACTGTGAACAAACAGCTTAGGCAATTTGTTTGAAGATATACTCCTGTCTTTCTCGGAGGGATTAAGTCATGGCTACATTTTGTTTGAAAAATGATTATCCACATGAAAATTATTAAATTCATGTGGCATCTATTTGAGTCAAAATGTTTTATAACTTTTCATCTCTGGATCACAGTGATAGTAATGCTGTAGTTTTTATACTGAAACAAACCCTCTCTACAGTCTTTCATAACATTGTCAGATTTTTTGCATTTGCTGCAAGAATACAGGAGATGTTGACTTTTAAACAATAAGGATTCAGACTCTGCTTTTAAAGAAGAATCACAGCAGTGTGAGATGTGGAGAGAAGGGGATTAATTTTAGAATTTATTCCAAACACTGGGCTTCATGAAAGCTACATTCATGCCCTGCTGCAACAGGGGAGAGAGATTAGGTGGCTGAGAGCTTGAATAAAAAGGGAAGAATAAAACCAACCCTGTGATACAGTTCAGAAGTAAAGTGTTTTCCCATTGAATGGAGTGATGGTAAATGGATCTAAATCTTGGAACACAATATCTCTTTATACACTTAAGCATTCTGCCTCCTTTGTATCATGAAATACTGAATTTCTCATACTCAAAGTACTTTTGGCATTCAAGTAATTCTTGCATCAAGATGATGGGAGGGAGGTTATTCAACAAACACTAAATGGTCACTACATGTCAAGTACTATAGTTGGTCTTGGATTAACAGGATTAATAAAAATGCTGCCCCTATCTTCTTTTTGTTTTTTCCGTACCTGTCTGCAAAAGCACCTGTCTTCTTGAGCTCTCTGTCTAGTAAGGCAGACAGAAGGTAAACAGTAAATTACTAAGCACTGTGATAAAGACCACATAGAAGAAGAATAATCATTAGGTTGAACAAATAAGCTGAATTCCATAGCATGCAGGGGGGGGAAATTTTCATTCATTCCCCTCACAGACCCCTTATAACCAATCTGGAGACTTATTTTTCTCTTGCCCTTTGAAGGAAATACTAGGTGAGGGAAGGTCCCAGAATGTTCTTAACCATTCTTTTTTTAAGTCATTCGTAGTGCCACGAATAATCCAGCTCAGTAATTAAAACATCCTGTAAGATGTATTCACCAAAACACTAACTTCACTTTAAGTTAAAATGTCTTCCTTCTGCCAAAATGGTAGTGCTTTTAGGTAGGGAGACCTAGAGTGGAAGAGGTGAGGATGTGACCTTTTCCTCCATTTGCCCACCTTGCAATTTCTTACCCATCCAACCCCATCTCCACACACAAATTTGTTTACTTCACTTCATTGTCAGCTCAGTGCTTGCATTGTTCAAACAGGATTTACACTTCAGTTGCTTTCACTATGCAAATGAAACAACCCAAGAATTTTTTATTAACAATAAATTTTTTTATTGGCATATCCATGCTTTCATCTAGGACGGAGTCAGGCAAAGAGAGGAGAAGGAAGTATCAGAAATGTCTTAACTTGATTGACACTACTGGAACCCGAACATAACAGATTATTTCTCTCAGAAAGGGTTTTAATTTATTTATCCCACAAATATAAATGGAACACCAATCACTTTCTAGGCACTGTTATAAACACAGGAGGCACATAATAAGAAAATCAAAATTCCTGATTGCATAGAGTTTATAATCTAGCAGGGGCTATAAGTAAGCATACTGTATATAGTATATAGTATATATATATATATATATATATATATATATATATATAGCATATTATATTTAAAATATGTTAGACAGCAGCAGCAAGTACTATGGAGAAAAATTAAACCAGATAAGAGAGATAAGAAGTGTGAAAAGGTAAGTGCTATTTTACTTAAGGTGGTCAGGAAAGCTTTCTCTGATAAGGTGATGCTTGCATAGAAATCCGAACAAAATGGAAGGATCTAGCTAGGCAGATATCATGGTATAGAGCATGCGGGCCTCAGGGAATAACAACGGCAAAGGCCCGGAGGTAGGCAAATGCTTGGTACTTTAAAAGAAGAGCAAGAAGGCCAGTAGTGATACTAGAGTAGAATAAGTAAAGGGAAGATTCTGGAAAGGGGTCTACAGAAATAGAGGGAAGTTAGATCATATAGAAGGTACTCAAAGGCTATTGGGCTTTTTTTCTGAGTTGCGAAAGAAGCTTCTGAAACTTTTGAGCAGAGAAGTGGCATAATATATATTTGAAAAAGATCACTCTGGCTTCAAGGTGCAGGCATGGAACCAGAGAACAATTAAGATGCTGCTACAAGAATTCAGGCAAGAGATGATGGTGGCTTGATCAATTAAAATATATGACAAGGAAAGAGAGCTGGACAGGTCCTGGATATATTATAAAAGATCTGATGAGGGACCAATTACAGAGTATAAGAAAGAGAAAGAAGTCAAAGATGACTCCAGAGTTTCTTGCCTGAGAAACTCAAAGAAAGATGTTGCCACTTATTGAGATAGGAGAAAATGTGAGAGGGTAAGATTTGATCTTAAAAAGAAACAAAAACAAGGGTTTGGTTTTGTACATATTAAGTTTAGCTGCCTTTTTGACATCTAAAATGAATATAGAAGTACACTGTTTGATACAAAGTTGGAGTTCAGTTCAGAGACATTCAGCCTCCTCAGCATATATTAATATATAGTATTTACGAACATAGAAAAGGCAATTGTGTGAATGAAGAAATGTCAGGCCAAAAACATGAAAAAGAATAGTTGATACTGCATTTAAAATATCTGCAGTTATCAGGAAGAAATATAAGATAATCAATGAATCAAATATCACCTTTAAAGATTATTTAATTAAAACATATAAATGTGAAAAGTATATAACATTTTATATCTGATTTTAATGTTAATCATAAATCTTGGAAACTAAAATGGTAGATGGTCACTTAAACAATTATCAAAAAGACTTTCCAACTAAAGAGAAAATGTTTTAAATAAATGCTTAAAATAAACCCTCAGAGTTTCTCATAGTTGAACCTTGAAATCAGTTCCTATTACTGTCATTAAAGATGTAATGTCACTAAGATATTTTATAAAGTTCCATATCATGTAACTCATTTTTATCATTATGCTTTAAAAAGCATAATAATATAATCATCTCCTGAGATATCAAATTAGGATTTTGCTTCTCTTGGTAGTGATAACACAGTATAAACATATACAAATGTGAAATTAGAGATTTTACTCCTTTTGATATGTTCTAAGAGGATACCTTCAGATTCAACTGTCAAATAAAGCTGTATCATTCATGCTTTCATGTTGTATGATTACTGCCACTAGTATACCCCAAGTGAGAGAAAGAATTAATATCAGTCTATCAAACATCTCAAGTCTTCCTTGTTTTAACAAGAATAAGAGCTAGATTTCTCACTGCTGGAAAAAAAGGAGAAGAGAAGAGAAGAGGAGAGGAGAAGAGAAGAGGAGAGGAGAGAGGAGAGGAGAGAGGAGAGAGAAGAGAGGAGAAGAGAGAAGAGAGAAGAGAGGAGAAGAGAGAAGGGAGAAGAAAGAGAGAGAGAAAGAAAGAAAGAAAGAGAGAGAGAGAAAGAAAGAGAGAAAGAGAAAGAGAGAGAAAGGAAAGAAAGAAAGAAAGAAAGAAAGAAAGAAAGAAAGAAAGAAAGAAAGAAAGAGAAAGAAAAGAAAGAAAGAAAGAAAGAAAAAGAGAGAGAGAGAGAAAGGAAGGAAGAAAGAAAGAGAGAAAGAAAGAAGGAAAGAGAGAGAGAGAGAAAGAGAAAACTAAAATGAACACAGTGGTATTGGATATTTGGTAGTAATTTTAGGTATGGGTGTGAATTCATAGTTTTCAATGTATATAGATAGGTACAGAAATATGGATATGATATTTATGATATCATATGATAGATAGATAGATCTGTACACTGAGAAAGCATGAGAGCACTGATACCCTAATAGCAATGAACACAATTAGTATCCATATATTGGCTTCTAAATATCATTCTCCAGCAAATGAAAGCAGGGTATCTTAGAGAAATGGCTAATTCTAGGATTTGTGCAGGAAAAATACAAAATGACCCAAACACATATTGCTGGATAACAAAGTAAGAAAATGTTCAAACAATGTTGGAGATGTGTCAAAAGGACCCAGACATCAGTTTAAAGGGGCTCCTATTATTTAAACATATGACAATATGAACATCAAAATAAATAATTACAGTAACAGATTATAATTAACTAAATAAAATTGAAAACCATGTCTATACGAATATAAATGAATGAATAAATGAAAGGTTTGGTGAATAACAAAATATTTATAGTCTCAAAGTATGCAAAACAGTAATTACAAAAAAGATGAGAGAACTTTACAATGTTAAAGTCTAGCAGACAACACTTAACAAGCAATTAAACTGAAAAACATCAGAAATAGGATTATAAATTATGTATCACCTGATAGTGTAAAATGAGAAGAAGTTAGACTAACTGGTATGCTATTTATACCAAAGGCATATATCATGAAACTAAACATGAGGAAATATCAGACATACACAAATTGAAAGGCATATTTAAAATATTAACAGCTGGCATGTAATATTTAACACTCAATGAAAGTAAAGCACCAACTGTTGATTTCTGTTTTAACTCATACCTTTAAAGGAATTCCCAAAGAATGTTTATAGCTAACTTGGAATTTCTAACATCAGCTCGGGGAGAGGATTTTTTCTGAACAATTATTATCTAAAGTGTGTTGTTGCTTTAGGGTCACAGCATGCTTGTGTATGTCTGTTACCAAGTCACTGCGGTCTTACGCTGAGTGCCTTTAGGGGACTTGAATCCTTCCGATAGACCATGTTTGAGATAGTTGAGTCACTGTGCACACTTGAGGGGATGAATGTATGTGCACTGTGCACTGTCATGTTGCTCTGGGTCGAAGTAGGTTCTTGTTTACTTGTTTTCTCTGTGCTTGTTCCTACAGCCCCTTTTTCTTACGTTGCTCAATCTCTCTTTCCCTTCTTGGTGCTTACACATCTCAGACCCTTTGGCCAAACCCTTGCCAATAACAGTATTTTGGTTCTCAGTTCTCACTCTTCCCTCTGGTTGAGGAGCCTTTGAATAAAAATGCACATAGCTATGGAGCGGGGTTTTGCTGGGAAAGGTGACCTTCCAACTTCATGTCAACTTCTGGCTCCTCAAACTATAGGTTGGCAGTAAGGTAGGGAAGTTGATTTCCCATTTCTCACTGAGCAGATTGTGAATATTTCTATATGGATTTTCTATTGTTGATGTTACTCTGATTCTTTGTTTTAAAGTAACAATTCTAAATGTACACAAAAAAAAAACAAAAAAAGAAAGTAAAGCACCAACTGAGTCTGTTCAAGACTGAGAGAGAAGACTTTTCATTACATAATTTTTCAGTTCTTTTTTTTTACCATGTGCATTTGTTTTCTATTCAAACTATATATAAATTACAATTTTTAAATAAATAATAATACATGTTTCTTAAATATAAACAGTCTGACACAAAAATTTCATTTCTAGGCATAGGTATACTCAAGAGAAGCACTTGAAAGTATGCACAATAAAACATATAGAAGGATGTTCATGGCAGCATTGTTAATAATAAAAAATAGGAAATATTTAACAATCTAAAAAATATGGACTATTCATTTAAAGAAATACTACACAACAGTTAAAAAGCATGAGGTACCTCTATATGTACTATTTTAGAATGACACGATATTTGTTGAATAAAAGAACCATGCTGTAAATTAATATGCATAATGTGATCTTTTTTAATGTAAAATGAATAAACTATAAATGTTCCAGGTCAACACACAACACAGAATGCAATGCACACCACAATGAAAATCATAATAGTTTACCTCCTAGAAAGAAATGATCAATGGATGTATTTAGACTTATAGAGACTGGTTTTTTTAACTCAGATAATATAATGATGCATTACTTACATGAAAAAAAAATAATTAAAAGAAAATAACACCTGTCCTAAAGAAACTGATTTCAGGACTATCTGGACAATGAGAACTCTAGTATTTCTCTTTCAAGCATACTTTTCCATCCAACTACCCTGAACTTCCAGGAGTTATATCCCTACTTCATGTTGTTTTGGGGGGCATTCAACCCAGTGCCCTTCTTATCCTAGAGATAAGTCCACAACCCAATCTGGCCCATCAACGTCTCTAACCATATGGCCACATTTTTTGTTTCAGGGATTATCAAATACTCAATACAAGGCCATCAGATCATTGTTTTCTGTTAAGCTACTTTGGGTTGAAATTCTATCAACTTGCATTCAAAAGAGTTCTAACAAATCTAGGGAGACATATACTTAAACAGGTGTTTTCATTAGAATAAGCCAAGTAAACATAAGAGAAACACAATAGGAAGTGATATATTAAAGACAGACTGTAGGCCAGGTGTGGTGGCTCATGCCTGCAATCCCAGCACTTTGGGAGGCTTGATGGGGGTGGATCATGAGGTCAAGAGATCCAGACCATCCTGACCAACATAGTGAAACCCATCTCCACTAAAAATACAGATACTAGCTGGGCCTGGCAGTGTGTGCTTGTAATCCCAGCTACTTGGGAGGTTGAGGCAGGAGAATCGCTTGAACTCAGGAAGTGGAGGTTGCAGTGAGCCTAGGTCGTGCCATAGCACTCCAGCCTGGGCAACAGAGCAAGATTCTATCTCAAAAAAAAATAAAGAAACCTTGGAAGGAAACAAAGGACAGATGGATACAGTTTTTTGAAGAAACTTTTACAAAATGTTCCTATCCAATGGATTCTAGTTTCCCTGTGAATGGGGAAGCCAGCACATCTGCTGCAAGTGGAGATGGCCTAAACTTGAGAAAAGTACAGAAGGTTTAAATACATTTGAGCAGCAGGGGTAAGAAAGTGGACTAAGGAAAAATGACTAAAGCTCCATTTGTATTGTTTTCTGTTAGTAAGCACAGGATAAGTATTTTTTGGATGACTGAGTGGATTATTTCCAGGTAGTGCTAAGGCTGAACATGCATTTATCATGGTGTCAATAGACTTGATTGTGAGATTTAATCCAATACTGATTGGTCATTTGTAGGAAGACATTTCTGGAAAAGGCAGAGATGAGATTTTGTTAGACAGGAAGGATTAAAGGGAATTGGATGAGGCATATTTCAAGTAGAGCTTTTTAAATATTGGCTATAGGATAGACCATGAAGTCTGCATTTAAGAGAGAGGAAAATAAGGCAAGAACATAGTAGATAGATAAGCAGAAAAATTAATGAACCAGTATGAAAATTTGACAAATTGAGGGCCTAAGCTGGAAGGGTAGGAGGATGAGGTCAAAGGGTAGAATGTCAGGCTGTATTATTACAGATGTAGAGGTGGTTTTGATGAGGCCAGGCACGGTAGCTCATGCCTGAAATCCCAGCACTTTAGGAGGCCAAGGCAGGTGGATCACTTGAGGTCAGGAATTCGAGACCAACCTGGCCTGCCTGGTAAAAACTTGTCTCAACTAATAAATAAATAAAGAGCTGGGTATTGTGGCACATGCCTTTAATCTCAGCTATCCAGGAGGCTGGGGCAGGAGAATTGCTTAAACCCAATAGGCAGAGGTTGCAGTGAGCCAAGAACATGCCACTGCTCACCAACCAGGGTGACTAAGCAAAACTTCACCTCCAAAAAAAGAGGTGTTTCTGATGATAACATAGATGTTTCTGATGCTAGCTTCTGGGTTTGGCAGTACTGGAATGGAGTTCAAGAACCCTAAGATGGAATGACAGAGGAATTAAGAGGCCAGGTTATTGGCAAGTCTAGTCACATGGACGTTTGGGTCCTCCATTGATTCTCCACCTCCGCAAGTTCTTTACCCTGGGCTTCATCCCAATTTTGTCATTCCTAACACCTTCATGGAATCTGAATTATTTCTGCAATCCTAAGTTTCAGACCCTGCAGGTCAGTGCCATAAGCATGAACAGGAAAACAGAAGGATGGTTGTATGAGGGAGCTGTAGTGGACATCTGTTGTTTTGTTTTGTTTTGACACCAAGCATTCACAAATTTTTCTGGAAAACCTACCTCAAGTGCCCTCTAGAAAACAAACCTCAGGCAAGGTGGCTCACAACTGTAATCCCAGCACTTTGTGAGGCCAAGGCAGGCAGATCACCTGAAGTCAAGAGTTCAAGACCAATCTGGTCAACATGGTGAAAACCTGTCTTTACTAAATATACAAAAATTAGCCAGATGTGCTGGCAGGCACCTGTAATCTCAGCTACTTGGGAGATTGAGTCAGGAAAATCGCTTGAACCCAGGAGGCTGGGGTTGCAGTTAGCTGAGATCATGCCATTGCACTCCAGTGTATGCAACAAGAGTGAAACTTGGTCTCAAAAAAAAAAAAAAGAAAGAAAGAAAACTCACCTCATTTGTTAGTCCCAGTCTATGTAAGTGGAGTTGCCTTCTCTTCAGAACCCTAATATTTTAACGGTGGGTATGTGCACACTCTTGGTCATAAGGAGCATTCTGTAATGCTCCATAGTGAGCCCCCAAATATCTGTAATGCTCATGCATAGTCCAGAACTCATCTCTGGATCATGAGCTGCAGGTGTTCTAGACAATATCAATTATATTCCACTAAGCCCATAAAGACCATAGGTGACACCTCCATCCTGATAGATGCACCATATACACTAAGGGAAGATCTTGTATGTTGCCATCAACATGACTGGAGAGAAGGCACAAAGATCATCTTCTCTAAAGAGAGGGAGGTCATGCTTGAAAACAGTCCTGCATATACTATTACAGTAATTGAAAAATAGAACCGTGTATATTTCTGGCAAAATGGCATCTCTAACCTCTGCAGTGCCCTGGTAAACTTCAAAGGGGTGGTGCCTAGATCCAGATTGAGAAAGGGTCCTGATATGGACATGATGTGGCACAAACCTTTTTCCACCAGCAGGGTCATCCTTTCCTATCTTCACTTTTTTCTTACTTTCTCATTCATTCTAAAGTACTTTTTTCTTTACTCTCAGCTTAATTTGACCCTATGAGGTAGGTGGTTGCCTGGTCAACATTGCTGCCACAGACAGATAAGGGATCGTTTTGCTCTGTAAAAATGTCATCAATCAGCCAGGCACGCTGGTTTGCAACTGTAATCCCAGCACTTTTGGAGGCCGAGGCAAGAGTATCATTTGAGATAAGCAGTTGGAGAGCAGCCTGGGCAACATGGTGAAACTCTGTCTCTACTAAGTATACAAAAATTAGCCAGGTGTGGAATTACAGGGCCATGCCTGTAATTCCAGCTACTTGGGAGGCTGAGGCAGGAGAATCACTTGTGCCTGGAAGGCGGAGGTTGCAGTGAGCTGAGATCACACTACTGCACTACAGTTTGGGTGACAGAGTGAGACCCTGTCTCAAAAAAAAAAAAGTCATCAATCCAGGCAGCCTGGAGAAATACCCAAGGAGGGGAACTACTTCCCAAACTGACTTTTTAGTAGAAAAGCCTCAACACTGAGGTTAAAATATGCTTCCCTAAATAATAAGCATGCCCTGTTCCTCAGATTCTTAAGCAGTACCCATGGTGTTCCTGACACGCTACCCCAACCAGCAATACCCTCGACACTCCACCAACTTACATGATCCTCTGGTCACTGATAACTTTTTTAAAATAGTGACTAAACTATTATTTCTGAAAAATATACTGGTCCTTAACCCTCTCTTCACAAACGGAAGGCCTGTCTTCCTCATTGCTCTAAATATGAAGCAGTGAATGGAGAGGAAGTTGCAGGCTGCCATACCGTATCAGTAAGTCTGAGAGCAAAGAGGCAGAAAAAAGCCCATCTCCTCAGACTTCATCAGGGAGAGAAGGGGCTTTTGGAGACACATGATACTCATTCCTCCACAAGAGTTCCAGGAGATTGGTCACCTTTTAGAAGTCAAAGAAAGCAGTCAGTAAGAGCTGAACTAACTCCTACCTTTCACTATACACAAGCTTGGGTTACCCAAAATCTATACCCCACAACACAATACACAGAAAAGACATCATTCTTATTAGAACATTTATTGGGGAGAACCAATAATCTCCACAGGGAGTGAATTATTTTGTGGGGGGGAATTTTCCTTCATGGAAATGCTTCGGAAGAATTTTCCGTGTAATTAATAATGACAAATCACTGAACACAGTGCTTTTAGCAGTGGTAGGGACGGCTGGAGGCACTGGGTCAACCTGACACTGGCAAGTGGGATTTGGTTGGGGCACAGGCGTCCTGTGGGGCATGGATTGGGGATGCCTTTGATACAATATCTTGCCCTTAAATGCCTCAACTTCCTGGGGCTGTCTGTTCTTGTCTATGATCTGCCTAATCTTTGTCGGATGATTCTGGCCAACTAAGATAGCTTGTTGGCTGCAAGATTCGCTAGATGTCACTTTGCAGGAGGGAGCCGTGTAGCTGCAGGGATAGCCCTGGACAGGCTCTGCTCTGACCTGCAGTTCTGGATCATGCTGAGCTTTCCCAAGCTCTACTGGGGAGGAAAGGGGCTCTTGGGGACAGGTGATATCTATCCCATCCCTATGCCCTAGCTTCTCCTTTAGGAACTTTACAATGTCAGTCTTAATTTTCTGAGCTTCAGCAGTTCCAGTAAAGGCAGCTCTACTCTTAACTCGACCTCTATTCTGTACAGATGATGACAGGGAGCTACCCTTTGCCTGGAAACTTTCTTGTTCCTCACATGTTATGCTTAGTTTCTTAAACCTCTGAAAAAAGGTCTTCAACCATTTTCTGAAAAGGTTTTCAGGAGGAGGCTGTGTTATCAAGGTTGGGGAAGATTTTCTCCCAAGCACCTCCCCTGATGTCTTCTTTTGAACAGGATAGCTCTTTCTCCTGGGTTGGGAAGTCCCCAACCCTACATTCCCTCCACCAAGCTCTCGTCCTTTGGGTCTCGGAGGGCTCACTCTCTTTGTAGCTGGTGGAAAATTCTTAACTTGGCAATTCTGTAAGACATGCTTAGAGACCAAGGGCTCCTGCTGCTGTTCCACACGGATCCCTCTGTCCTCCACGTGGACATTCAGCACCTGGGAAATTGCCATGTTCCCATTGGAGATGCCCTGGACATGAGTCAGTAAGCCCTTGGAAGTCAAGTTATCTAAGGCAAGGGGCATGTCAGCGAAATGGGTCTGAGCTGGGCTATGCTCCCCATGGGCCAACTTTAACTCACTCAGCATCTGATGTTTAAGCTTCTCTTCCTTGAACATTTCCTTAGACCCACTGGTGACAGGAAAGGTCTTTCTACTGCCCTGAAGCCTTTCCATGTTATTACTGAAACTCACTTTTTTATCCATTGACTCACTGCCAACCTCAGGTTGCATTATGGGCAGCTCTGGGTAGCTGCTACTCGCTAGTCCAGTCTGTTTCTGACTGACTTCGTCTATGATGCTGTGTGTGCGGGGCAGAAAACTCTGTCTGCCATCATTAGTTGTCTGGATACTTTCTGTAAGCTCATGATCAGGATCAGAGAATTCTCTTCTCAGGGTCCCATGCCTTTCCTTGTCATCAGGTGAGGGGATGAGGTGTGGATGATTCAGGATGGAAAATAAGCTGGTGGTTTCTATCTTTTCTGCGTGAAAATCTGTAGTGTTTCTTCCAAGGAGCTTGGAGTCCCCATCATTGGAATCCATCTCTGTAAGGTCATTCTCAGTATAAGAAAACTGTCTTCTCAGGGTCCCCTGTCTTTCTTTGCCCACAGATGAGGTGACAGGGTCAGGACGATCCAGGACAAGGACTGAGCTTGTTCCCAACTTTTCTCCTTGAAAAGTACTGCATCTAAGAGACTTGCAGGCCCCATCTTTGGAATCTCGCTGAGAAATGAATGTGGTTGAGGAGGGAAGGTCAAAATTGGAAAAGGAGCTGGAAAGGTCCTCTTTCGATTTACAGATTTCTATGGATTCAAGGACCTTGCTGGGAAGACCCCACAGCATCCTCATATGGAAATACTTAATATGGGCTTCCAACATCTTTTGTTTGTTGGAACCAAGGAAGGACATCTCCTGGGAAGTATCAACACAGTGGTCCTCGCCCACCAATGCCGCCAAATTTTGGTGGTTTAGTTGGCTATGGGATTTTTCAGGAAGAGACATTGTCTGCTTGATTGAATGCCATGAACTACACACATTCCCAGGCACTCGACCCTCATTGATTTCCTCAAATTTCTTGCTCAAATGTACTGTCAGGGCATTTGCAAGTTGTTTCTGACCTAGGCTCACCCCTAAATCATTCCCTGGCAGATGCATCATATGACCTTCTAGGTCGCTCTCAGAATTAGAACTCAGATCCTCTTCTGAAGATGTCTCTGGTTCATGCAACAGATGACCTTTTGGGCCATTCTCCTGGCTGTACCCCTGAAACTTCCCAACATTCTCCAGGGAAAGCATATTTGAGCTTCTCTTGTGGAAGCTTCTAGGTTTCCTTGATTTAAAATTCTTGAGATCATTGTGGCTCTGACCCTCAACCAAAGAGCTATGTAAGGGTCCCTCACTGTTTTCTGACTCAGATATCTCTAAAACAGGGCTCTGAGGACGTAGCAATGACAGAGACTCATGGACTCGGCGGGGCAGACCCCATCTGTGCTGGATGAGCCTCTTTAGAAGGTGGTGCTCCAGTTTCTTCCTAAGTTCAGTACTAAGTGGAAAATCTCCAGTACTGATGGAGATGGGATCACAAGCCTTAAAGGACTTGACCAATGCAAGACTAGGAACTGGAGAACAAAAGTCTTCCTGGGATTTTTTAACCACTGAGGGTAAACCCCACACACTTTCCTGATCTTTCTGCAACACATTCCACTCCAGATGGTTAATTTCAGATGGCGTAAGAGACTGTCCCTCATTCTGAGATTTATGAAAACACACTCCACAGATCCCAATCTGGAATAGAGGACTAGGTAGTTGGGCTGTGGGTAGAGATGGATGCTGAGCTAGGGACTGACCTTGCGGCAGGGTTTGAGGCAAGGGTAGAGGCTGGGTAATAGGCAAGGACAGAGGTTGGGGATGGGGCAGTACTGGGGGTTCCTGGAATGTAGACATACTTGCAATTTCATTGAAGAATACAAACATGGACGAACGGCCACGATGGAGAAGAACAGTAGGATTCAGAGACTCGCTGTGCAGAGATGGGAGACCCCAGAAGAGCCGAACATATTTTTGCTCTAAATGGTCCTCAAAGCACTTAGAATATGGGGGCTGCTGATGGATGTACAGCCCCTCTACTTTCCTATTACTGGCCGAAAACGGAAGGGAGGTTGTCAAGCCATGCTTATCAGAAGTTGAAGCTAACATTTTCCCTGAAGAATTTAGCTGGTAGTTTGGCCTAAGATGTTTTGGGAAAGTTCCTGGTTTCTCTCCATTTTCTTTACACATCAGGAAATCGCCCCTTTTTTTGACTTGTCTCTCCAGGAGTGCCACGATGTCATGGCTGACAAATGAGAGCTTAACAGGCACTATGAGGTTGACCACAGAGTACCCTCCTAAAGAGGTCTCAGAAGAATGAAGGCTAAGGAGCTCTTGCATGAAATCAGATGGTACAAAATTGGAAGAAAAAGAGTCCTTGGCATGAGGCTGCCACCAGGAGAATTCTGCAGATGCAGGGCATGAATGGTCAATGTCTCCAATTGTAGGGGCAGCGGTGGTTGACCCACCAGAGCCACCTACAGATAAAGTCTCTTTTTCCAGAGGCTTCAATATGATGAGACTTGATTTAGACTGAGACACAGTGCAATCTTGCATTCGTAAAGCAAAAGAGTTTGGTGGTTTGTAATGAAAAGTACATGAATCACAGGGATTCATGGCATGGGAAATATTTGGCAAAGAGTTCATATCTTGGGATAGAGTAGAGTCAAATAAAAAGATGGTGTTCAGAGACAAACTGGCCTCCGGTTGGAGATTGGGCTCTGCTCTCTGAATGTGATGTGGTGGGAGAAGGGGAAAGGGAAGCTGTTGCGGTGGGGAATGGTCTATAGGGAACTTGGAATCCAGGGGAGAAACAGGCTTTGGTGGCAGAGGGTCCCTCAGTGGTGAGGGTGAAAATAAGTCAGCTAAAGGGGTGATCAGGTCAGGTGAGAGAATTAAGGAGGGTGGTGGAGAAGGGTCAGGACAAGGGGACACTATTAGGTCTTCTGGAGGGGTTGCTGAGGCGGCAGAAGCCAGAGTGAACGATGACTCAGTCGCAGAAGCTGCAGAAGCCAAAGAGGACACAGAGGGAGCAGGTTCTTTCAGGGACTCCCAACACAGCAGTCGCCGGACCTCAGCAGTTGTTCTGTTACACACCATACAGAGGGGGTCTGGGCATAACAGTCGACGAAAGCGGGTGGTATCATGATGCTGGCCCAGGGGACTGCAGGAAGCAGGAGGTCTGAAGCTGCAGCCAGGACCAGAACAAGGAAAGGAGGGTCTGTTAGCCTGGCAGGGGTCAGAACCCTGGTGCCTGCTACCCGCTTCACATTGCCCCCTGCCTATGACCTCACCATGCACTCTAGGGCCTCTCAACACATTCATTCACATACACGTTCCTATGGCTACCCATTCCCACAACTACAGCAGGCTACAAGAAATACCTGAGGTGAATAGAATTTGCTAAAAAAAAGGACTGGGGTGGGAACAGGACAGAAGGGAACAATTAATCACCTTTTCAGAAAAGAAACCAGCTTCCTTTCCTCTTCTGCTTCTTTCTGGAAGGTTATCCAGTCTGGGAAACCATAACAATATGTTATATATAATGAAGGTAGAGGCACAGAGATCATACAGAAGTTGCTCTGTGGAAGATCTTTAGGATATACAACTCTGATAGCCCCAAGTATCAGTGGGAAAGGGCAAATAGTCATTCATACTATTAACAAGTTCACATGTGTATGTGGCAACATTTATAAAATTCCTTCACATACATTACCCCCTTGTGATGCTCAAAACCACCACCAGAAACACAGATGTCAGTGGTTACCTCCAAGAGGAATCTGAGCATCGAGGAAGTCAAAGTACTAATGCAAAGTTGTAAGACAGAAGCTCTGATTCAAGCCAGCCAGTAGTCATTCCTCGATATCTAACTTGCCCACCTATTGTGCAATACCCAGTGCCCAGGTCTATCACTCTGTCATGCCTATGAATGGGCAGAGCAGGGCCTATGAGCAATGTCTCGGGTCTGGTCGCTTTTCTGTAAGCCTCTCTGCTGAGTGCCCTGTCTTCTGAGACTGTATCTAGTAACTGACATTCTAAGAAATCATGGGCCTGAGTCCTCCTGACAGAAACAGGAAGGGTCACCCTTGAAGCTCAGATACAGCAGGCTGACCTTACCTTTAAATGTCCTACCTTTCTTTCTCCTCCTGGCTCTGCCCTGACGCTGAGAACAAAAGAAAGACAATGAGAGGCTGGGACTCATTTATCTCACTCTCTATGAAGCTCATTCATTCATTCATTCACACATTACACAGAATAATATGACTCCCTAATTAATGCTAATATGTTCCTGTTATCAATTATTATAGGTGAACAAATATTTCTAATTTTTCCTTCTCTGAAAAACTCAAAGAGAATTTTGTCAGAGAAAGCCACCCTTGATATGCTCAGTTAGCAGTCCTCAAGGAGGACACAGACTCAGAGGCCAACAGTCACATCTGTTCTCCCTCATAGGAAAAGTGTCCCAACGGAACTCTGCCTCCAGCCTCTGCTCAGAGACTCTCAGCATTGCTCCCCAGCTCAACCCAATATGAAGGAAGGCTTGGTTGAATGAAGGTGACAGGGGAATGTGACTCATGATCAAATTTCAGTAGAAATTGTTCTTCTTCAGAGAGACCACACTCTCTATGCAGTCCAGTCAGGGACCACAGAATTACTGTGTTTGGGATTTTATCTGGAACCCTCCGCCACAGCCAGATAGGCAGTCTGTGAGCTTCAGATGAAAACTTTAGTCCTCCTGAAGCCCTAAGTCTACCCAGCAACTTCCAAAGAAAAGTGAAATTCTGTCCTCTCTTCAGACTTCCCATCTAAGACCATCTCTCTGTACCAACCAAACTTACTTAGAAATGTGGAAATAGGATTGGGAAACAACAACAGGGAATCTCCCTTGGGTGTTCACCCACGGTTTCTTACCATTTGGATGTCATTATTTTTCCTTGGGGGTGACAAATACAGGGTCAATAGCACGTAGAACAAGTACAGCATAAACAACCCCAACCCACTCAAGCAGATGAAGTTGGGGTCAATATCCAAGCAATGTGCCAAGCCAGGGCTGAGCCCTGACTCAGTGTAACTGTTCAGAAAACAGAGGATATTCTCCATGATCTGAATAGCATGGCTGCCTGAAGCAACTGAGCCCTGAGTTTGCCCAGTCTTAACTATAAGCCCAGGCCTGCATCACAGAGCATGGAAGTCACAAAGGGTTTCTAAGGGTGGAGGGAGCAGTAAGAGGAGGGTGTGTCCACAGCCCTGACCCCACCAGCCCAGCCAACCCCACCCCTCCTGTGCCCTCCAGGTCCCTCTGCCCTACCCTCCCACTCCATTTCACAACTCCATCCTTTCTTCATGTCATATATTTACCCAAGTGGAATTTTCTGTTTGCTCCAACAGTAAACCAGGTATTACCCAAATCCTGCCTTACTGTTTGGAGCCCTTAACTTCAACCCCACCAACACCACAGCCTTGAAAGCCTGAAATACTGCCTGGAATTTCTGTCGTACCCAGGCATTGGTACTCTCAGGGTCACAAATGTCCTCCAATCCCTCTTACCTACAGAATGTTTTTGCCTTACATTAACCCAGATAGGAAACTTAATGTGCCTTTATACTGACTTTGTTTTGTGAGTGTCAAACAGTAAATTTTTTACTTTAAAGTCAGTCTTAACTATTTCCAATCAGAGGGACTGACTCAAGCGATTAAACTAATGTTATCAAAGAAAAGGAGCTCACTGCCCAATTTGGGTTTTTGAGAAATGCAGGTTTTTATGGTAAATTAATCACAACGAGACAGGAGTCCAGCTCAGATCTGTCCCATGTGCTGGCTTTCATGCAGTCATTTTGTTAGAAAAGGTTTAGGGAGTGGCCTCTGGGATTAGTAGGTAGCTGGTAGAAGAAAAGAGGAGGTCTGTAAAGTCCTCAGGCATGCACAGTTGTTTTTAATGCTACCTCATGGATCACATGTGCACATTTGTGGGGAGTTAGTTGAAAACGTGGCAGAAATTTGGGGCTGTGATGTCAGCCAGCTTATTCTGTGCAAACTTCAGTTGGCAATATCAACTTTAATCCATTTTAGCCAGTTTTTTAATCTCACAAGCAGGGAGAGTTTTGGCATTTTAGCAAGTTATTGTTGTTGTTGCTGTTGTTGTTTAATCTGCTATCCTGTAAACTGATGATCTGTGTCGGTCATTGGTTTCTTTAATTCTGGGGCATGGTTCCACTAATAATTCATTTTTAACATCTACAAAGTGAAAGTAAGTATACAATAAATGTATGTAACTAAACTTCAAAGGATCTTGGGGGTACATTATAGCACTTATTTTTCTGAGGTTAGTGAAGTTTAAACTTTTCAAGCACTTTTGGAACATACTCTATACACAAACACACATACACATTGACCTAAAAGGAAAAGCTGTGGCAAAATTATCATAAATAGAGCGTTCATCTGGGTCAAGCTTGAGGATTGCAACCTGGGAACACAGATGCAAGTCACCCTAAATATACACTCCAATTAGCAGCAGTTACAAGTGGGATTTTAAAGTCAAAAAATGGGACTAGAAGTGGGCTGATACAAAGTTGTTATCAGGAATTCTCATTGGTTTATGAAGAGATATTGATTAGTGTTTGGCTATACATTGTTAAGTTATAGGGTGTGGGTTATAGTGTCAGGTGTGGGGTTACTGGGTTAACGTGTAGCTACATGTGGCAATAGCAAGCAGTTTCAAGAGATGAATACACAGCTCAAGGAGAAATAGGGCCATGATTGCTGTCTCATTTTAATGTCTGTCTAGGCCTGGTAACTTAAAAGGACTCACATTCCTCAGATAAAAGTTCTTTTCTTTAAAAACATCCCTACACACCCATCCTGTGACACATCAAGCACTATTTTCAAATCCAGAATCGATTATTTCCTTCTTTTATTTCAATCTCATATTTGTCATTTTGACCCCACATTTTCTAACTCTACCTCAAATACAGAGTCCCAGCCCTCGACATCAATTTCTTTTTTTTCTTTTTTTTTTTTTATTATTTATTCTCTACATCAATTTCATAACAAGTAAGCAACTCCCTTAAACCAGGAATAGATTACAGTGCACTAAGCTATTGTGATCTAAGAGAGCAAAATAGATGCCCCTTTATCAACTAAGACAGACCTTAGGGCTAAGGAAACAATGTTCCCTATAGGTCAAGGGTTCAGAGCCTGGATGGCATGCAAATTTCTAACTTTCTATAACTAAAATCCCTTTAACCATACCAGCTCTCAGCTCTGATTGGATAGAGGACCAGCCTTACAAATATTGTTTTCTGATAAGCTATTAAAAGTACAGATTGCCAGTTTCTGCCAGCTTCTAAGAGGCTGCACACAAACCACCTTTGTGTCCCGTAGTTCACCTTTTGATGTACAGAGCCAAATTCTACCTCATTTTAATGCTAAAACCCCATTCCAAAGTGAACATGGGATGTATGTTACATATGTTCACTCATTATGGTGCGCTCAGCTCCCATATAAATATGTATACCTTTTTTCCCAAACTTGCTGAATATGTATGAATATGAATATAAATTGCAACCTGTCCTTCCCCTATTCCAACAGAGAGCAGTAGCTTCATTCCACACTGGATCCTTTCCCTTCCTGGGTTGCAAACTAAGAAAAGCAATGAGGCTCTCCTTTCTGCTATTAAGCCGTCCTGGTGGTCTTCTGGATGATACTACTGATCTCAGCAGTCTTTCCTAGCAAAGGGGGACCCAGGCATATCAAAGCCTTAGGGCAGAAAGTAGTCTTAAGCAACCTCACCTGATTACACTGTGGACCATGTAAATGTAATCTTTTCCTGAGTGCCTTGGCACCAAAAAAAAACCTTGAGAACATCTGCTTTATATTTTTTATAATCATCCCTACAAATGTCCAAATACCCACTACCTGTCATACTTTATTCGGGCTCCTCTTGTCAGGCTTCAATAATCCCAATATCCCCCACCCCTGACCCGTCTTCCTACACATTCTTTTCTAAACTCTTTATCATGACAGCTGTCCTCTGAACTGTCTCTTAATTTCTCATGTCTTTCTTAAACTATTGTTAGAGCAAAATAAATATGGCCTGAGAAGGACTCTTTACTTCTATATTTGAGTCCTGGCAGATGAACGGTAACCTAGTTTAATAGCCAGACAACTTGAAAACTCAAAAGTATGCACCTGTAACAACACCTGAGTTTTGGCCAATTCCAGCGGCCATACTTCAACAACTCATAGACTGCTGAATGTTCAAACTGCATACAAATAAGGTAAACGCTGAGTTGTAACCAATCTCACCCTTTCTGTATCTCGCTTCCAATTCCTGTACGTCACTTTACCCTTTTTGTCTATAAATTTGTTCTAAACATGAGGCACCCCTGTAGTGTCTGTGAATCTGCTATGATTCTGGGGGCTGCCCAAGTCACAAATCATTCATTGCTCAGTTACACTCTTTTAAATTTAATTCGGCTGAAGTTCCTTTTAACACTATAAAGCTCTTTATTTGACACCCATGAGCCACCACTGTTACTTGATCTCTTTGAAGGGGTAAGACAGCCTTCAAGCCAGGACAGGTCTCCTTTCAATTATGCAGGAGCAGGTAACCTGCCTTGAGGATAAAATCTGCCAAGACATGCCACTTCCTCATCTCTTTAATATGACGCCTCAGCCAAGTTTTCATCTAATAAATATTTACTGCTGCAAACTAGGAGACAGAATCATCTGTAAGGAATGGGCTCTGCCCTTGACCTCATGGTGTGGTTGGAGCAATTAGTTCTACATAGCTCAAGAGCTACACAAACATAAAAGAGAGGTTCCCCGGCACCCCCACCCCCACCGCACTTACAATTGCCAAGCGATCTCTGGAATAGATACTGTGGGTCATAACTCCTCAGACACATCATGCTCTTTAGCAAAAAAATACCTGCATGTGCACTCTCTCCAATTTCCTGATATGACTTAATGATTCTTTGAGGAGATGTTCAAAGAACAGCTTCTCTCTTTTAAAATGTCATTCATTGGCTAGATATCTTTACAAACACATGCGTACCTACAGTTAAAACCTTCAAGAAGTTTCAGTAAAAAGGTTTTCCCCCAAATGCTAATAAGATTCCCTTTCTGAGTATGGTTGAAGCTCCTTCAAAATTTAAAGAAACAAGAGACTAGAGATATATTTATTTTCTTGTTTGGACCACCAACAGTAAATTCCATTGACATTGAGTGGCAGTACTTCATAGCACTTATCCTCTGCACTAGCACCAACTATAAACAATAAATTTGCCCACTTTATAAAGAATTCTACTTCCAGCCATCTCGGTGCATTTTCACAACCTATGAGGTTAGCAGGTCAGGTACTGTGCCTATTCTTTTTCTTTTTCTATTTTTATTGCAACAGGCACTTAGATCTTCCTGTGAATATTGTGCCGACTTTATCAGTGAATGAAACCAAAGCCCAGAGAGGGTAGGAGACTTCTCTACATCAGACAGTAGTAAATATTAGAGCCCTAACGAATAAATTCCTTATATTCATGATGCTTCTACTTTACACAATATTAATATGTAATTTCTTAAAGTAAAAAGCATGCCCTAATATTAAAATTACTTGTATGGTTAAGAATATTCATTTTGTCCATTAAATGCTGGCAAATTTGAGAAGTAACAAAAAGCTATTTTTTGGTACTCTATCAGCTCTTAGATAACTTTTCCTTTCCACTCTTAGCATCAGTGTCTTAATAGTTTTTTTCTATCCCCCTCTTAAAATCTGCTTTCAAGTACTATATTGTATATGACTCCCAGTCATGTAATGTAAAAATTTAAAATGTCATCCCTCCCAGGAAAACATTTCACACATTCTACATACATCTAACTCCAAGCCTTGTAATAAGCTCTTACCAAAGCATTTTAGGCAGCCTTTGGGAGGTGGCAGAGGTGGCTTCTGGTAGGGTGAGACTGTCTCACCACAGGCCCCATGACATCTTCCCAATTTACCTACAACACCACCCAGAAGTCTGGTCTTAGATTTCACACTGCACTTGGTTTTATTATCTCCAGGAGGAATCTTTTTCAAATGCTCTTAGAGTAATATGCTACCATTTGAGGATGCTCAGCACAGATAAACTATTAGTTTAGGACTTTCATATGTTCTCAATTTTCTAGAAAGTTTCCTCAATGCTCATGCCCTCACATCCTGACCACTGTCCCTGTGATAAGCCACAGGTCTTCAGGATCCCCAAAAGCCTGAAGAACAACAGGTTTTTAAGGCAAAATCCTTTATGATTGTATTTTTAAACAGTAGTTTTATACCAGCACTTTAGGATGCCAATGGGAGTGGATCACCTCCCTTTTGCAGATCGAGAGACCTGCAAAAAATACTCCTAGAAGCTATCCATTAGTTCAGCAAAGTCAAAGGATACAAAATAAGGACAAAAATCTATTGTTTCTATATATTATCAATGAGTACATAGGCAAGAAATTTAAAAATGCAATGTCATATGCAATAACTAAAAAAAAAAATACTTAAGTGTAAATCTAATGAAACATGTACAAGACTTGCATGCTAAAAACTACACAATGCCAATGATGGAAATGCAAAAGACCTAAATAAATGGAAAGCTATAGTATAACATGTTCATGGGTTGGACGATTTAACATATTAAGGTGTCAGTTCTCCCCAGATACAAATGTTTAATACATTTGCTATCAAAACCTCAGCATATTTTTTATACACAAGATTATTCTACAAATTATACAGAAAGTCCAAGGAACAGGAATAGCTCAAATTTTGAAAAGAAGAATAAAATAGAAGAAATCAGTCTACCTAATTTTAAGACTTGCAATGTAACCACAGGAATCAAGACTCTATAGTGTTAACGGAGAGATACACAGACAAGTAAAACAGAATGGAAAACCCAGAAATAGATCCACACAAATATGCTCGATGAATTTTTGACAAAGTGCAAAAAACAATTCAATGAAGTAAACATATTCAATTCAATTCAGTAATGTTAAGTATATAGACATCCATGGGGAGAAAAAAAATCCTCTGCCTAAGTCTCACACCTTATGCAAAAATTAACTCAAAATGAATCACAGACATGCATGTAAATACAAAACTATAAAACCTTTAGGAAGAAAAAGAAAAAGTCTTTAGGATCAAAGGCCAGGAAAAAAGTTCTTAGACATGACAACAAAAGCTTCTTTTCATAAAAGGAAAATGGCTAAGTTGAATTTCATCAAACTTTAAAAATATTGCTCTGTAAAAGACTGTTAAGAAGCTGAAAAGAAGCTATAGACTGCGAGAAACTCTTAACAAATCATCTCTCCAACACAGGATTAGTATCTAGAATATATTAAGAACTCTGACAACTCAATAATAAAAAAAGCAAACAATCCAACTAGAACATGGGCAAAAGACTTGAAGAGACATTTTACCAGAAAAGATATACAGATGGAAAATAAGCACATGAAAAATGTTCACTATCATTAGCCATTCAGAAAATGCAAATTAAAACCACAGTGAGATATCACTACACACTTGTCAGAGCAGTGAATTTTTTTTTAATCAAAAATAGTGACAACACCAAATGCTGACAAAGATGAGGTAAAACTGGATCACTCATACATTGCTGATGGAAATGTAAAATGGTACTGCTACAGTTTGACAGCTTCATCAAAAACTAAACATGCAACTACCATACAACTCAGCAATCATACTCCTGGTCATTTATCATAAAGAAATGAAGAGCTAACGTTACACAAAATCTGTACAGAAATGTTTACGAAAGCTTTATTCAGGGCAGCCCAACACTGGAAACAACCCAATTGTCATTTACTGAGTGGTAAAGCAAACTGCAGTACACCCATGCCATGGAATAAACCACTGATAAATGCAACCGCCTAAATGAAACTCAAAAGAATTAAGCTGAGGGAAAGTAACTTCCCCCAAATCATGTACTATATGATTCCATATATGTAAAAAACATTACTGAAATGGCAAAAATGTAACATTGGAAAACAGATTAGATGAAGTGAAGGGAGGTGGGAAGTGGGTATATCTATAAAATGGCAACATGAGAGGTTCTCATGGTGAGAGAAATGTTCTATGTCTTGACTATATCAATGTCAATGGTTGTGATATCATACTACAATTTTGTAAGATGTTACTACTGGAGGAAACTGGGTTAACTGCACATGAGATCTCTCCATTATTTCTTACAACTATACATGAATGTATATTTATCTCAAAATAAAAAGTTTAATATAAAAAACTCAGAATGAATGGGGGGATATGGGTGTGTTTGCTACCTCGAGTGTAATGACTTGACATGTACATATACATATATCAAAACTCTTCAAACTGTACACTTTACATGCATTTTTTGCATCAGTTACTCCTCAATAAACTAAAGGGTGGGGTGTTTGGGAGGGAATACAGTATGTCTCTTCCTCTTCCCTTTCCAAATAATTAAATCTTATAGCCATTAGTTAAGCCAAGCAAAATAGTCATTTAAACCTAAAGAGGAGGAGGGAATAGTTAGGAGCTGTTGCATTGTCCTAGAGCAGAGTGTAAGAGCCCAAGCAGGGTGAACAGGGGTTTATCATAGAAAGGTTGCCTGGTTCCAGGTTTTGGATATCCAGTGGGTTGAGGAGGTTGTCCACATAACACAGCTGCTGGGCACACAGAGGTCTAAGCCCAAGGGGGTAGAACAGGACAGCCATACCTGAAAAACTGTGGTGGTGATGAGAGATTCCTCACAGATAGGAGGACTGATTGAATAAGCAAATATATTGAAGATAATGGGAACCAGATTTCTCATTGTTGGAGAAATAAGTCATCAACGTAGAAAGGAAAAAAACTAGAATAAACCATGTAGTGTTAAATTAAAACTAGAGGTACTGGTGTAAGTTTTTTATTTCCAAGATACATAGATACGTAGAGAAATAGATTGAGATTTAAATGTGTGAGCATATGTGTTTACTAGCTCTGTTCATTGAGAAGGCCTAAAACCAAAAACACCCTAATATTAATAATAATGAACATAAGTAGCACCCAGACCTTGACTTCTAAATACCATTCTCCAATAAAGGAACAAAGGGTACTAAGAGAAATGGCTGAACCTAGGACTGATGCAGCAAAAGTATACAATGAGCCTCAAACATCTTTTTGTATCAGAAAGTAAGAAATAAGAGATATATAAAAAGAATACAGAAGTCAAATTGAAGTAACTAGCTAAATCTATGACAATCTGGGCACCAAAATAAATATTGATAGTAACAGACTAAATTGGATTCAGTAAGAAAACAAGAAACTATATTGATATAAAGTCAATAGACAGAAAATTTTATGTGGAATTGCATATTTGTTTTTGTTTTTGAATGGGATATTTAGCCTTAAGAATATTTTAATTTTGACTCAGATTGTGAACATATATTACTAATGTAATTAAAAATGTACTTCAAAGTACAGCTGAAGACTTGAAGGATCTTAAATTTTATTCGGGGGAAGTGTAGTGAACAGTGAGAATCCTAGGATTTCTCTGCCCAGCATATATTTTCACCTCATCCACATATTAGTAGACTAGCTATGGAGAAAATGCAGAGAGATGTATAGAATGGTTGTTCTGTTTCTAGCCTGGGTGTCCTGGTGCTACTAATTGATAATAGGAATATCAGAGGAAGAGCAGCTTGGTGACAGAAGACGACAATGGTTCAGTTCATAAGATTTTACCTTGAGGATATTTAGCAACCAGTTGGTTTCACTGTCTTAAAATTCAAAGAATTAATTTAGTGCTAAACTAGTTAACTATATGAGGGGATAACTTACCTAAGGAAACTGAAAAAAGAAAAGTAGTAGGCCAAGGGCCGTAAGAAAATAAACATTTAGAAAAAAGCTTTCTGCTGTTTGTAAAAGGATAGTTTATAAGTAAGTACAATGATGAACAAACATGGTAAGCAAAATATTTTTTAAATGTTTTAATTAGCAATTACTCAAATGTCAACAAAAAGTAAAATTAACAGATATTTCTCAAAAGAAGACATACAAGCTGCCAAACATGAAAAAAATTACTAATCATCAGAGAAATGCAAATCAATGCCACAATGAGATACCATCTCATACCAGTCAGAATGGCAACTAAGAAGTCAAAAAACAACAGATGCTGGTGATGCTGCAGTAAAAAAGAAATGCTTACACACTGCCGTCGGGAATGTAAATAACTTCAGCCACTGTGGAAAGCAATTTGGAAATTTCTCAAAGAACTTAAAACAGAACCACCATTCTACCCAGCAATCTCATTCTAGGTATATACCCAAAATTAATCACTCTCCCAAAAAGACAAATGCACTCATATGGTCATTGCAGCACTATTCACAATAGCAAACACATAGAATCAACCGAGGTGCCCATCAATGGTAGTGAATAAAGTCATTGTGGTACATATATACCATGGAATCCTATGCATCCAGAAAAAAACGAAGAAATCATGTCCTCTGCAGCAATATGGGTGCAGCTGGAAGCCATTATATTTGGCAAATTAAAGCAGGAACAGAAAATCAAATGTTGCATGTTCTCACATATAGTCGGAATTAAACGTTGGGTACTCATGGACATAAAGATGGCAGCAATAGACACTAGGGACGACTAGAGGGGGGCAGGACGTGGAAAGCATTGAAAAACTACTGAGTATTACGCTGCTTTTGGGTGACAGCATCATTTGTATCCGACACCTCGGCACCACAATATACCCAGGTAACAAACCTGCATGTGTACCCCCTGAATCTAAAATAAAAGTTGAAATTATATACATATATATATATATATATAAGGCGAAGTTTCGCTCTTGTTACCCAGGCTGGAGTGCAATGGCGCGATCTCGGCTCACCGCACCCTCCGCCTCCTGGGTTCAGGCAATTCTCCTGCCTCAGCCTCCTGAGTAGCTGGGATTACAGGCACGCGCCACTATGCCCAGCTAATTTTTTGTATTTTTAGTAGAGATGGGGTTTCACCATGTTGACCAGGATGGTCTCGATCTCTTGACCTTGTGATCCACCCACCTCGGCCTCCCAAAGTGCTGGGATTACAGGCGTGAGCCACCACGCCCGGCCGAAATTATATTTTTAAAAAACTAGAAACTTCTCAAACATCAAGTAAAAATATTTCTACCATTTTACTTTAAAAAGCAAAATATTCTACCATTTATATTAAAAGATTATGGAAGTTTATAATCACAAAAATGTATGTGATTGTGTGTTTTTCTAAGTATTAAAACTATGTAAAAAAATTTTCATAGCAAAATCTGGAAACATCAAAATGCTAAGAATAATTGTTTTAAGGATGGAAATCTATAGGGTTCTTCCTTCTACTTTTCCATATCTTTCAAATTTGATATACAGATGCTTCTTGACTTACAAGGGGGTCACATGTGATTAAACCCATCATAAGTTAAAAATACCATAAGTAGAACCATCAAGTCAGGGACTGTCAGTACACTACTTTCGAAAAAGGCAAACATTCACAAAAAGGATTCCTTCCCACCTCTTATGAAGGCAAACATGGCGATATTCCTATCTAACAAGAAACACAGACAAGTAGTAGGCTTTCAATAAATGCATGAATATATCAATATTTGTGTAATTAAAGACAGTTACCTGAGATTTTCTGTCCTGCAAAAGCCTGCAGTCCTCTCTGCTGGAGAACCTCCTGTCTTCCTGCCCTGGATCTTGAAAGGCATGGCAAATGGTTGCCTCTACTCTCAGGAGAAACACGTCATCTCCGTCCACTGGCACTGCGCCTTGGTAGTCCTTTACCTGGGGTTCCCACCCCCCGTTCCTAATGGACTCACTTCTGTCCCTGGGCGAAGGGGATTAAAGCACTTGTTGACGCCTCTGAAAAACAAATGTAGAGAGAGCATCCTTCTTCCAGTTACGGATCCTACAGAGAGGGATGATGATCTCTTAATGTTGTGTACGGACCGGCATTTGGCGTTTTACACCGTCCTTCCGTCCAGCGCAGGCATTTCCACTGGGCTCTCTGGTGTCTGTCAAAGCCCATGCTGTAACTGCCTCAGAGACCTTGGCCTCTTCCTTAACTTCGGCCCTTAACCGAACGAAGCTCTTCACTTGTTCACTGCAGTACTCAGGGCCAACCCTACTAGCAGAGATTAGTATCTCCCCACAAAACACGAGAAATCTGAGATTCAGGTTAGATTACTCGTACAAAGCCAGGCAGCCAATGCAAAGTGAAGCGTTAATTAGCTGTCAGTGTTGTTACTCTAATTATCTCCATCGAGTTCCATCGAGTATCCTTGGCAGGTGCAGCGCCGCCCTCAGGGGCTCCGAGCGGTTTCCGAGGCCTCGCGCCCTGGCGTAGGCGTTGGAGCTGGGCTGGGGGATCCAAGGTCGCGAGACGCGCGGGCCGTTAGAATGAAAATGGCGGACGAAGGGAAGGATACTTCAGTCAGGGTAGGGAGGAAGTGTACTCGGTGACCAGAAACCTTTTCCAGGACCATAACGTTGAAGCAAATCTCAGCTCTTGTCTTCGAGAAACGATGGAGACAGAATCCAGAAGCCTGAGGTGAGATTCGTGGCCCACGCCGCTGCCGTTAGGAAGCCCAACAGCGCTTCCAGTCAGGCCAGGTCCCTGGAAAAAGCCTCGCCCCTGGGCGTGGCCCCACCCCCAGGCAAGGCTAAGGACGCTGGGCGGTGCCTTGCGTCTGAAAGCTTTCCTATTGCTCATTCGTTCCTCCGGAAGTTTCTGAGCTCCACTAGATGCTAATTACCAAATGCTGGGCACAGAGCCATGTTGAGGGAGACATGACCTCAGTCTGGAAGACAGACTATTGAGCCAAATATTCCAATACACTGTGGAGAGTGTTGTGAATTGGAAACCAAGGACAGATCACAGCTTGGGAGGATCAAGGCAGGTATCTGAGGGAAACCTCTTTCAGTATAGTGGAAGGAAAGAGCAAAGTTATTTGATGGGAGTTCAAGGTGTTTGGGATATTTTTAAGTTTTATGATGAAAGGGTTCCATCTGTTGGCTTCTCATTCCTTTTAACATATGTGGTCCAGCACATGTGTTCAATGGGTGGAGAAAATTAGGAAAGTGACATTGTAATTTTGAGTCGATAAGCAAAGAAATTTATTAAGAAAATAATAATACAAACTCCGCAAGAAAGAGAGCTTTGTTTTCCCACTGGTGTGTCCCAAGTGCTTAGAAGACTGCCCAGCACAAAGTATTCACTGGGGGAATGAATGGATTATTTTCAGGCAGTGTTGGAAGCTGGCCATTAGTTGTAGATAATAAATTAATGATGTTACTAAACACCTAATCGTGTGATTTTATCCAAAAAGAATTAGCTTGGGCTTGGCACTGTGGCTCACGCCTATAATCCCAGCACTTCGGTGAGTGCATTACGACGTCAAGAGATAGAGACCATCCTGACCAACAAGGTGAAACCCTGTCTCTACTAAAAATACCACCCCCCCAAAAAAAAAAAAAAGCTGGGCGTGGTGCTGTGTGTCTGTAGTCCCAGCTACTCTGGAGGCTGAGGCAGAAGAATCGCTTGAACCCAGGAGGCAGAGATTGCAGTGAGCCGAGATGGTGTCACTGTGCTCCAGCCTGACCACAGAGTGAGACTCTGTCTTAACAAAAAAAAAAAAAAAAAAAAAAGGTCAGGAGTGGTGGCTCACGCCTGTAATTGCTGCACTTTGGGAGACCGAGGCGGGTGGATCACCTGAGGTCAGGAGTTTGACACCAGCCTGGCCAACATGGTGAAACCCCATCTCTACTAAAAATACAAAAATTAGCTGGGTGTGGTGGCGCGCCTATAGTCCCAGCTAGTCAGGAGGCTGAGGCAGGAGAATCACTTGAACCCGGGAAGCGGAGGTTGCAGTCAGCCAAGATCATGCCACTGCCCTCCAGCTTGGCAACAGAGTGAGACTCCAAATCAGCTTGCTTTTAGAAGGCAGGTGTAGTAAAGGTAGCAAGTTGGGTTTTTCCTGGCAGGAAAGATGAAAGGACACTGGGATAGGTTGTTTCGAGTAGACCATAAAGTCCAGATCTTAACCAGGTTTGTGATTAAGTGTGGATCATGAAGTTTTTCTTGGAGAGGAAAGAAATTAAAAGGTTATTAGATTGACAAGGAGAAAGTTTAAAGTGGCTTGTAATTCCTGAATTGGTTGAAGAATTGGCATACTGAGGGCATAAGTGCGAAGGATAAAGGGTGGAATGTCAGACTGTATTTTTTCAAAAAGCAGAGATATTCCCGGTAGTTTTAGGGTATGGCAGTAACTGAACTGGAATGAAGGTAAAGGCCTTTAAGATGAAAAAGGGTGGACAGTAAGAGGCCAGGTTACTAGATGGTCTATTCACCTGGATGCTGAGGCCTTCAATGGATTTCCTTCACATTTAGCTCCTTACCCTAAACCAATCCCACTTGCCCCCGCCCCTGCAGGCATCCACAGAATCACCATTCTTCCTGCACCTCCAGGCTTTGGTCAATGACATCACTCTGAACAAGAAGGAAGAAATGGAGCAGTAAGAAAGAGAACTTTAGGAAACATCCATTTTATCTTTGTCACCCAGAATTTACTCACCTTCTGGAAATATTTCCTATATTGTCTTGTGGGGAACTAACCCCATTCTCAGTTTCAATCCATGTGCAGGTGGAGTTGTCTTTCCGGACCCTCCTATTTTGTGGATGGTATGTAACTCCGACTTGGCCAAAAATAGCATTCCATGTTTTTGGTGACAGTGATTGGTTAGGAATGGGCATGTGACCCAATTGGAGCCAGTAGGGTTCCAATGGAACTTTTGAAGGAACTAGTGGGAGAGGCAACCTATTTTTAGCTGCACTTGAAGCTTGGAGAATATAGCTATGAACTTGACTGATACAAATTCTTAATGAAGCCAGCGTGTAGCACAGAGCCAAGACATGGATAGAAATGAATCCTGAGGAAATTATTTGAGCCCCCATTTGAACCCTCCTGCCTAGGGCCAATCTTACTTCCAGACTTTTTGCACCTAATTTCTCCTTTAAGTCTGAATACTGGCAGTGGTATTTCAGGTGGTTCTAAGGGATCCTTTCACTTTGCCATTCGTAATGACCCCACACCACTTTTACCTTCATACCAACTTTCTCTTTTCCTTGGATGCTCCGACTTCTTTGATATTTATGGGTTTTTTAATCTTTTTTTTAACTAGCCACAACTCCACTCAGCTGTTAACAACTTCCACCTTGATAACCTGTATATGCATGAGGATGATGACCTATTTGGCACCTTTGGCCACTTTGGCTTCAGTGAACTCAATGGGATGGCCAAGAAGAGACCCTTGTGTTAAGAATTCATCTAAGAAGTCTCCAATGACTCTACCTCGTGGTATTGACACAAGTGTAATTATCTCTCCCCTTAAATGTAGGCTGGGCTTTGGGCTTTGTGATTTGCATCTAACCAGAAGAAAAAAGGGACAGATGATAGGATATCATTTTCATTTTTAGTTTACAAAAGATGTAACTTCTGTTTGGTTAGAAGACTCTCTCCTTTCCTGGCTTTGATGAAGCAAGGGGAATTTCTGGCTTTATTATGTCAAAGTAACTCACTGTACTCTATGGCTTTATATATAGCCAGGTAGCAGGTAAAAGGATGATTTGAGCCAAGTTTTGGACTTTGGGTTTTTCAAAGGGTTTTTCTCACTTTAAAAAGGTTTGAAAGGTTTTAGAATAAACGTTTTGTACTTTTTATGAAATAATACAGTGTTTTAATTACAGGACATCTGAAAAGTGTCAAATAAAAGACCCTAGGATAAGACTGAGAAAGTCATTTTCAGGCTCTCTACAAGGGATTGGTCATCTTTTAGAAGCCAAAGAGGAAAACAATAAGACCTAAACTAGTTCCTTCCTTTCCCTGAGCACAAGTTCTGGGATATTCAAAATCCACATCTCCAGAGCAGTACATGGAGAACACCACTCTATATTAGAAGAAACATTTATTGCGGAGGATCAATATTCTTGGTTGTGCTAAAAAGATATTGCCCTCATCAGAGGATATACTATCATGAAAACTGAAAAGCTCTTTCTACAATAACTGGATTATTCTTTAGGGAAATTTTTGCTTCCTGTAAGTGCTGGAGAAACATTTTCTGTTTGCATAGAAGAGTCAAATCTCTGAACTCAGTGCCTTCAACAGGTGTGATGTCAGCCGGGGGCACCTGGCATACTGGCATGCAGGTGGGTCTTGGATGGACACAGGCTCACTAGAGGGCAGGAAAGGAAGATTACTCTGGCATAATAGCTGCTCTTTAAATGTCACAACTTTCTGGGGATAACTGGTCCTAGTCCTGATCCATCTAACACTTGAAAGGTAACTTGGGCCAGCAGAGACAGCTTCTTGGTTGTGGGGGTTAGTACTTGACCCTTCTCCTTGCTGCTGGTCAGAGGGAACCCCTAGTTGGAGGGTTGCCTGTTGTCAGGCTCTGTCTGAGTCTGCAGCTCTTCCTTCTGCTGACTTAATTCCCAGTCCTCAGGTTCCTGCCTACATGCCAGTTTCTCCTCTAATATCTTCCCAGTGGCTGTCATGAGCTCAAGAGCTTGAAGAGGCCTCATAAAGACAGGTCTACTTTCAACTAGGTCTTGGCACTATGCAAAGGCTGGCATGAGCTTGTCTTTTTGCATGGGACTTTCCTGCCCTGTGCTTTTTCTCTTGAAATCAATCCACTAAAAAAATTGCCTCATCTTTTTTCTGAAGTAACTTTCAGGAGGAAATGGTTCTTTCCGTTTCAGAGACTTTGAAGTCTCCTCTAATCCTGTCCTCAGCAAGATGGCTCTTCCTTGTGGCTTCGGATATCCCTAATCCCAAGTCCTCGCTTCGACATTCTCTTGCTTTGGGTCCCAAAAGGCTCTTGCTATGGGTCCCCTCTTGGCTGATGGGAAGTTCTTATCCTGGCACTTCCATAAGACATACTTATGGACTTGGGTTGTTGCAACTGCTGCATGCTGATCCCTCCATTGTTTGGGTGGATATGCAGTACCTGGGAAGCTGCCCTGTCCTCACTGGAGATACTCTGGGAGTAAGCCAGTAAGGAATCAGAAGTCAAGCTATCAGAGGTAAAGAACATGTCTCTGGGAGAGCCTTGAGCCTGACTATGCTCCCCACTCTCCAATCTAAACTTTCACTAGCCAGCTGTCCTTTAAAATCTGATGATTTAGGATCTTCAGAAATCAATATTCTTAGTGGGGAGTATTTGGTGGTCAGAGTAGTTTCTTCTTTACTTGTATTGGTGTTCATCATTGAGGAGGTTCCCAACTCACTGGTTGTCAAGATATCATTAGATTGTTGTTGAAGAGCACAGAGCTCCTCTATCTCCCTGGACGTGTTGGACATAGAAAAATGTTCTGACGTCTCTGCTAAAGGTTTTTTGCCCTGAAGCCTTTCTACACTATTGCTGGAATTCACTTTCTCATTCCTTGATTCATGTCTAGCCCTGTCTTGCTTTGTGGGCAGCTCTGAGCTGTGTCTATTGGCTAGTATACTCTCATTCTCTTTGTCTTTTATGCTGTGTGTAGGGGGCAGAAAAGTCTGTCTGCCCTCCTCAATTGTCTAGGAATTCTCTATAAGCTTATGGTTAGTATCAGAGGGTGGTTGCCTCAAGGCTCCCTGTCCTGTGTTTACAGATCAAGTGGCAGGGAAAGGACAATCCAAGCTAGGAGCTGGGTTTTTCATTTCATATATATATATATATATATATATATATATATATATAATGTGTTTTAGGTTCTGGGGCACATGTGAAGAAGATTGTTGCATAGGTACATACATGGCAATGTGGTTTGCTGCCTTCCTCCCCATCACCTATATCTGGCATTTCTCCCCATGTTATCCCTCCCCAATTCCCCACACCCCACTGTCCCACCACTAGTATACCCACACAGACCCCAATATATGTGTTCTCATTGTTTAACACCCGCGTATGAGTGAGAACATGCAGTGTTTGATTTTCTGTTCTTGTGTCAGTTCCAACTTGTCTCCCTGTAAAGCTTTGGAGTGTCCCTCAAGGGACCTAAAAACCACACCTTTAGAAACCACCCTAGAAATATAGATGGCAGACAAGAGAAAGTCAAGTTGGGGAAGAGGCCATGTTTTGGCTTTTTTTAACATATAGAATTTTATGGATTCAAGAACCTTGAGGGGTAGGCCCCACCCCTGATTTACCCTAAACTTCATCATATGAGCCTCTAGCACCTGATGGGTTTTGGAATCAAGAAAGGAAAGCTCCAGAGTGGTAATCTTGTAGTAGACCCTACCCACCAATGGTGCCATATTACTGTTTTCCATATTGATGTGGGAACTCCCAGAAGGAGGCAATGTATTGTTAGCCAGCCATGAATGACATACTCTGATAGGAATCCTATCCGAAGTGGCCTGACAAAAACTTCCTGTTCGAATGTAATCTAAGAATATTTTTCACTTGATTCTTATCTAAGTTCCTCCTTGATTCACTTAGTGATTAATTCCTTGAGTGACTTACCCACTCACATTTTGTCTCAGAGACAGTGCTCACACCCTTCACTAGGTAGTTTTCTGAGACTATTGGTAGGTCGTCTAATGGACACTTCACTAAGATATGCCCAAGATTCTTTGCCATGTCATTTTTTAGCTGAAACTTTGTTGGGACCCTCTCATGGAAACTTCCTAGGAGACTCAATTCTGTCTTCCCTAGATTTTTGCTACTGTAGTCCTGAAGCTCAAGATTTTGTGAGTAAATCTGCAATTATGCTGATTATTTCTGTTGATTTGCACCAAAGTTCCATCAGTGCTAGAGACCCTAGCTTCCTGTAGTTATGGAGGCACCAGTGTAAGATTGGCCTCTTTGGAACATGGAGCTACAAATTCTTCTGGTGATCATTTCTGATGTGTAAATAACTAGGAAAGATGGAGACTGGAACATAGGCCTGGGAGGACTGGCTGACCAATGGCAGGTTGGTCCATTGGTCAGCCAGTCCTCCCAGGCCTATGTTGGGTGATAAAGGGCTTCTTAAGATTTTTGGAGCCAAGGGACTAAACCCCAAAAACTTTCCTGTTGTTTCTACAACACATGCCATTCCAGACGTTGATTTGAGATGTGAGAGTCAGCTTCATTCTGAAATATATGGGAAGATACTCCACAGCCCTTAACTTGAGATGAAGATGATAGTAGGGTAGGGAGTAAAGAGCGAAGGTGAGCCTGGGAATGGACCTGAGTGATAGGTAGGATCTGGGGTTGGCGACTGATTTGAGGAAAGGATTGGGAATGTACAGGGTTGAGGGGACGATGGTGGAACTCAGGAAGTGGTAGAGATTCTTGATCCTGCATTTGGACTGCAGGAGCATTACAGATTCCACTGAATACAATAAAGAAAGACACTAGTAGGGAGCTGCTCCTAGAGACCAGGAGAGTTGCCACTAAGGACTCACTGTGCAGAGAGGGAAGACCCCAGAAGAGCTGGCTGTATTCTGTTGCAAATTTCCCCCCAAAGTTTTTACGTATAGGAGCTGTTGAAAAATGTGTAGCTGCTCTGGTGTGCCTTTGGTGTTTCACCTGGTTTGGGGAACTGTGGTGTCCTGCTCATCAACAAGTGACCACAAAGAATTTCCTGAAGATGTCAGTTGGTAATCTGACCACATTTGTTTTGAAAATAATCCCTCTCCTTTTCCTTCTTCTCCAAAACTGGAAAGCCATTCTTTCTTTTATTTGTTTCTCCAAGAGTGCCTGCATCTTAAGGCCAAAAAAAAAGAATGGCTACTGGCCTCCATGTGCTTGGTATCAGAGTCTTCCCAGCAACAGGTCTCTGGTAAAGGAAGGGAAACATGCTCTTGCTGAAAATCAGGGTATGGTAATCTGGGGAGGAACATGTTCCTGACACGAGGCTGCCACCATGAGAATTCTGAAATGGAATGGTCCATGCCTCTGATTGTTGGAACATAAGTGGACAACCTACTAGGACTTTCTGTAGCGAACCTCTCTGAAACAGGTTTCAATAAGATGGAACTTGATTTAGGCCAAGTCACAGTGCAGTCTTGTGGTGGTGAAGCAGATAGGGTTGGTGGTACATGATGACAAGCACATGAATCAGTGGGATTCATTGCCTGGGAAATATCTGATAAGGGGTTGATGTCTTGGGAAAGGGTGGCATCAAGGATGGGGTTCAGAGACAGAGATGCCTCAGGTTGGAGATCAGTATCTGCCTTCTGAGTGTGCTGTGGTGGCAGAGGGGGAAGAGCATGCTGTTGGGTGGGGAATGGTCCATGGGGAATTTGGAATCCAAGGGAAGAACAGGCTGTGGTTGCAGAGGGTCGCTCAGCGATGATGGTGAAAATAAGTCAGCTAAAGGGGTGATCAGATCAGGTCAGAGCATGGAGCGGAGTGACAGAGAAGGCTCAGGCAGAGGGGCCAGTATTAGGTCTTCTGGAAGAGTTTCTGGAAGGCAGAGATCAGAGTGAATGATTACTTGGTCACAGATGCTGTGGAAGCCAAAGGGGTCACAGAGAAGTAGCATCTTCTGGAGACTCCTGGAAAAACAGTCCTTGACCTCAGCAGTTGCTCTTTTACACACCTCACGAGGGGTTCCGGACATAATAGTTGACAAAAACGGATGGTATTGTAATGCTGGCTCAGGGGACGGCAGGACACAAGAGGGACGAAGTTGCAGCCAGGACTGAAACAAGCATATGTGACCTTGACAGGTCTTACAAAGCTAAGGCTCCCAGTGCATACTGTCTTTTCACATGCCCTGCTCCACTTCCCTTATCTCACAGTATACCTTTTATCCCTTTCCTCGTGGCTTTTACATTCTGACACTGGATTTCCCCTCCCATGTCAACCCCAGCCTTTAGTAACGCCCTGTAATTACATGAACTCTACTAAAAAGAGAGATACTGGAAAGAAGGATAATGTTGAGTCCCCTTTACAGAAGAAAAAACAGCTTCCTCTTCTCCTCTACTTCATTCTGGTAAGTTAGCCAACCTGACAAGCCAGTAGGTTGAGTAACAGGATAGTGACAAAGTTAGAAGCAAAGAGACCTTATTGGAAGCTGAGTAGAATGCCCCTTAGGGGTGCCTTTGGTAGATTGGTCTTGAAGAATCCCAAGGATCAGTAGAAAAGGTCAAATTGTCATTGATAATATTAATGTGGTTCACATATGTTTGTGGCTTCATTTATAAAGTACTTTCATATACAGTATTCCGTATGATACTCAAAACCGTCACATGAAGCACAGATGTCAGTGATTATCTCAACGAGGGGGAAGTCAAAGTACATATACAAAGTGGAGAGACAGAAGCTGTGACTCAAAACCAACCAACCAGTAGTCCTTCCCCAATATATCTCACATGGCCACCTATTGGGCAACACCCATTACACAGACTCATCACTCCTTCATGCCCATGGATGGGCAGAGCAGGGACTCTTAGAAGTGTCTCAGGTCTGATTGCTTTCCCATGAGCCTCTCCTGTGAGGACTGTTTTCTAAGAGAGACTGTATCTCTAGTAACTGACATCCTCAGAGATTATGAACCTGAGACCTCATGGAAGAGACAGGAAGAGTCATCCTTGGAGAGCTGAGGTTGAAAGGGCAGAAGCTGACCTTTAAATGTTCCATTTTTCTTTATCCTCTTGGCTCTGCCTTGATGCTAAGAACAAAAAGAAAATAATGCAAGGCCAGAGCTCAGTTCTCTCACTCCTCTAGGAAGCTCGTACATTCATTATACAAGAATAATATGACTCTCTATCTTAAATTAATAGAAATGTATTTCTTCTGGGTGTGGTGACAGGTGCCTGTAATCCCAGTTATTCAGGAGGCTGAGGCATGAAAATTGTTTGAACCTGGGAGGCAGAGATTGTAGTGAGCCAAGACCACGTCTCTGTACTCCAGTCTGGGCAATAGAGCAAGACTCAGTCTCAAAAAGAAAAAGAAAAAAGAAATGTGCTGCTTTTGTTAAGTTTTAAAGGTGATAAAATATTTCCAATTTTTTCCTTTGAAAAATTCAGAGGGTTTTATCTGTGAGAGCTACACTTGATGTTCTCAGTTAGCAGTCCTCAGCTCAAGAGAAGGCACAGATTCAGAGGCCAGCAGTCATATCTGTGCTCCCACACAGGACCTGTGTCCTGGAAACAGCACTCCAACTCCGGCTTCTGCTCAGAGGCTCTCAGCATTGCCCTCCTCATCAGCCCAACATGAAGGAAGGCTTGGTCAAGTGACACGTGACATGGGAATATTACTCATGATCAAGTGCCAAGAGAAACTGTTCTATAGAGAGCCCACAGTCTAGATAATTTAACCCAGGGCCACAGAATCACTGTGTTTAGGATTTTATCCTGGAATTCTCCATTATAGCCAGATAGGTAGTCTGTGAGTTTCAGATAGAAACCTTAGTCCTCCTGAACTCCCACCCTTGTCTGACATCTTGCCTTAGAAGAGGGATGATCTAGCCTCTCCTCAGACTTCCCATATCAAGCGTGTCTCTAAGCCAACCAAACTCATTTATAAATTTGGGAAGAAGAACAGGAAAATAATGAATCATTTTCTGAGGGGATACTTCTGGTTCCAGCTCTGACATTTAAAAAACTTACCACTCCCATCTTTAGAAGCAAAAAGCTGAACAAATTGAAAATAACTTTTCCTGGAACCACTGGGGAATTTAGGTTGTAGAGCAAACCACCCCCTAAAATCCTCAGAAAGATGAATAAAGAAAATCATAACTGAGATCAGCTTACCTGGAACAGAAGCCACTGAAGCCATAAACTGTTAGGAACACTTAAATGGACACTTTGACAAATTGCTGGAGGATGTTTGTGAACTAGTATGAGGATGAGAAAATTCCTGGGGTCAAAGTCTTAGGGAGTTCCCTACATTTTCACGGGTTTTACCTCTGGGAACCCCATCAGGTTCTCACAGTGAAGAGCAATGAGAAAACTATCAGACTTCTGGCAGAGACAAGGGAAAGATAACTATTTTGAAATATACTGAATGTTCTTCATAATGGAGGCCTACTCATTAGGGGAAAAGGTTGCCAGAGCATTATCCCACATGAGGAAAGGGAAGTTACCCAACTCCAGCCCCCTGTAGCCTTTGTGTCTCACCTAAGAGGTGGGGAAAAAAAAGGCTTAGAAACACTTGTGAACATCACAGCCCAGGGACAAAGGACTAAAAGACTGAGATTTAATCACATCACCTCCTACATACTTTAGCACCACATTTACAGAGTTCCAGTATAGTAACAAGGGATGACGGCACAAAGAACTATAAGGTATAGACTCTATTTAAGAAGGTGATCTTAGGGAAAGCTGATGATACCTGAGGAGACAAAATCAAGGAAACTAAAAATTGAGGAAGCTCTGTCATGTACTATGACAGCAAACACTTAACACAGCTCAAGTTCTAGCCACATTAACATAAATCCTAGCACTAACAGTCTATTTACCTCAGTTCCTATTACCCAATACACTGGGTCTGGCTTTCAACTAAAAATCACAAGGCACACCAAAAGGCAAGAAAAAAATTTCTAAATAAACAAAGCAAGCATCAGATCTGTACTCACATATGGCACTAGTATAAATATAGTATTTATCACACATAGAACAGAAAAAGCTGTGATTAATATGTTGAGTTTTAATGGAAAAAGTAGCCAACATGAAAGAACAGATGAGGGCTATAAATAAAGAGATGGAAACTCTAAGAATCAAAAGGAAATGTTAGAAATAAAACACAATAGACATGATGAATGCCTTTGATGGGTCATCAGGAGACTATATTTGGCCAAAAAAAGAATGCATGAGTTTGAATATATGTCAATAGATACTTCCCAAACTGAATGCAAAGAGAGAAATAAATAAATTTTAAAACCCAAATTACCCAAGAATTGTGAGACAGTTTCAAAATATGTAAGATAACATATCATTGGAATACCAGAAGGAGAAGAGAGGATGAAGGAGAAGAAATACTTAAAGTAATAATAACAGAATTTTCCAAAATAGATGACAGACTAACCATAGATCATGGAAGCTCAGATAACACCAAGCAGGATAAATACCTTAAAAATCTCCAGCTGGGGCTGGGTGCCGTGGCTTATGCCTGTAGTCCTAGCACTTTGAGAGGCTGAGGCGGGCAGATCACCTGAGGTCAGAAGTTCAAGATCAGCCTGGCCAAAATGGTGAAACCCCATCTCTACTAAAAATACAAAAATAAGCCAGATGTAGTGGTATGTGCCTATAATCCCAGCTACTTGGGAGGCTGAGGCAGGAGAATGGCTTGAACCCAGGAGGGGAAGGTTGCAGTGAGCCAAGATTGTGCCACTGCACTCCAGCCTGAGCTACAGGGTGAGACTCCATCTTAAATAAATAAATAAATAAATAAATAAATAAATAAATAAATAAATCTACAGCTGGGCATATCATATTCAAACTGCAGAAAACCCAGTGAAAAAACTCTTAAAAGAATCCAGAGGGGTAAAAAACAAAAACAAGACAAAAAAAAAAAACACCTTACCTCTAGAGAAACAAGAATAAGAATTATGGATTTCTCACGATAAACAATGCAAGGTAAAAGAATAGAGTAAAATTAAAGTGTTGCTAGAAGCCCACCCCCTTCACCCCATCCCCTATCACCAAAATTATCCTCCAAAAATGAAGAAGAAATAAAAACTTCCTGGCAAAAAAAAAAAAAAAAAAAACCACAGGGAATTAATTACCATCAAATCTGCCTTATAAGGAAAATGATCACTCAGATCAATCTATCTATCTATTTATCTATCTATCTATCTATCTATATATCTATCTGTCTGTCTATCTACCTGTCTATCTGTCTCTATCTCCTTCTATCTATCTATCTGTCTATCTTTTTAAAAAGGAAGGATACCAACAAAGGAATAAATGAAGGTAAAGAAAACTTTTATTTTTCTTATTCTTAATTGACATAATAAAAGCAACATCAAAAGCAACATTTTGGTAATTATAGTATCATGGATGAGTAAAATGAATGACAATAATTTTATAAGTGACAGGAAGAAAGAGTTGGAAACATTTTTTATAAGGTACCCGTGCTACTACATTGTGAAGCAGTATAGTGTTATTTGAAAGTGAACTAAGATTGGCTAAAAAAAAAGTGGGAGAAAAAAAAGGAAAGAACTGGTACAATGAATAATAAGCAGTTGCAGAATGGTAGATATTAATCCAGATATATTTAAAAATTTGAATGTAAATGGCCTAAATTCACCAATTAAAAGACAAACTGTCAGAATGGATTAAAAAATAAGACCCAACTATGTGTTGTCCACAAGCTTGCTGCAGGGGCAGAGCCTTCATGGATAACCTTTGCTAGGGAAATGTGGAAGGGAAATGCCAAGACCATGGGAACTCACCTCTTGCATCAGTGTGACCTGCATATGAGACATGGAATGAAAGGAGATAATTTTGGAGATTTGACTGCCTTGCTAGATTTTAGACTTGCAGGGGGCCTGAAGCCCCTTTGCTTTGGCCAATTTCTCCCATTTGAAATGGCTGTATGTAGCCAATGCGTGTATCCCCATTGTATCTAGGAAGTAACAACCTTCCTTTTGATTTTACAGGTTTGTAAGTTGAAGGTACTTGCTTTGTCTCAGAAGAGCCTTCAAAGTGTAGACATTTGAGTTAATGCTGAAGTGGGTTAAGACTTTTGGGGGACTGATAGGAAGGAATTGATTGTTTTGAAATGTGAGTACATGAGATTTAGGAGGGGCCAGGAGAGGAATAATATGGTTTGGCTATGTCCCCACCCAAATCTCATATTGAATTGTAGCTCTCATAAGTCCTATGTGTTGTGAAAGGGACCTGGTGGGAGATCACTGAATCATGTGGGCAGTTTCCCCATACTGTTCTCATGGTATTAATAAGTCTCACAATATCTGACTGCTTTATAAGGGATTTCCCCTTTTACTTAGCTGTCATTCTCTCTTGTCCATTTCCAGGTAAGATGTGCCTTTCAGCTTTTGCCATGATCATGAGGCCTCCCCAGCCATGTGGAACTGTGAGTCCATTAAGCCTCTTTTTCTTTATAAATTACCCAGTCTCAGGTATGTCTTTATCAGCAGCATGAGAATGGACTAATACACAATGTAAAACAAAAAAGAACCAGAATTTGAATGAACCGTGTTTACAGCATGTAACTCCTAATTTCTTCTTTGGTTCCACCATGTCATTTGTATTCTGTAGTTTTATGGTGTGATATGGTTTGGCTTTGTGTCCCCCCCCCCCCCAGTTTCATGTTAAATTGTAATCGCCAGTGTTAGGGGGAGAGACCCAGTGGGAGGTGATTGGATCATGGGGGCAGATTTTCCCCTTGCTGTTCTTGTGATAGTGAGTTCTCACAAGATCTGGTTTTCTGAAAGTGTATAGTACTTCCTCTTAGCTTTCTCTCTTTTGTGCCATGTGAAGATGTGCTTGCTTCCCCCTTGACTTCTGCCATGATTGTAAGTTTCCTGAGGCCTCCCAAGTCATGCCTCCTAAACAACTTGTAGAAGTATGAGCCAATTAAACCTCTTTTCTTTATAAATTACCCAGTCTCAAGTAGTTCTTTATAGCAGTGTGAGAATGGACTGATATAAGATGTGAATTGGTTTTCAGGCACTAAGTCAATTACATGTCCCCTACCAGGTTTCCACCTTCTAAAAATGGATTGACCCCTTTTGTTGTATCCTCTCCTGTCCTTCTCACATCAATCATTCATTTATTTATTTATTTATTTATTTATTTATTTATTTATTTTGAGACGGGCTTTCACCATGTTGGTCAGACTGGTCTCAAACTCCTGACCTCAGGTAATCCACCTGCCTCGGCCTCCCAAAGTGCTGGGATTACAGGCATGAGCCACTGCACCCAGCCACATTTATTTTTTAAATCCTTCAGTTTTTAAAACAATTTTATTGAAATACAACTGACGTACCATATAAGTCACCAATTTAAAGTGTATAATTTAGTGATTTTTATATTCACAGAGTTGTACATCCACCACCAGTCATTTTAAAAACATTTATATGACTTCAAAAAGAAACCGTATATCCTCTAGCTATTATATTTCTTGTACCTCATTCACCTAGTTCTAAGTTTACTTTCTCTCTCTGTAAATGTCTCTATTCTGAAGATCAGAATTAAGTCATATGTGGTCATTTGTGACTGGCTTCTTTCACTTAGCATAAAATTTTCAAGGTTTATATATGTTGTGCCATGTGTTAATGCTTTATTCCTTTTTATGGCTGGATAATATTCTGTTGTATGGACATACCACATTTTGTTTATACATTCATCAGTTGATGGACATTTTAGTTGTTTCCATCTTTTGGCTCTGTGAATAATGCTGCTATGAACCTTTGTGTACAAGTTTCTTTGCAGGCACATGTTTTCATTTCTCTTGGTATATACTTAAGAGTGGATTTGTTAGGTTATATGCCAACATTTTGAGTAGCTGGCTGTTTTCCAGAGCAGTTGCATCATTTTACATTCCCACTCTCAATGTATTAGGCTTCCAATTTCTCCCAATTATCTCAAACACTCATCTTTTTTATTCCAGCCATCCTAGTAGTTGTGAAGTAGTATCTCATAGTGATTTTTATTTGCATTTCTCTGATGACTAATGATGTTGCACATCTTTTCATGTAATCCTTTACTCTTAATGGGATTTGGGGAAGGAGGGGAGATAGACAACTATATTTGATCTACTTATTTAAGCAGAAACACAAAAACTCATTTTAAATGTGTCATAGAAAAAATTTCTTTTAAATATTTGAAAATATTTATGTGGCAATCTCAAGTCTTTAGCAATATGTAGTTTTCTACTGTTATATATTTTTTCATGTTATACTTACTTTGTGATTAAGGGACTGAAATGTTGGGCACTGAATTTGCCTCTCTGTGATTGCTTCTTGTGTGGACTCAGGGTAGGAATTCAAATGACTCCTTGGGGTTGACTTAAAGTCAAGAGAATTGACTGCCAAAGCCAGTAAAGCGCAATGTGTTTGTCATCAATGCTGTGTACATCTGTTGTACATAAGTGTGTTCCATGTGATAAGTATCAAAGGAATGTGACAGCATTGACATATGGCACATGGCACATCTTCTAAGAGATGGATAGCAAAATGTTTAAATGGACGTTTGCACTTTAATCATAGTGTAAAAGATGGGATGAATCATCTGTACCAATTGAGAATTGTGAAAGTTAGGTGGTGGGTACATGGGGAGTTATGTCATTCTGCCTGCTCTTGTGTATGTTTAATCACCTTTTCAATGAAAGGATTTAAGAAATAAAACACGTTCAGTGTCTCATGAAGAGGAGGAAGCAGCAATAAGGATAGCTGGTGCTTTGTCTACTTTGCTAAATCAGTTATCTCTCCTACACCAGGTTTGAATCTTCCAAAAATGTGTTAACTCTTTTTGGTGTATGCTCTTGTATTCTTGTTATCCTCAAGCACTTATTCTTCTTAAATCCTTTTAAGTTTTATTGAAATATAACACAAAATTCATCCATTTAAAGCATATACTTCTTTACCTATTACAAGGCAAGAATAGATCAGTCCATCAAGACTAGACTTTACCAGTCAATAAAGACACTTCAGGAAGTATAATTCTTCTGAAGATAGAAACTTTGGAAGGTGGCCTAGTGTGGCAGTTCACACCTGTAATCCCAACACTCTGAGAAGCTGAGTCAGGCAGATCACCTGAGGTCAGGAGTTCAGGACCAGCCTGGCCAACATGGTGAAACCTCATCTCTACTAAAAATACAAAATTTAGCCAGGTGTGGTGACACATGCCTATAATCCCAGCTACTCAGGAGGCTGAGTTAAGAGAACTGCTTGAATCCAGGAGGCAGAGATTGTAGTGAGCCGAGATCACACCTCTGCACTCTAGCCTGGGCAACAGAGCGAGACTCTGTCTCAAAAAAAAATAAAGAAACCTAGGAAGGAAACAAATGAGGGATCGATACAGTTTTTTGAAGAATTTTTTGACACATTTCCATCCAATGAATTCTAGTTTCTCTGTAAATGGTGAGGCCAGCACATCTGCTGAGCAAGTGGAGATGGCCTAAACTTGAGAAAAGTACAGAAGGTTTGAAATACATTTGAGTAGCAGGAGTGAGAAAGTGGACTAAGGAAAAATGACCAAAGCTCCATTTGTGTTGTTTTCTGTTAGTAAGCACAGGATAAGTATTTTTTGGATGAATAAGTGAATTATTTCCAGGTAGTGCTAAGGCTGACCATGCATTTATCATGGTGTCAGTAGGCTTGATTGTGAGATTTAATCCAATAGTGATTGGTCATTTATAGGAAGACATTTCTGGCAAAGGCAGAGAGATGAGATTTTGTTAGACAGGAAGGATTAAAGGGAATTGGATGAGGCATATTTCAAGTAGAGCTTTTTAAATACTGGCTATAGGATAGACCATGAAGTCTGCTTTGAAGAGGGAGAAAATTAAGGCAAAAACATAGTAGATAGACCAGTAGAAAAATTAATGACCCAGTGTGAAAATTTGACAAATTGAGGGCCTAAGCTGAAATGATAGGAGAATGAGGTCAAGGGGTGGAATGTCAGGCTGTATTATTACAGATGTAGAGGTGGTTTTGATGAGGCCGGGCATGGTGGCTCATGCCTATAATTCTAGCATTTTGGGAGGCCAAGGCAGGAGGATCACTTGAGGTCAGGAATTCTAGACCAACCTGGCCTACATGGTAAGACTTTGTCTCTATTAAAAAAAAAAGCCAGGCACGTGGAATGTGCCTTTAATCTCAGCTATTCAGGAGGCTGGGGCAGGAGAATCACTCAAACCTGGTGGTCAGTTGCAGTGAGCCAAGAACATACCACTGCACACCAGCCAGGGCAATTGAGCAATACTCTACCTCCACAAAACATGGGTGTTTCTGATGATAACTTGGATGTTTCTGATGATAGCTTCTGGGTTTGGCAGTAACTGAACTGGAATGGAGTTCGAGAACCCTAAGGTGGAATGACAGAGGAATTAAGAGGCCAGGTTATTGGCAAGTCTATCCACATGGATGTTTGGATCCTCCATTGATTCTCCACCTCCACAGTTCTTTACCCTGAGCTTCATCCCAATTTTGCCCTTCTTAAGGCCTTCATGGAACCTGAACTATTTCTGTAATCCTAAGCTTCAGACATGGCAGATTCAGTAGCATAAGCATGGACAGAAAAACAGAAGGATGGTTGAGTGAGTGAACTGTAATGGACATCTTTGCTGTTTTGTTTTGTTTTGTTTTGACACCAAGGATTCACAGATTTTTCTAGGAAACCTACCGCAAGTGCCCTCTAGAAAACTCATCTCATTTTTTAATCCCAGTCTGTATAAGTGGAGTTGCCTTCTCTTCAAACCCCTAATGTTTTAAGGGTGCTTATATACTAACCTTGGCCATAGGGAGCATTCTGTAAAGGCCCATAGTGAACCCCCAAATATCTGTAACCCTGATGCATAGTTCAGTAGTCCAGGACTCACCTCTGGATCATGAGCTGCGGGTGTTCTAGACAATATCTATTATATTCCACTAAGCTCGTGAAGATCATAGGTCACACCTCCATCCTGATAGGTGAACTGTATACACTAAGGGAAGATCTTGCATGTTGCCATCAACATGGCGGGAAAGAAGGCACAAAGATCACCTTCCCTAAAGAGAGAGATGCCATGCTTGACAACAGTCCTGCAGATACTGTTGTAGAACTTAAAGAACAGACCCGTGTACACTTCTGCCAAAATGGTATCTATAAGCTCTGCAGTGCCCTGGTAAACCTCAAAGGGGTGGTGCCTAGATCCAGATTGCGAAAGGGTCGTAATATGTACCTGATGGGGCACAAACCTTTTTCCACCAACAGGGTCATACTTTCCTATCTTCACTTTTTTCTTACTTTCTCATTCATTCTAAGACATCTTTTCCTTACTCTCGCCTTTATTTTACGCTGTGAGGTAGGTGGTTGCCTGGTCAACGTTGCTGCTACAGACAGCTAGGTGATCTTTTTGCTCATTAAAAATGTCATCAATCCAGAATATACCCAGGGAGTAGAACTAGTTGCCCAAAGTGACTTTGTAGTGGAAAAACCTTAATGTTGAGGTCAAAATATGTTTCCCCAAATCACTAGCATGCCCTGCTTGTCATAATCTTAAGCAGCATCCACGGTGTTCCTGACACCCTACCCCAACCAGCAGTACCCCCAACACTCCCACCAACTTACATGATCCTCTGGTCACTGGCAACTTTTAAAAACAGTGATTAAACCACTATTTCTGAAAAATATACCTGTCCTTGACCCTCTCTTCACATACAGAAGGCCTGTCTTACTCACTGCCCTAAAGAATATGAAGCAGTGAATGGGGAAGAAGGTGCAGGCTGCCATACCATATCAGTAAGTCTCAAGCAAAGAAGTAGAAAATAGCCCAACACCTCAGACTTCATCAGGGACAGAAGGGGCTTTTGAAGACACATGATACTCATTCCTCCACAAGAGCTCTAGGAGATTGGTCACCTTTTAGAAGTCAAAGGAGGCAGTCAGTAAGAACTGAACTAACTCCTACCTTTCCCTAAGCACAAGCTTGGGTTACTCAAAACCTATGCTCCCCAACACAATACACAGAAAAGACATCAGTCTTATTAGAACATTTATTGGGGAGAATCGATATTCTCAACTAGGAGTGAATTATTTTGTGGGGGGAAATTTTCCTCCCTGGAAATGCTTTGGAAACATTGTCTGTGTAATTACTAAAGGCACATCACTAAACACAGTGCTTTTAGCAGTGATTGGCATGGCTGGAGGCACTGGATCGACTTGACAAGGGCAAGTGGGACTTGGCTGGGGCACAGGCTTCCTGTGGGGCATGGATTGGGGATGGCTTTGATACAATATTTTGCCCTTAAATGCCTCAACTTTCCGGGGCTGTCTGTTCTTGTCTATGATCTGCCTAATCCGTGTTGGATGATTCTGGCCAACTAAGATAGCTTGTTGGCTGCAAGATTTGCTACATGTCACTTTGCAGGAAGGAGCCGTGTAGTTGCAGGGATAGCCCTGGACACGCTGTGCTCTGACCTGCAGTACTGGCTTGTGCTGAGCTTTTCTAAGCTCCACTGGGGAGGAAAGAGCCTCTTGGGGACAGGTGATATCTATCCCATCCCTATGCTCCAGCCTCTCCTCTGGGAACTTTCCAATGTCTCTCTTAACTTTCTGAGCTTCAGTAGTCCCAGTAAAGGCAGCTCTAATCTTAGCTGGACCTGTATCCTGCACAAATGATGATAGGGAGCTACCCTTTTCCTGGGAACATTCTTGTTCCTCACATATTATGCTGGGTTTCTTAAATCTCTGAAAAAAGGTCTTCATCCATTTTCTGAAAAGGTTTTCAGGAGGAGGCTGTGTTGTCAAGGTTGGGGAAGATTTTCTCCTAAGCACCTCCCCTGATGTCTTCTTTTGAACAGGATGGCTCTTTCTCCTGGGTTGGGGTGTTCCCAACCCTGCATCCCCTCCACCAAGCTCTCCTCCTTTGGATCTCACTCTCTTTGTAGCTGGTGGGAAATTCTTAACTTGGCAATTCTGTAAGACATGCTTAGGGACCGTAGGCTCCTGCTGCTGTTCCACATGGATCCTTCTGTCCTCCACATGGACATTCATTACCTGGGAAGTTGCCATGTTCCCACTGGAAATGCCCTGGGTATGAGTCAGTAAGCCCTTGGAAGCCAAGTTATCTAAGGCAAGGGGCATGTCAGTGAAATGGGTGTGAGCTTGGCTCTGCTCCCCCTGGGCCAGCTTTAACTCACTAAACATCTGATGTTTAAGGGATGATGATTTAGGATCTTGGGGAACTGATATTTTTGGTGAGAAATTTTCAGTTTCAAGAGAAGTGCTTATTTTTCCCTTTATCACTGAGGAGCTTCCTGACTTGCTGGTTGTCAAGTTGTTCCTAGTTTGTGATTGAAGAAAACTGAGCTCATCTTCTTTGAACATTTCCTTAGGCCCATCGGTGACAGGATAGGTCTTTCTACTGCTCTGAAGCCTTTCTACGTTATTGCTGAAACTCTCTTTTTCATCCATTGACTCACCACCAGCCCCAGCTTGCATTATGGGCAGCTCTGGGCTGCTCCTACTGGCTACTACATTCTGTTTCTGACTGACTTCATCTATGATGCTGTGTGTGCAGGGCAGAAAAGCCTGTCTGCCATTGTCAGGTGTCTGGACAGTTTCTATAAGCTCATTATCAGTATCAAATAATTCTCTTCTCAGGGTCTCCTGCTGTTCTTTGTCAACAGGTGAGATGACCAGATGTGGATGATCCGGGATGTAGAATAAGCTTGTTGTTTCTATCTTTTTTCCTTGAAAATCTGTAGTGCTTCCCCTAAGGGGATTGGAGGCACCATCTTTGGAATCCATCTCTGTAAGGTCGTGTTGAGTATCAGAAACAGGGTCAGGATGATCCAAAATAGGGATGGAGCTTGTTGTTCCCAACTTTTCTTCTTGAAGAGTGCTTTGTCTAAGAGACTTGGAGAACCCCTCTTTGGAATCTTCCTGAGGAATGAAGGTGGCCGAGGAGGAGAGGTCAAGATGGGAAAAGGAACTGGAAAGGTCCTCTTGCGATTTACAGATTTCTATGGATTCAAGGACCTTGCTGGGAAGACCCCACCGCATCCTCATATGGAAAGATTTAATATGGGCTTCCAACATCTTTCGTTTGTTGGAACCAAGGAAGGACATCTCCTGGGAAGTATCAACGCAGTAGTCCTCACCCACCAATGCTGCCAAATCTTGATGGTTTATTTGGCTATGGGATTTCTCAGGAAGAGACATTGTCTGCTTGACTGAATGCCATGAACTACGCACACTCCAAGGCACTTGACCCTTACTGATTTCCTCAAATTTCTTGCTCAAATGTACTGTCAGGGCATTTGCAAGTTGTTTCTGACCTAGGCTCACCCCTAAATCATTCCCTGGCAGATGCATCATATGACCTTCCAGGTCGCTCTCAGAATTAGAACTCAGATCCTCTTCTGAAGATGTCTCTGGTTCATGCAACAGGTCACCTTTTGGGCCATTCTCCTGGCTGTATCCCTGAAACTTCCCCACATTCTCCACGGAAAGCATATTTGAGCTTCTCTTATGGAAGCTCCTACGTTTCCTTGATTTAAAATTCTTGAGATCATTGTGGCTCTGACCCTCAACCAAAGAGCTATGTAAGGGTCCCTCACTGTTTTCTGACTCAGATATCTCTAAAATTGGGCTCTGAGGACGTAGCAGTGACAGAGACTCATGGATTCTGCGGGGCAGGCCCCATCTATGCTGGATAAGCCTCTTTCGAAGGTGTTGCTCTAGTTTCTTCCTAAACTCAGCACTGAGTGGAAAATCTCCAGGAATGATGGGGATGGGACCACAAGCCTTAAAGGACTTGACCAATGCAAGACTGGGAGCTGGAGAACAAAAGTCTTCCTGGGATTTTTTAACCACAGAGGGTAAACCCCACACACTTTCCAGTAATTTCTGCAACACATTCCACTCCAGATGGTTAATTTCAGATGGTGTAAGAGACTGTGCCTCATTCTGAGATTTATGAAAACACACTCCACAGATCCCAATCTGGAATAGAGGACTAGGTAGTTGGGCTGTGAGTAGAGATGGATGCTGAGCTGGGGACTGACCTTGCGGCAGGGTTTGAGGCAAGGGTTGCAGCTGGGTAATAGGCAAGGACAGAGGTTGGGGATGGGGAAGTACTGGTGGTTCCTGGAATGTAGACATACTCGCAATTTCATTGAAGAATACAAACATGGAGGAACGGCCATGATGGAGAAGAACAGTAGGATTCAGAGACTCGCTGTGCAGAGATGGGAGACCCCAGAAGAGCTGAACATATTTTTGCTCTAAATGGTCCTCAAAGCACTTAGAATATGGGGGCTGCTGATGGATGTGCAGCCCCTCTACTTTCCTATTACTGGCCCAAAAATGAAGGGAGGTTGCCAAGCCATGCTTTTCAGAAGTTGAAGCTAACATTTTCCCTGAAGAATTTAGCTGGTAGTTTGACCTAAGATGTTTTGGGAAAGTTCCCGGTTTCTTTCCATTTTCTTTACACATCAGGAAATCACCCCTTTTTTTGACTTGTCTCTCCAGGAGTGCCACGATGTCATGGCTGACAAATGAGAGGTTAACGGGCACTATGAGGTTGACCACAGAATACCCCCCTAAAGAGGTCTCAGAAGAATGAAGGCTAAGGAGCTCTTGCATGAAATCAGATGGTACAAAATTGGAAGCAAAAGAGTCCTTGGCATGAGGCTGCCACCAGGAGAATTCTGCAGATGCAGGGCATGAATGGTCAATGTCTCCGATTGCTGGAAAATAGGTGGATGACCCACCAGAACCAAATAGAGATAATGTCTCTGAAAAAGGCATCAATATGGTGAAACTTGCTTTAGACGGAGTCACAGTACAATCCTGTGGTGGTAAAGCAGATGGGGTTGCTGGTTCATGATGACAAGCACATGAATCAGTAGGATTTGTGACCTGGCAAATATTTGGTAAGGGGTTCATACCTTGGGATAGGGTGTAGTTAAATGAAAAGATGGTGTTCAGAGACAAACTGGCCTCCGGTTGGAGATAGGGCTCTGCTCTCTGAATGTGATGTGGTGGGAGAAGGGGAAACGGAAGCTGTTGCGGTGGGGAATGGTCTATAGGGAACTTGGAATTCAGGGGAGAAACAGGCTTTGGTGGCAGAGGGTCCCTCAGTGGTGAGGGTGAAAATAAGTCAGCTAAAGGGGTGATCAGGTCAGGTGAGAGAATTAAGGAGGGTGGTGGAGAAGGGTCAGGACAAGGGGACACTACTAGGTCTTCTGGAGGGGTTGCTGAGGCGGCAGAAGCCAGAGTGAACGATGACTCAGTCGCAGAAGCTGCAGAAGCCAAAGAGGACACAGAGGGAGCAGGTTCTTTCAGGGACTCCCAACACAGCAGTCGCTGGACCTCAGCAGTTGTTCTGTTACACACCATACAGAGGGGGTCTGGGCATAACAGTCGACGAAAGCGGGTGGTATCATGATGCTGGCGCAGGGGACTGCAGGAAGCAGGAGGTCTGAAGCTGCAGCCAGGACCAGAACAAGGAAAGGAGGGTCTGTTAGCCTGGCAGGGGTCAGAACCCTGGTGCCTGCTACCCGCTTCACATTGCCCCCTGCCTATGACCTCACCATGCACTCCAGGGCCTCTCAACACATTCATTCACATACACGTTCCTATGGCTACCCACTCCCGCAACTACAGCAGGCTACAAGAAATCCCTGAGGTGAATAGAACTTGCTAAAAAAAGGACTGGGGTGGGAACAGGACAGAAGGGAACAATTAATCACCTTTTCAGAAAAGAAACCAGCTTCCTTTCCTCTTCTGCTTCTTTCTGGAAGGTTATCCAGTCTGGGAAACCATAACAGTATGTTATATATAATGAAGGTAGAGGCACAGAGATCATACAGAAGTTGCTCTGTGGAAATTCTTTAGGATATTTAACTCTGATAACCCCAAGTATCAGTGGGAAAGGGCAAATAGTCATTGATATTATTAACAAGTTCACATGTGTATGTGGCATCATTTGTAAAATTCTTTCACGTACATTACCCCATGTGATGCTCCTCCGAGATGAATCTGAGTAGCGAGGAAGTCAAAGTACTTGTGCAAAGTTGTGAGACAGAAGCTCTGATTCAAGCCAGCCACTAGTCATTCCTCGATATCTAACTTGCCCACCTATTGGGCAATACCCAGTGCCCAGGTCTATCACTCTGTCATGCCTATGAATGGGCAGAGCAGGGCCTATGAGCAATGTGTCAGGTCTGATCGCTTTTCTGTAAGCCTGTCTGCTGAGTGCTCTGTCTTCTGAGGCTGTATCTAGTTACTGACATTCTAAGAAATCATGGGTCTGAGTCCTCCTGACAGAAACAGGAAGGGTCACCCTTGAAGCTCAGATACAGCAGGCTGACCTTACCTTTAAATGTCCTACCTTTCTTTCTCCTCCTGGCTCTGCCCTGACGCTGAGAACAAAAGAAAGACAATGAGAGGCTGGGACTCATATATGTCACTCTTTATGAAGCTCATTCATTCATTCATTCACTCATTACACAGAATAATATAACTCCCTAATTAATGCTAATATGTTCCTGTTATCAATTATTATAGGTGAACAAATATTTCTAATTTTTCCTTCTCTGAAAAACTCAAAGAGAATTTTGTCAGAGAAAGCCACCCTTGATATGCTCAGTTAGCAGTCCTCAAGGAGGACACAGACTCAGAGGCCAACAGTCACATCTGTTCTCCCTCATAGGAAAAGTGTCCCAACGGAACTCTACCTCCAGCCTCTGCTCAGAGACTCTCAGCATTGCTCCCCAGCTCAACCCAATATGAAGGAAGACTTGGTTGAATGAAGGTGACAGGGGAATGTGACTCATGATCAAATTTCAGTAGAAATTGTTCTTCTTCAGAGAGACCACACTCTCTATACAGTCCAATCAGGGACCACAGAATTACTGTGGAATTTTATCTGGAACCCTCCACCACAGCCAGATAGGCAGTCTGTGAGCTTCAGATGGAAACTTTAGTCCTCCTGAAGCCCTAAGTCTACCCAGCAACTTCCAAAGAAAAGTGAAATTCTGTCCTCTCTTCAGACTTCCCATCTAAGACCATCTCTCTGTACCAACCAAACTTACTTAGAAATGTGGGAATAGGATTGGGAAACAACAACAGGGAATCTCCCTTGGGTGTTCACCCACGGTTTCTTACCATTTGGATGTCATTATTTTTCCTGGGGGGTGACAAATACAGGGTCAATAGCACGTAGAACAAGTACAGCATAAACAACCCCAACCCACTCAAGCAGATGAAGTTGGGGTCAATATCCAAGCAATGTGCCAAGCCAGGGCTGAGCCCTGACTCAGTGTAACTGTTCAGAAAACAGAGGATATTCTCCATGATCTGAATAGCATGGCTGCCTGAAGCAACTGAGCCCTGAGTTTGCCCAGTCTTAACTATAAGCCCAGGCCTGCATCACAGAGCATGGAAGTCACAAAGGGTTTCTAAGGGTAGAGGGAGCAGTAAGAGGAGGGTGTGTCCACAGCCCTGACCTCACCAGCCCAGCCAACCCCACCCCTCCTGTGCCCTCCAGGTCCCTCTGTCCTACCCTCCCACTCCATTTCACAACTCCATCCTTTCTTCATGTCATATATTTACCCAAGTGGAATTTTCTGTTTGCTCCAACAGTAAACCAGGTATTACCCAAGTCCTGCTTTACTGTTTGGAGCCCTTAACTTCAACCCCATCAACACCACAGCCTTGAAAGCCTGAAATACTGCTTGGAATTTCTGTCGTACCCAGGCTTTGGTACTCTCAGGATCACAAATGTCCTCCAATCCTTCTTATCTACAGAATGTTTTTGCCTTACATTAACCCAGATAGGAAACTTAACGTGCCTTTATACTGACTTTGTTTTGTGAGTGTCAAACAGTAAATTTTTTACTTTAACGTCATCCTTAACTATTTCCAATCAGAGGGACTGACTCAAACGATGAAAACTAATATTATCAAAGAAAAGGAGCTCACTGCCCAATTTGGGTTTTTGAGAAATGTAGGTTTTTATGGTAAATTAATCACAGCGAGACGGGAGTCCAGCTCAGATCTGTCCCATGTGCTGGCTTTCATGCAGTCATTTTGTTAGAAAAGGTTTAGGGAGTGGCCTCTGGGATTAGTAGGTGGCTGGTGGAAGAAAAGAGGAGGTCCATAAAGTCCTCAGGCATGCACAGTTGTTTTTAATGCTACCTCGTGGATCGCATGTGCACATTTATGGGGAGTTGGTTTGAAACGTGGTAGAAATTTGGTCTATGACTTCAGCAAGATTCTTTTCTGTGCAAACTCCAGTTAGTCTTATTGATTTTAATCCATTTTAGCCAGTTTTTTAATTTCATAAAAAGAGGCAATTTTGGCATTTTAGCAAGTTTTTAAAAAAAAAAAAAAAAGATCTGCTATCCTGTAAACGGATGATATTTGTTAGTAATTAGTTTCTTTAACTCTCTAGGGCATGGTTTCACTAATAATTCATTATTTAACATCTACAAAACTAAAACAAGTATAAAATAAATGTGTATAATTAAAACTTCAAAGGATATTGGGGGTGAATTTATAGCACTTATTTTTCTGATGTTAGTGAAGTTTCAACTGTTTAAAGACTTTTGGAACATGCTGTATACACAAACACACATATACATTGACCTAAAAGGAAGAAGTTAAGGCAAATTTAATATAAATAGATAATTTATCTGGGTCAAGCTTGAGGATTGCAGCCTGGGAACACAGACTCAAAGTCGCCCTAAGTATATGCTCCAACTAGCAGTAGTTACAAGTAGATTTTTAAAGTCAAAAAAGGGGACAAGGAGTGGGCTGATACAAAGTTGTTATCAGGAATTCTCATTGGTTTACAGAAGTGATATTAATTAGTGTTTGGCTATACATTATTAAGCTATAGGGTGTGGGTTGTAGTGTCAGGTATGGGGTTATTGGGTTAATATACGTATAGCTACATGTGGCAATAGCAAGCAGTTTCAAGAGATGAATACACAGCTCAAGGAGGAAGTGCAGCTGTCTCATTTTAGTGTCTCTCTAGGCCTGATAACTTAAAAAGACTCATAGTCCTCAGATAAAAATTCTTTTCTTTACAAACACACTCACACACCCATGCTTTGACAAATCAATCAGTATTTTCAAATCCAGAATTAATTATTCCTCCTTTTATTTCAACCTTTTATTTGACATTTGGACAAGCCACAATACAAAGAGTCCCAGCCCTCTTAATCAATTTCATAACGACTGTGACTCCATTAAACCAGATGTATATTACAATATGCTAAGCTATTGTGATATGCCCTGTGCTATAGCTCAGTAGCTAAGATATTGCCCTTTCACACTGGCAATCAGGTTCAATTCCCTGCTAAGAAAGTAAATTCTTTCTGGTTTAATATTTGCATGACCTCATGTAGTCTCTTCTCCTCCACAGACTATTTTAAATTTTCCTTTCTCTGAGCACCTCGGAGGTTACTTTTGGTAAAGTTCAAAAGCCAGAAATATCAGCATTTGGCCTGGCTAAAATCAGGTAATAAGAAATTTTAAAGGACTTTATTAAAGAGTAGTATGGTTAAAATTCAGCTAACTTAAAAGTGGATATTCAAGCTCTAAAAGCCTAGACTCCTTGGGGAAAACAGGAGGCATCAGAGACCTCTTTCCTGGTTCTTCCAAGGACTCCACCATAAAGCCAATAAGCAATTAAGAAACTTAAACACTGGCAAATGAAAAATCTTACAACTACTGTAGTAATCTGCCTGTGTAATTATACATGTGTTGTGTGTAATGTTTATATAAAAGAGCTCTAATTAATTGGCTTAAACAAAAATAAGCACTTAAATATTTTGAAAGCAAAATAACAACTATAATGCCTTTTAGTTCATGTAACTTTAGTAATCTTTGGGAACTAAAAACAGCTTTAAAGATTATTGACAAAATAGAGGCATTTTGTCTAAATTTGTAAGTCAGATATTAGGTTAGCTAAATGCTTTAAGGTCATAAACTGCTTTGACTTTTGTAAATTGTTCAATTATTCAGGAAACATTAAATTCTACATAAGGCCTGGAGATTTATGGAATTAGCTATGCCCCCTAGCTGTGCAAAGAAGCTTATAAAGAAGAGAGATTTTATTATATTAAAAAAACAGATGCTCTATGGTAAATTCTTGCCCTGAAGTAAAATGACTGGTTGTTTAAAAAGAGGGATGTTCCCTCCTTACATCTTATACAAAAATTAACTCAAGATGGATTATATATTTAAACATAAGACCTAAAACCATAAAAATCCTAGAAGAAAACCTAGACAGTACCATTCAGGACATAGGCATGGGCAAAGACTTCATAATTAAAACACCAAAAGCAATGGAAACAAAAGCCAGAATAGACAAATGAGATCTAATTAAACTAAAGAGTTTCTGCACAGCAAAAGAAACTATCATCAGAGTGAACAGGCAACGTACAAAATGGGAGAAATTTTTTGCAGTCTATCCATATGACAAAGGGCTAATATCCAGAATCTACAAAGAACTTAAACAAATTTACAGGAAAAAAGAAACAACCCCATCAAAAAGTGGGTGCAGGATATGAACAGACACTTCTCAAAAGGTGACATTTATGCAGCCAACAAACATATGAAAAAAAGCTCAGCTTCACTGGTCATTAGAGAAATGCAAATTAAAACCACATTGAGATACCATCTCACACCAGTTAGAATGATGATCATTAAAAAGTCAGAAGACAACAGATGCAGGAGAGGATGTAGAGAAATAGGAACACTTTTACACTGTTGGTGGGAGTGTAAATTAGTTCAACCATTGTGGAAGACAGTGTGGCGATTCTTCAAGGACCTAGAAATAGAAATACTATTTGACCCAGCAATCCCATTACTGGGTATATACCCAAAGAATTATAAATTATTCTATTATAAAGACACATGCATACATATGTTTATTGTGGCACTGTTCACAATAGCAAATACTTGGAACCAACCCAAATGCCTATCAATGATAGACTGGATAAAGAAAATGTGGCACATATACACCATGGAATACTATGTAGCCATATAAAAGAATGAGTTCATGTCCTTTTCAGGGACATAGATAATGCTGGAAACCATCATTTTCAGCAAAATAATACAAGAACAGAAAACCAAACACCACATGTTCTCACTCATAAGTGGGAGTTGAACAATGAGAACCCATGGACACAAGGAGGGGAACATCACACACCAGAGACTGTTGGGGGTTGAAGGGATAGGGGAGGGATAGCATTAGGAGAAATACCTAATGTAGATGATGGAGTGATGGATGCAGCCAACCACCAGGGCACATGTACACCTATGTAACAAACCTGCATGTTCTGCACATATACCCTAGAACTTAAAGTACAATAAAGAAAAAAAAAGAGGATGTTTAGGGCAGGTCAGAAAGTCTAAATATGTTGTGCATGGTCTGTGTAAGTCATGCAAGAATTTATGAAAAAGAATTTATGTCAGAAATGTCATACAATTTAAAGGTGATTAGGCCTCCTAAATGCCTAATGCTTCATAAATTGCCACTGTGACTCTTAACTGTACAGCTTGCCTGCTTTACAGCTAGGTAAGGTCTGGGACATGTGGAGTTAGATGTTGGAAAGAGTCAGGCCTTATCTGCATTTCTGTCTGGGTCCTAGACTCCACACCTAGTACATAATCTCTTACTTAATAAGGTTTTCACCAAAAGTGAAAGTTGCTAAGAGTTAGCATTGTAATTTGTAATTGAGAGTACTGAAAAAATAGGTTAAAATACAATGTGTGTAAGGAGAATGAAATATGTTTTTTCTATGCAATTATATGAAGGTATGAGAATGTAAATTTTTGCCTAGGTAAGAGGGTTAAAGGATTGTTTTAAATTAAATAATGCTAAAGGTTTGAACAAGTTATGGAAGATTTATAAAAAATTGATTGTAAGAGATCCTATGTGTGAACAAATTGGCTAAAGTTAAAATCGCATTATTCAGTTTTTTTCCCATAAATTGGACATTGGAATAGAAACACAACAGAATTTTCTTAGAACATTGTGCTGCTCTGAGAAAAAAAATTGTAAAGGATTTTAAGGACTTATAAAAATTGTACTTTTTGGTCAAACTTTATTTAAAACTGAATAGATTTTTAAAATTATTAAAAACTAGCTTTAGCATTAAAAATACACTAATAGAAACATAAAATTTTGGTTTTCTCTTTTAAAAAGAATGTTTTTGTAATATTAAAAGATAACAAAAGATTTTTGTTTATCTTTTAAATAAACTACAAAAGAAAAACAGGGGGAAGGAAAGAAAGGAGACAGAGTCAGTTGGCCTCATGCTATCTTCATTGGTTCTTGTTTGGGAAGCTGAGTCTCCTCTCTATCAGAATGATGTTTTTTCTTTTAAAAAAGTTTTGAGTTATCATTTTGGCTAAATGAATGACTTATGGTAACCTAAGATTCCATTTCGTCATATCCTATGTTTTAAATCTTTGGTATTTAACAAACCTTTCAAAATCAAGCTCTAGATTATCATGCTAAATCAGCCAATACTAAAATTTTTTAAATATAAAATTTGAATGAACTCCATGGGCTAAGTCAAATTATCTATGATAACCCATTAGTTATCAGTGCTATGCAACCATATTGGAGAAACAACTGATATTCAAGAGGACATAAGTCCAGTGTTAAGCATGAACTCATAGAGAACCAGAACAGCCACCTTGTCCTCTTGAGTCCTTAAAGCTTTTGTTATTAAAGGCTCTGCATTCCATGACTCATCAGGGAAGAGATAAAATAATTCAAATTGAATATATTGATGTGGTGACTTATAAATTGCAGAAACAGCTTATAACCAATGTTTGGTTCCATATTCTTAGGAAGACAATCAAAGCTTCAGGTACATCTGGCTACCTGATGGGCCATATAAACATTTATAAGGAGATTTCATTCAATTTTCATTTTCAGTGCATGTTTTCTGGTTGTATAAAAGCTTTCCCATGCAAGAGGGCTGATGTTATAACAGTAGGTTATTATGCTACAGTTTACTTTCATCAGGTAAAGAAAGTTTTTTTATGGTTCACGGAGGACAATCCCTTCACAATCTAGAACCTGAAGATTGAATCTTTGGAGAACATCAGAGAAAGACTGTCCTTGCCATCCACACTACAGCAAAACTGAAGCCTTGACCTTGGATTTATAATCTTACAACTGAGAAGTGTCCCTCCACACTCCTGGAACTGTACATCCATTGGAACCCATGAGGTAAAACTAACCAGGAAAGTTTCTCTGCAGAAGAAGATGGCATCCTTGATGTGAACAGCTTTTCCCAAGATCATGGATCAAGACTTCTACTATCATGAGACTCTAATCTTTGAATATTTTTTCCATGTTTATGCCTCTGTGAACAATAGAAAAGAAAAGGAGGACTCTACTTACAAGGTATATTTTTATTTGTGAAGGATTTTGCCGCCAGCCTTATACATGAATAACCTTATACTTTAATAGATAAAAGATGAAAGCCCAATGTAGATGGGAAACCTTAGTGGTTCATACATTGCTTTATAATCGGTCAAAACTCCTCTTAACACAAAGAATGGATTAAAGAGAACATTGCCAATCCCAGGCCTTCACTCTTCTAGAAGGTCATCATTTGTTAGGTCCTTTTTCCGTGATTTAGAATAAAAGAGGCAATAATTAGAATATCTCCCTCATAATAGGCTCTATAGCAAATTCTACTTTAAAGGCCATCATTACACAACAGACTCTAGATTCTCTCGTGAAAGTTATGCTAAGTAATAGAATTGGCTAAATGGAAAAGTACCTCTACAGCTGCTGACATTTGTGGCCTATGAAGAAACACATCAAATGTATATTTTAAAAATTCAGTTGTAGGGGATAAATGAAAAATTTACTTCATCATGTGAGTAGACTTTTTAGCTAATTCTTTATTTAATTTTGTGTGGTTTGATTTATGGGGGCCCTGAGTAAGGAGCATACTCCAAACTCTTGGTATTATCCTCCCAATAGTCATAACAGTCTCCCTGGTATGCTGTATTCTCTCGAAGGTTTTAAATGTTTGCATGCAGTCATCTCCAGAGCATCAAATGATCTCTCTTCAACTGGAATGGCAAAAACTGAAAAAAATATGTGACTACAAAGACACCATAACCTATGAATGACATGCTGAGACCAGAAACCCTAAATGACGGTACCTGAGAGTGGCACTATGGCCCTAAGTTTTGGTCACATTCTCACCTAAGTGAGAACCTGGCCAGAAAGGGGGATTTTTTTTTAACAAAATTATGAGAGGCCATTATTTTGGACTAAGCTCATGCACTTGGCCCCAACAAACCAAACTAAAATGAAGTCACTCATGCTAAATGTGACAGAATCAAACTAAAATATATATTTATCCTATAACAGACCAGGTTTTGCTTTTCTCCTGTAAACAGGATGCTCCACCATAAGGAGGTAGCCTCTACTCAGTCCTTACTCTCTCCTTGCAAAACCCACTGTTCTACTCTTTCCCAGTGAGTTTCAAAAGCATGTAAATACATTTACAATAGTGATAGTAACATCAATGACTAAGGTTATGGTCAATCTCTCAAAACTGAGAAAATGATCAAAAGAGGGAATTGCTAAAGCAAACTAAATATGGCCTAAGAACTCTGCACTTCTATATTTGAATCCTTGTAGATGAACTGTAACCTAGCTTGGCAGTCAGACAAAATTGAAAACCTACCTCAATAGTATGTACCTGTAACAACAGCTGAGTGTTGGCCAATCCCAGCAGCCATACTTCCACCACTCATAGACTGCTGAATGTTCAAACTACATATAAATATGGTAAATGCCAAGCTGTAACCAATCTCACTGTTTCTGTACCTCACTTCCAATTCCTGTACTTCACTTTACCTTTCTTGTCTATAAATTTGTTCTGGCCACAAGGCACCCCTGGAGTCTCTGTGAATCTGCTGTGATCATGGAGGCTGCCTGATTCATGAATCATTCATTGCTCAATTAAACTCCTTTAAATTTAATTTGGCTGAAGTTTTTCTTTTATCAAAGTAGAGAGTTCATTTGGGTCAAGCTTTAGGACTGCAACCTGGGAACACAGATGCAAGTCGCCCTAAATATACACTTTAATTAGCAGCAGTTACAAGTGGGATTTTAAAGTCAAAAAAGGGGGCAAGGAGTGGGCTGATACAAAGTTGTTACCAGGAATTCTCATTGGTTTACAGAAGTGGCATTGATTAGTGTTTGGCTATACATTGTTAAGCTATAGGGTATGGATTGTGGTGTCAGGTGTGGGGTTATTGAGTTAACGTGTAGCTACATGTGGCAATAGCAAGCAGTTTCAAGAGATGAATACACAGCTCAAGGAGGAAGCAGGGCCATGATTGCTGTCTCATTTTAATGTCTCTCTAGGCCTTATCATTTAAGAGGACTCACAGTCCTCAGATGAATGTTCTTTTCTTTACAAACACAACCACACACCCATTCTTTGACAAATCAATCAATATTTTTAAATCCAGAATCAATTATTTCCTCCTTTTATTTCCATCTCATATTTGTCATTTTGACCCTACATTTTCTAACTCTACCTTAAATACAGACACTACCAGTCCTTTACATCAATTTCGTAAAAAGTATGTGACTCCCTTAAACCAAGGATTGGTTACAATGCGCTAAACTATTATGATCTAAGAGATAACAAAATAGATGCCCCTTTATCAACTAAGGTAGACCCTAGGGTTGAGGAAACCAAGTTACTATGGGTCAGGGCCTGGATGGCATGACAAATTTCTACCTTTCTATAACTCTGCTCCCTCTAGCCATACCAGCTATCAGCTTTGGTTAGACAGAGGACCGGCCTTACAAACATTCCTTTCTGATAAACTATTAATATTACAGATTGCCAGTTTCTGCCAGCTTATAGAGGCTGCACACAAACCACCTTTGTGTCCTGTAGTTCACCTTTTGATGTAAAGAGCAAAATTCTACCTCATTTTAGTGCTAAAACCTCACTCCAAAATGAATAAGGGATGTATGTTACATATGTTCGGCTCCCACATATATGTATAACTTTTCCCCAAAACTTATTGAATATGTATGAGTATGAATATAAAACCTAACCTGTCCTTCCCCTATTCCAACAGAGAACACCTTCAGTCCACACTGAAGCTTTCCCTTCCTGGCTTACAAACTGAGAAAAGCAATGAGGCTCTCCTTTCTACCATTTAGCCACCCTGATGGTCTTTTGGATGATACTATTGATCCCCTTAATACTTGGTAGTGGGGGGGGGACCTAAGTATGTCAAAGCCTTAGGGCAGAATCTAGTCTTAAGTAACCTCACCTAATTACACTGTGGCCATGTAAATATGATCTTTTCCTGAGTGCCTTGGTGACAACAAAAAAAAAGTGAGACCATCTGCTCTATATTCTATATAATCACCCCTGCAAATGTCCAAATACCAACTACCTGTCACATTTTATTCGGGATCCTCTCATCAGGTTTAAATAATCCCACTATCCCCCACCCCTGACTCATCTTCCTACGTGTTCTTTTCTAAAGTCTTTATCATGACAGCTGTCCTCTGAACTGTCTCTTAATTGCTGATGTCTTTCCTAAACTATGAAGCCCTTTATTTGACACCCATGGGCCACCACTGTTACTTGATCTTTTCTGAAGGGGTAAGACAGCCTTCAAGGCAGGCCAGGTCTCCTTTCAATTATGCAGGAGCAGGTAACCTGCCTTGAGGATAAAATCTGCCAGGAGATACCACTTCCTCCTCTCTTTGATATACAGCCTCAGCCAAGTTTTCATTTAATAAATATTTACCACTGGAAACTAGGAAACACAAGCATCTGTAAGCCACTGGCTCTGCCCTTGACCTCATGATGCAGCTGGAGCCATTAGTTCTACACAGCTAAAAACTATACAAACGTAGAGGAGAGGTTCCCCCACCCCCAGCATTTACAATTGCCAAGCCATCTCTGGAACAGATTAGATACTGTGGGTCAACTCCTCAGACACATCATGCCCTTTATCAAAATATTCCTGCATGTCTGTCTACTCTTTCCAATTTTCTGATATGAATAATTCTTTGAGAAGATGGTCAAAGAACAGCTTCTCTCTTTTAAAATGTCATTCATTGGCTAGTTATCTTTACAAACATATGTGTGCCTACGGTTGAAACCTTCAAGAAGTTTCAGTAAAAAGGCTTTCCCCAAATGCTAATAAGATTCCCTTTCTGAACCTGGTTGAAGCTCCTTCAAAATTTAAAGGAACAAGAGACTAGAGATATATTTTCTTTTTTGTACCACCAACAGTAAATTCCATTGACATTGAGTGGCAGTGCTTCACAGCACAATCCTTTCTGCACTAGCACCAACTATAAATAATAAATTTGCCCACTTTATAAAGAATTCTACTTCCAGCCATCTCATTGCATTTTCACAACCTATGAGGTTAGCAGGTCAGGTATTGTGCATTTTTTTTCTTTTTAAATTTGTTTTTACTGTAACAGGCACTTAGATCTTTCTCTGAATATTGTGCCTATTTTATTAATGAATGAAACCAAAGCTCAGAGAGGGTAAGTGACTTCTCTAAATCAGACAGTAAGTATTAAAGCTCTAATGAATGAATTCCCTACATTCTCAATGCTTCTACTTTAAAAGATATTAATATGTAATTTCATAAAATTAAAAGTATGCCCTAATCCTAAAATTAAAGCAGTTGTATAGCTAAGAATATTCGCTTTGTCCATTAGATGCTAAGACATCTGGGAAGTAACGAAAAGCTATTTTTGGTACTCTACCACCTCTTAGGTAACTTTTCCTTTCCACTCTTAGCATCAGCGTCTTTATAGGGTATTTTTTTTTCCTATCCCCTTCTTAAAACTTGATTACCAGAACCATATGACATATGACTCCCAGTAATATATAAAATAAAAGTTTAAAATGTCATCCCTCCCAGGAAAACATTTCATATACTCTACATATACCTAACTCCAAGTCTTGTAATAAGCTCTTATCAAAGCATTTTAGGCAGCCTTTGGGAGCTGGCAGAGGTGGCTTCTGGTAGAGTGGGACTATCTCAACACTACCCCATGACATCTTCCCAATTTACCTACATCACCACCCAGAAGTCTGTTCTTGGATTTCATACTACACTTGATTACATTGTTTCCTAGGAGGAGTCTTTTCCAAAAGATCTACTAAAGTAATATACTACCATTTGAGGATTCTCAGTATAGATGGCAATAAAGTCACATTTTGTCTAAGCTTGTTGCTCTCTAGGATTTTTGTAGTACAATCATATTTGAATCTCTATGAAATGAGAGCATTGGGGTCTAAAAGCCCTTTTCATCAAGTCTCTGAGCACCTCACTCTGCCTTCCTGCCAACATTCTCAAACACAGCCCTTGAAATCAGCAACAGTGATGATGTGTAATAATTAACATTTAAGAGTAATGAACACCTTATATTTTTGAGGTTCTATTCTTAGTAAGTCAGAAAAGGATGTGGAAAGGGGAAATGTAATCCACACAGAGAACATGAACAAATCTACAATATCTGCAAAAGTACATGTCTGGTCAAACTAAAGCATAAGATATGTGCCTAAGAATGAGACTAGCAAAAAATTAGGCTGAAAAAGTAGAAGGGGATCCAATTGTGAAAGACTTTGAATGACAATTTAAGAAGCTTGACCTTTGTACTGAGGGCAGTGGGAAGCCAGCTTTTTCTTAACTATAAGAATAGCACACTCAGCTCTGTGTTTTGGAAAGATGACTGGCAAACAGAAGCTGGTGAGAGTTCATGGGGAAATATACAAAACAATTACTGTATCACAGAAGACTCTCCTGCCAATGATATAAAACCAGATGAATTCTAGTTTATGCAAAAATGTTAACTTACGGGTTTGTATTTCTCCACAATACAGAAGTAGATCCAGCTTCTCATTTATCCTCCCTTGGATCTGCCTTCTCAGTATTCACTCATTCTCAGGCCACGTCTCTAGCGGCCAAAGATGGCATCCAGCCAGGAGAAAGGAGAATCTACTGTCATGGCATTCTACTCTAAGAGTGATCTGTGGTCCAGTCCCTGTCCACACATTTTGTGACTGTGTGTGACAAAATGAATATAGAAATCGAGAGTGGTTAAACATTTTACTGCAATTTGACAGGGTAATTCAATCTAATAATAAAAAAATTGAGGCGTGTATTCTGTATGTCTTTGTTTTGTGTGTCATTTTTTTCAGTGATTCCTTTTTGTTGTATTTCATACAAGTATCAATCCATAGTAGATGCAGGGGCAGGGAGTCCTTCATCACAGATAGTTTTAGAATCTGTGGTTTAATGTACATGCTCCACAGTGAAGCCTTGGTGTATGGCTAATTTTATGAGTTAACATGATTGGAACATGGAATGCCCATATGTTTGGCTAAATGTTATTTCCGGATTTATATGTAAAGGTGTGTCTGAATGAGATTAGCCTTTGAATCCATGGACTCAGTACAGTAAATGACCCTCCCCAGTATGGGCAGGCATCAATCAATCCCTTGAGGGCCTGAACAGAACCCAAAAGATAAGGGAAAGAAGAATTTGCCCCTTTTTTCTACCTTCCTGCCTGAGCTGGGACATCAATCTTCTCCTGCCCTCAGACTGAGACTGACACCATGGGCCTCTTTGGTTCTCAGGCCATAGCTTGTATATATCTTACTGGTTCTGTTTTTCTGGAGAACACTGACTAATACAGTAAGAGTGAGTTAGCATCCTGGAGGCACATGGGGAGAATGCTGAGGTCACCTTTCCCTCTGGTTATGAGAAAGGACTAAAACAAATGTCCACCATAATCCTGGGGCCTAATTTGGAGAGAGAAAAAACTCTCCCAGACTTATTTTTTCCCTTCTATTTTCTCATGCTTTCCTCCACAGTGACCCACCCTTATTCGGAGTCTAGTAAAAATTTATTCTGCAAGAGCTTTGGCTATGGCCATTATAATAAGCTAAACATTACATGGGCATTCACCCACCTTCCCCATTGGAACTTTATTGCAAGAATCAAAGTATCCAAATTACTCTCTTAAACCATTAAGAGCAAAACAACTTTGAGTTAGAATAACACAAGGTAATTACTAAATTGAGTCAAATTCCTTTACTATGCTCTTGGCACTGAGGTATGGAAACTCCAGAGTCCTATAAGAGGTCTGAAGAAAAAAAAATGTTCAAGACAAATTTCAGAGATTGGAGTTTCTCATTAAAAGTATGTTTTCGAAAATAGTTTTAGGTTAACTTGCTAGGGCATTTGTATGGGGAAGAAATGTATGCAGCTCTTTGGAAATTTGAGGTTTTCATTTCTCTGTTGAAATAAAATGGAAACAATAAAAACAAAAATAAAATTTAAAAAAATCTAAGAATATTTTGTTTCTTTTTCTAATTAAAGCTCTGCAAATAAAGTTTCATTGGAGAGCAAACTGCGTTTTTAATCTCACTGTCCATGAAGGGCTAATACAGGGAACTGGAGGTGAGATGTCTGCTACACTCTTGGATGTGACCTTGGAGAACTTTCCAGTCTGACTGAGAAATCTAGTTTGCTTTCTCATTTTCCAAATTGGAAACTGAGGCCAAGACAGGTTTAATTCTTTTCTCCTTAATTCATTGTTGCATGCACGTGTGTGTGCGTGTGTATGTGTGTTTTCTCTCAGGAATCTTGGAAACTGGATATATGCACAGTTTTAACATAATTTAGACACAGAATATGAGATTTCTTCCTTTCCAAGGCCCTAAATCACCTACCAGCACCAAGACAAGGGCTCAAAAAGCACCAAATGTTATCTAGTGTTGCCTTGAAATACGTCATTTTTGCCTAAGTGAACTTCATAAACAAGATAGTAATTTTTTTGTGAAACTCTAAAGTCTGGCTGAAAATTTGTGCAAATCCAACTGAAATATGACTTCATGCCTTCTGCAATAAAACAAGCTAATTGTAACTTCAACATTCCTTGATGATGAAAGTTATTAAAGAATTGTGATGCTCCAGCAGAGACTATGTCCCAAACCTGCCATCACTTAAAAAGAAAATCTATCTTTTGTATTTTGGTCGTTTACTTCTTCATATAAACACAGCAATTGTTTATCAAATACACACACAGTGCCCATTTGATCTATGATAAAACTGCCTTTAGCAGGTCACAGGACTCTTCTGAAAAGCTAAAGTAGTTTAAAGTTTCTAAAATAATCGGCTAGTATCATGAAGACAGGATCAAATCCACACATAACAATACTAACCTTCAATGTAAACGGGCTAAATGTCCAATTAAAAGACACAGAATGGCAAGCTGGATAAAGAACCAAGACCTATCAGAAGACTTATCTTCAAGAGATTCATCTCACGTGCAAGGACACACATAGGTTCCAAATAAAAAGATGGAGGAAAATTTACCAAGCAAATGGGAGGGAAAAAAATGAGTTTGAATTCTAGTTGCTGACAAACAGACTTCAAACCAACAAAGATCAAAAAACACAAAGAAGGATATTACGTAATGGTAAAAGGTTCAATTCAACAAGCAGAGCTTGTATGCACCCAATACAGGAGCATATATGCACCCAATACAGGAGCACCCAGATTCATAAAGCAAGTTCTTAGAGACCTTGAAAGAGACTTAGACTCCCACCCAAAATAGTGGGAGATGTTAACACCCCACTGACAATATTAGATGACTGAGACAGAAAACTAACAAAGATATTCAGGACCTGAAATCAGCTCTGGATCAAGTGGACCTGATAGGTATCTACAGAACTCATCACTCAAAAACGATAGAATGTACATTCTTCTCATCACTATATGACACTTACTCTAAAATTGATAACATAAACAGAAGTGAAACACTCCTCAGCAAATGCAAAATAACTGAAATCATAACAGTCTCTTGTACCACAGTGTAATCAAATTAGAACTCAAGATTAATAACTACACAGAAAACAAACAATGTGCTCCTGAATGACTTTTGAGTAAAGAAGTTAGGACAAAAATCAAGTTCTTTGAAACTAATGAGAACAAAGATACAATGTGCCAGAATCTCTGGGACACAGCTAAAACAGTATTAAGAGGAAAGCTTACAGCACTAAATGACCATATCCAAAAGCTAAAAAGATCTCAAGTTAACAATCTAACATCACAACTAAAAGAACCAGAGAACTAAGAGCAAACAAACTCCACATCTAGCAGAAAACAAGAAATGACCAAGCTCAGAGCTGAACTGAAGGAGACAGAAACATGAAAAACCCTTCAAAAAATCAATGAAGCCAGGAGCAGGCTTTTTGAAAAGATAGACTGCTAGCCAGACTAATAAAGAAGAAAGGGCTGGGATCACAGGCATGAACCACCGCACCTGGCCAGGTGAGTTCTTAATGTGTGCCCAAAACTTCCACTCATTTCGTTTTCTAACTAATCTCTGAGGGAGGAAATATTTTTCTCATGTAACAGATAAGAAGACTTAGAAAGATTATATAACTCCCCCAAGCTTGCCATGGTGCCAAGCCTTCATCTTCACTCTGCACCATGCTGTCTCAGAGATTAGTCACTAGGTCTTGATCCCTGACTCTTCTGCATTATCATACCAATGGTTATCTTTTGCTGTATTACAAACCATCCTCAAACCTAGTGGCTTTAAACAGTCACCAGTTTACTCACACACAATTTGATAGTCTGGGCTGGGCTTTGCCAGGTGAATCTTTCTGTTGATCTTGCTGATAGTAACTAATGTGGATTCACCTAGCTGGGTAGGCCAGGAAGGTTCTGGGCTTGGCTGAGACACTGAAATGGTGGAGGCTTTTCTCTCTTCCTCTGTAGTCTCAGGGCCTTTTCCTCTTATGTTGCTTTTCCCATGGCCTCACCACACAGCTTCTCCAGCAAGGTAACAAAATTCTCTTATGGTAGCTCCAGAGTCCCAAAAGCACAAAAGCAGAACTTCTTAAAGTTTAGACCAAGAACTGATACAGTATCACTTATGCTACTCTACTTTCTGTTGTTTAGAAAAAGTCACAATCTCAACCCACATCCAAAGGGAGAGGACTTTACAAGGGGAAATATTGGGAGATATGAACTCTTGGAGGCCAGCAATGTAACAGTCGTTACATTAATGTGGTTACCATAACCTGCAACATTGGCACCACCAACTCTAAAGTGCTGTTTCTGCTGGTCTCTATCCTTTTCTATATGAGAGGGAGGTTTTATCCAGTAGGATATATATATATATATATATATATTTGCTTTATGAGTTTATATCATTTTTTGCTTTATGATTATATGAAAATCATAAAGCAAAAAATGAACTGCTCAGATTACATAAAACTTAAAACTTGTATTTGAAAATAGAATGAACAATTTTTTACAAATGGAACAGCCAATTGGAAAAATTACATTCAGAAAATATGGTTAAAAAGTTTATGATATACATTGTTTTATTACTATAGCAAGACAGAAAATTTTTACATTTACTGTTGAAGACTTTTTTCTGTCCTTGACCTTTGTTCAGGTCATCACAATTCATCTTTCTTTTTTTTTTTTTTTTTTTTTTATTCGGGGGTTTTGTTTTTTTTACCCGGGGGGGTGGGCAAGGACGGGGTCGGCGCCGGCCCCCACCACCCACCCCCCCCGCGATGGCGCAACTTTCCGCCCC
>NW_022436964.1:3484716-3618252 GCF_009761245.1 Sapajus apella
GCCACCATGCCCAGCTAATTTTTTGTATTTTTAGTAGAGACGGGGCACAATTCATCTTTCTAACACTCATTTCTATTAGGACATTTCCTTTTTACAGGAATATAGTGATTCTCTGTCACTTCCCAAAGCTTCTCTAATCTCAATCATTGCAGTACAACCTTCATTAAAGCACCATATTCTACTTATACCCAATATTTACTTAATAATTTTCTTTATATCATCCTTCTTAAATCATCCTTCATTAAATAAATTTACCCTTGTTCTAACCAATAATTCCTGTGATATCAGAAGTTTTCTATAATATAATTTATATTATTATATATAAATTATATACAATAAAAATTTTAAAACACCAATTAGTCTGCCACTTAAAAATCATGTGTGCTGACTTTTTATGTAAATTTGAGTAGGCTATGTTCCCAGTTGTTTGGTCAAATAATGGTCTAGATGTTGCTTCAAAGGTAATTTTTATTAATAGATGTGATTACTGTATAAATCAGTAGACCTTGAGTGGAGCAGATTACCCTTCAGAGAAGGGGTAGGCCTCATTCAATCAGTTGAGAGACTTAAATGAAAAGATCAAGACCCTCCAAGAGGAAGGAGTTCTGCCCCTCCAGGCTGCCTTCAGATTCAAGACTGCAACATCGTCTCCTGTCAGAATTTCCAGCCTGCCAGCCTGCACTACAGACTTTTTGAATTTGTCAGCTTCCACAATCACATGAGCCAGTTCCTTAAATGTCATGACCTGCATGCCAATGCCCTCCTTAATCTGGCTTCTCCCTCCATTTCAGGTTTATTTCATGGAACTACCCAGTGCCATCTGCCTTGCTCAGTCTGAATTCTGTACACCTTTGTGTGTGCTCTGCTGTTTGCTAAGAATGCCTTGGTTTGCCAGGCCTCCCAGTTCCTATCTTCAAGGCTTGGGTCAATTACTATATAAGGAGAGAAGGAAGAGATAAAAGGTAGAACAAGATTCTCACATCTGGAAATATGTAAGATCAGCTTTGGAAAGTAAGTTTCCCTCAGGTGCCAATTCTAATTAATGGTGGCTATCTGGGCACATTTTAAGGATTCTGAAGGTCTGTCTGAAAAAAAAAATGCAGTGATCTGTTAATGACATCTGATGGGAAGAAAGGGGTCAGACTGAGAATAAACCTGTTGCATATTTGCCACCTTTGGCTTGGATATTACTCAAGATTATTTTTTCTGAGCCCTTCCCAATGCTTACTCAAACAAGGTATTAAATACATCAATTTTTTAAAAATCACATTCCATTCATTTCTCAAATTTACAAATGTAGGCAAAGTCAACCAAGAGCATTCAAACAGGGACAAGAAGAGTACAGAGTACAGGCTACATTGCTTCCCAAACACTTCCTTTTTTTCATGTCATAACAAATTGCAAAACAGAATTTGCCTGCTGGAAGAGTGAGTGCAGACTACAGATATCCCCAGCATCCTAGCTTAACTATTTCTTGATCATGCTGCCCAGCACCTGACACAGGGGCATCCTTAGAAATACTTTTGGGGGATAAGGTATGAAAATTCTCTTCATAAAGCAAAATTTGCATTGGTCTTTTCCCATCCCTGGATTGCTGGAATGAGAACACAGGCAACCCTTTGCAGGGAACCAAGATCAGAGTCTGCCCTGCTGCCACAGATATTTCTGAGAATCAATCTAAAATTGTCCTCATTAAAAAAAAGTCAGTCAGCCAGGCACGATGGCTCACACCTGTAATCCCAGCACTTTGAGAGTCTGAGGCAGTTGGATCACTTGAGGTCAGGAGTTTGAGACCAGCCTGTGCAACATGGCAAAACCTTGTCTCTCATAAAAACACAAAAATTACCCAGGTGCAGTGGCATGTGCCTGTAGTCCCAGCTATTTGGGAGGCTGAGGTGGGAGGATCACTTAAGCACAGGAGACAGAGGTGGCAGTGAGCTGAGATCATGCCACTGCACGCCAGACTGGGCAGCAGAGCTAGACCCTATCTCAAAAAAAATAAAATAAAATTTAATTTAAAAATCACCTATTGGCTAGTTTTCAATGATTCTTTTTTATATTATTTAAGATTTTGAGAGGGGGACCCATGATTATTTATACAGCATGATTAGGTTACTTTCCTTCATTTGAACCGGAGCTCTTCTTTCCAACAAGACACAGTATGATATGCATTGAAGACACAAAGAGAAATAAGAGATAGCCTGTGCTTTCAAGGAGTTCAAGCCTAATTAATGGCCAAAGGATATATAGAAACATATCTTAGTCCAAGATCAGCAGATTTTTTCTGTAAAGGGCCAGATAATAAAAGCTGTCAGTGCTGAGGGTCATACAGACTCAGTGGCAACTACTCAGCTCTGATGCTGTTGCATAAAAGCAACCACAGCCAGTCCTTAAACAAATGGAATGGCTAATTTCTAATAAAAATGTATTTACAGAGAAATTCTGCTAGCCGGATTTGAACTACTGTTTGTTGACCCCTGATGTAGACTCTATTTAGTGACTCATAGAACTTGGGCATCTCTCAGGGGAAGAGGTTAAAAAATGGGCATATCAGTTTTTGCTTAGTGTGGTGGCTTGAATAATGACATATTTATACATAGGTGGTGATTTTTTAATTTATTGAAATCCCAAATAAGATCTATGACATCTCTGGTGAATCTGTGAGAAAATAAAATAGTTACATTTACTAATAGAATGGTTTTATTCATTTAAAAACTATTTTTAATACAAGATTTGGCATGTTGCCAATTGATTCAATGAGGCACAATTGCCAAATTTGAAGGTAATATTGTAGAAATCCACAAGGCAGAGTGGAGAAAACCCTAGAGGGAAATAAGAAAAATTATCATGAAAAGCATACAGTGGAAATGTGCCCCCGTCATGCAGAGAGTGAAAATTTCAAATTATCATGAAATAATCTGGAAAATCTACTCTCACCCCAAAACCTCAACAGGGACTCTCCCCATTCATCTCCCTTCCAACAACTAGGAATTTATTGAGCAATGAGACAAATAAAGCAGCCTGGAGAAACTGCTGCATTTGGATTTCTGTTTCTGTGTTAATTCACTTAGGATAATGGCCTCCAGCTGCCTCCATGTTGTTGCAAAGACCTTGATTTTGTTCTTTTTATGGCTGCATAATATTCCAAGATGTATATGTCACACATTTTCTTTATTCAATCCACCACTGATGGACACCCAGGTTGATTCCATGTTTTTGTTTCTATGAATAGTGCTGAAATGAATACATGAATGCATGTGTCTTTTTAATAGTATGATTTATTTACCTCTGGGTATATGCTCAGTAATGGGATTGCTGGGTCAAATGACAGCTCTACTTTTAGTTTTTTGACAAATCTCCAAATTGATTCCACAGCGGCTTAACTATTAGGTTAGTGCAAAAGTAACTGAGGTTTTTTCCATTGCTTTGAATGGCAAAAACCACAGTTACTTTTGCACTAACCTATAATTTATACTCCCACCAACAGTGTATAAGCATCCCCTTTTCCCACAGCCTTGACAGCATCTGTTATGTTTTTACATTTTAGTAACAGCCATTCTGCCTGATGTGAGAAAGTATCTCGTTGTGGTTTTGATTTGCATCTCTCTGATGATCAGTGATGCTGAGCATTTTTAAATATTTTTCTTGGCTGTTTGTATGTCTTCTTTTAAGAAGTATCTGTCCATGTCCTTTGCTTACTTTGCAATGGAGTTGTGGTTTTTTGTGTGTTGATTTAAGTTCCTTGTAGATTCTGGATATTAGTCCTTTATCAGATGCAAAGTTTGAGAATTTTCTCCCATTCTGTTGTTGTCTGTTTGCTCTTTTAATAGTTGTTTTTGTTTTGTTTTCTGTGCAGAAGCTCTTTAGTTTAATTAGGTCTCAAATGTCAATTTTTATTTTTATTACAATTGCTTTTGAGGACTTGGTTATAAATTCTTTGCCAAGACTGATGTCTAGAGGGGATTTCTTAGAGTTTATTCTAGAATCTTTATAGTTTGAGCTCTTACATTTGTCTTTAATCCATCTTAATTTTTGTCTATGGTGATAGGTAGGAGTCCAGTTTCATTTTTCTGCATATGGTTAGCCAGTTTTCCCTAAGGAAATTATGTGTGAACTCTTGAAAAAGAAACAGTAGTGCAATGGGCTGAACAGTGAGAGAAGGCAGTCTATGCAAAAAATGCAATGCAGAAACATAAAAAGGTTTGAAGAGCATGATATAGGATGGAATAGCAAATCACTTGGTTCCACTGTGACTCAGTGTGTAGAATGGGAATGACTTGAAATGGAAAGGAACTTGTTAACAGAGGTGAAATGATGAGGACACGATAAATTTGAGGTAAGAATAACACAACCAGGTGGGACTGAATGGTAATTAGTGGGAGGTACACAATAGAGGTTTGAGAAAGTGGTAAGAAAGAAATATTCCAAGGCAATGATGGTGGATATTTGGGAATCAGAGACTCCCAGTCTCTGACCACTTTTTCAAAATCATACTTCATAGAGTAGTGCTTCCCACACTTCTCTAATGACAAAAGTCACATGGTTGTTAAAAATACATATTTCAGGGACATATCTCAGTCTTACTGAATCAGCATCCTTAAAGGAAAAGCCTGGAAATCTATATGTTTAACCAACACTGCAGCTAACTCATGTTATCAGGGAAGCTTGAGAAATATGTTCAAAGGGAATTCCCTTTTCTCTTACAGATATGACTCACCATCCTGCTCCCCAGCACTGTCCACTCCCTGTTAGGGATGATAGCTACCCAAAACATCCACTTCAACCATTAACATAATGACCTTTATTTCCAATATAACAATAAAATATGATTAGACTGGCACAGAGTAAGTACAAGTCATTGAAATGATTATGCACACTACTGGAGGAAAATGTCAGCTAATTGTGCTCAAAAGGTAGAGAAGCTGGTCACAGTGGCTGACACCTGTAATCCCAACACTTGGGAGACTGAGGCAAGTGGATCATTTGAGGCCAGGAGTTTGAGACCAGCCTGGACGACATGGTGAAACCCCATCTCTACTAAAAGTACAAAAATTAGCTGGGCATGATAGTGCCTGCCTGTAATCCCAGCTACTCAGGAGACTGGGGTGGGTGGATTGTTTAAGGCCAGGAAGTAGAGTTTGCAGTGAGCCCAGATTGTGCCACTGCACTTCAGACTGGGTGACAAAGTGAGACTCTGTCTCAAAAAAAAAAGGTAGAGAAACCAGGCTGTCTGAGCAGAGGAACACTCATGCACTTCTGCCATTAGTGTGGTAGCTATGGGTGACTTCTTACGTCTTCAATCCTACTCACTTCTTCCCAGTTGATCATCAATTCATCTGTTGAAGTCCCACGTGCTGGGCAATTGGCTACAGAATAATTGAAATTCTTTTAACACTTAGCTGTTGGGCTTCTTACTGACAGAGAATAGAGAAATGATATATACCACAAAACATGGCTTATTCTGAGGCCATCACACGCCCTATACTGAAGAATAAAACAAAACAAAAAGTCCCATTCTGTGCTATCGAGATATTAATGTTCAGAATTGGAGGTGGTGATACTGTAATCATCTGAATAGCAGCCCTTCATTTAGCCCACACACTTTCCTGTGACCAACTTGGTCACAGCTTGACTATCCACAACTACAGATATAAATGGAAACTTGGTATTGCAAACCTGAACCATTTATGATGGAAAGCTTCTGCCCTCCCTGGGAATCCAGCTGGGTGACTGCCTCCAACCTCAAAACTCCCTGAAAAGAAATGCAGTGAAATTTCATGGTGTTTATACAATTTCCTTCATGGTATTAGATTAGTAATTTCACAGCTCTGTGCCTCAGTTTCCTCACCTTCAATTCATCACAAATGCAATCTTTTTAACTTGTTTCATATAATATTATAAAAATAAAAGTTGTTTTTAAGAGCTTGCTTGACCAAAATTACTTTGCTGCTATTAAACCATATATAAACAGAAGCTTCTTTTTCCAGTGGGCAAATGTGTATAATGTGTTGGGGTTTTGTTTCTCTTTTTTAAATCGAACTGAATCAAGCTATATTTACAACAGGCACCCTATTTGAGGCAAGAGCAAATTGCTGGGAGGTGAAACATTTGTTCAAAAATAGAACAGCTGAGAGATAAATACTATAAGTCTATATTTTATCTTTCTTTCCTAACGATGTTTGAATATTAGATAAGGTGCTCTTAGTAAAAGAGGACTCATTTTCCAAAATGTTGTACTACTGATTTGGCAAAAGAGGTTTTGGGGAAGAAAAGCAATGAAAATGGAGAGGGGAAAAGAATAATTCCTGGGTGTTACTGAACTACACACAGATTTCTGAAAACGTCAGAAATTGTGCTTGGTAGATCATACGGATGTATTTAAATGAGGATTCAAGGAAATGTTGGGCATTGCTTTCTAAATGACTGTCTTAAATTTTACTAATATTATGCCCACTCATAAAATGATTCATGGGGTGTTCCAAGGTTTCTTGCCCTTTGATCCACCGAAGAATTTCTCAAAGTGTGTTTACAATGGATGATGATAGGAATTACATAGAGAGAATAAAATAGGAGAGTCATGTCTAGAACTTGAGTACATATAGGCACTTGATTTATGACAAAAATGAAACTACAAGCAGTGAAGGAAGAACAGTCATTACAATAAATGGTGCCAGAACAGCTAGATATCCACAAGGGCAAAACTTGTGTTGAATAAAATATTGCTGGATACAAAATAATTCACACTGTGTATTTGGCATCTCCTAGTACAGAACAGTGCTTTTCAAAGTGTGGCTCATGGACCACTTGATCCAAGTTATAGTTTATAGTCAAAGATGTAGATTCTTGACCCTGCCTTAGACTCATTGATTCTCTAGGAGTGAAACCTAACAATCTGCATTTTTGTTAAACTCCCTTAGATGATTTTCAGTACACTAAAGCTTCAGCTTCATCAGCACAGTATTTTTCAATTGGGAGATCAACCACTTGAATCCCAGCTTTGCCACATAAGGGCATATTTATTAATCCATCTATATTTCAGTTTTTTTCACTAATAAAGCAATGATAATTTAAAAGCTCATAGGCTAGTTACAATGATTAAGTGACATGCTGCATAGATAGTGCTTAGCACAGTCCCGGCTTATACTAAGTGCTCAGTAAATGTTAAAATCTCTTTTCATATCCAAAAACTTACTAGAAACCAAGTGTGTTAAATCACTTATAAAAAATATCCCTTGTCAAATTTTGACTTTGTATTGATACTCCTGAATTATTGCTGTATCTTTAGTTACTTGTTTAGGACAAGTGTATCAATAGATAAGTGGAGAGTATTTGATCTTGAAGACTTGTTAAAGAGTTTTCAAGATCAAACCAAGAGGTACTACCTGGAGAACATAACATTCATTCATACATCTCACCAAAGAAATTAAGATCCTATTCAAATGATGCAGCTTCAGGGTTTGTGCGTGTGCTGTAACACCAGACATCTGCCCAGTGACCTGCATGAGCTAAATAAGCATGGTAATCAACACAATAGCAGATAAATTCATGAAGCAAACATTTACTGGAAAATTATGATGTTCCAGGTACTATACTAGATGCTGAGCATCGAGTATAAAGATATGGTACTTCCCCTCAAGTAGCACATAGCCTATGAGATATTGCAGCATATCATCTTCATATCTGCATGTATTTCTCAACCAATTTTGTTGCTGTTGTTAAATAGCTAGAAAACTATAAAAGACTTGTTTTACGGACAGGGTATTTATGGCTATTCCTTCTGAATTGGGGATAAGAGAAAGATATTAAACAAGTGCACCTCGCTTCCTCTCCTCTTCCTATCTTCAAAAGCAAATAATTTTCTTTGAAACTTTGAAGAGATTGTTCCATTTTCTTCTGGCATCCAGCACTGCTGACAGTAAGTGTGGTGCAGTGAGGGAAGGGGGCTGCTCTGGTAGGGTGAAAGCTGCCTTGGCAACTTCTCTGACCTGTGCAATTCTCTGCTTGCTCTTCAGTACTGCAGGACTAAATATCTGTGCTGGAAAGTGGACGGCAAGCTCTAGAAAGTAATGGGCAAAGAGTTTAGGAGTCTGGGCCCAACTGTGCCCAGAGAGTCAAAGCCAGAGAGGCCTGAGATTCATATAAGACATTTTGCTGAGATACTCTGTATTAGTTTTTAGGGCTGCCATATCAAAGTTCCACAAGCTAGGTGACTTAAAACAGCAAAATTTTTTATCTCATCATTCTGGAGGCTAGAAATCCAACATCAAAATATCAGCAGGCCCATGCCCCCTCTGAAGGCTCTAAGGAAGGAACTGTTCCATGACTTTCTTCTAGCTTCTGGTAGTTGCTGGGAAAGTTGGCTTTCCTTGGTTTGTGGCTGGGTCACTCCAACCTCTGCCTCCATCATCAATGGCTGTGACTCTGCGCTCCCTCTGTGTTCTCTCCACTTCCAAGGACACCAGTCATTTAATTTAAGGACCACCTTAATTCAGAACGTTCACCTAAACTTAACTAATTATATCTACAAGGATCCTATTTCTAAATAAGACACATCCTGAGGTTCCAGAGGACATAAATTTTGGGAAGGACACTGTTCAACCCAGTACAGTCTCAGTAGAGCATGGACTTTAGAAAACAAAAGTAATAGGGTTAGCTGGAATTAGGCAGGTAGGAAATGGGAGCATAGACCAGACATAGAACCAGCTGCACACCTGGCACTCCAGCATCCCTGAACTACACAGGGCTGGCTCTCCACATGATTCCACCTTCACTAACAGGGCCAGTTTACTCGTTACATACAGTAGGTGCAATGCCAAGGTCCCATGATACTTTTAGAAACTCATGAAAAGGTTTTAATATCTTTCAAAATCTAAAAATAAATAAATAAATATAATCCATCCTGGATTATATTCATATGTATATTGATGCAGTCATAAAATTTAATTTTAAAGCTATTATCTGCAGTGGTTCAGAAACAGCCCCTGGGTTTCAGCACAGGCATTCAGATGACATGTTGGAGTCATCACCATCCTAATTTTTTGTTTGTCTGAGACGGAGTTTTGCTCTTCTTGCCCAGGCTGGAGTGCAGTTACACTGTCTCAGCTCGCTGCAACCTCCACCTCCCAGGTTCAAGTGATTCTCCTGCCTCAGCCTCCTGAGAGTAGCTGGGATTACAGGCACACATCACTACACTTGGCTAATTTTATATTTTTAGTAGACATGGGGTTTCACCATGTTGGCCAGGCTGGTCTTGAACTCCTGACCTCAGGTGATCCCCCCCACCTCAGCCTCCCAAAGTGCTGGGATTGCAGATGTGAGCCACTGACCCTAATTTTTAATACATTGTTTAATGCAGAAAGGAGCACTTAAAAGGCAAAAGTGCCCAGAGCACACAAATGTCATCACACAGCTGTGTTCACTAATACGCATTGGCCTAGTGCATATTCACTAATACACACTGGCTCATACACTTGGCCTGGAGAAGCTGGAGAGTTTGCATGGGCTTCCATTCATCCTTGCTTTTGGAGTGGTCCATAGCCGATGACTGGTGATGGCAGGGGCATCACAGCCCAGCACCCTTGCTGATGGGAGAATAACCTGTATGGGCACAATTCACTCTCCATAGTGCCCTATCAAATCACATCATTGCCTTGCTTCTTTCCCTACCTTATACTGTTTCCCTCCTACCTTTGCAGCATTCCCTCACTAAATCACTTGCCAAAGAATTCCCATCTCAGCCAGGCGCAGTGGCTCATGCCTGTAATCCCAGCAATTTGGGAGGCCAAGGCGGGTGGATCACCTGAGGTCAGGAGTTCAAGACCAGCCTGGCCAACATGGTGAAACCCCATCTCTACTAAAAATGCAAAAATTAGCCAGGTGTGGTGGCAGGTGCCTGTAATCCCAGCTACTCCAGAGGCTGAGGCAGGAGAATCGCTTGAACTCAGGAGGCAGAGGTTGCGGTGAGCCAAGATTGTGCCACTGCACTCCGGTCTGGAGGACAAGAGCGAGACTTCGTCTTAAAAAAAAAAAAAAAAAAAGAATTCCCATCTCAATATCTGCTTCTAGGGAACATAACCTAAGACACTTTGGATCTCCTTAATAAGCATTAACACTGGCAAAAGTTATCTAATAAACACTCATATTGAGTGAGTAAATGTTAGACAAACATGGAAGCAAGTAAGAAAGACCTAGCCAGGCCTTTAAATGGACTAAATTGATCATAAAAGAAACTTTAGTTCTTGGCCTGGCCCGGTGATTCACACCTGTAATCCCAGCATTTTGGGAGTCTGAGGTGGGTGGATCACCTGAGGTCAGGAGTTCAAGACCAGCCTGGCCAACATGGTGAAATCCTGTCTCTATTAAAAATACATAAATTAGCTGTGTGTGATGGTGGATGCCTGTAATCCCAGCTACTCAGGAGGCTCAGGCAGGAGAATCACTTGAACCCTAGAGGAGGAGGTTTCCGTGAGCCAAGATCCTACCACTGTACTCCAGCCTGGATGACAGAGTGAGACTCTATCTCAAAAAAACAAACAAACAAACAAACAAAATAAAACAGGAAAAAATACTTCAGTTCTTGACAAATTATAGACTGAAGATATAGAGAAAATATAATGAGGTGGATTCTTGAACAAGGGCACAAGGCAATGAATTTGCTCACAAACATGAGGGAAGATCTACGGATTAGATATGAGGAACAATGCCTACTGTGTGCTCAGCACTGTGTAAGTTACTTTCATAGGTACCAACAGACCAAGATAATAATAAGCTGTCAAAACTGATTCTCTCAGACTTGATTGGTCCCAGAGCTGGGAGCAAGAGGAGCAAGCATGGACTATGAGATTGGCTCAGGAAAATTTATGTGAACAATCGTCTAGTGATGAAAGGACTGCCTTTGAAGACCTGACACCTTGCAACAGTATCCTTGGTGATCTTAAGAGTCTGGTCCTCTGAAGCCAGTGTTCAACAAGATGTAAAAATGAGGAGATTTCATGCCATGGAATTTCTATCATAGATATGGTTTTTTGTAATTTTAGCAGTTCCTCTCAACCTTTGCAGCAGTTTTGGAGCCGAGCAGATGGCAGGGGAGGGCTTAACTAAGTGGTGAAGTTTCAGCTGCAAAAGGCAATTCCTAGAATGACAATTCAGAAACTCATTTCCCCCAACACTTATCATATTGGCAGAGGGTTAGTGAATCTTTTTAGAAAAACAAGAAGGAGGCAATTTTGCATCAGAATAAGGCAGCCTATGTTTGGTTAGGTTATGTGCAGGCAAACACTACTGAGTCCAATTCTTTCCTTACATTTGCAATTCCCAAGGCAACAGGCCAGTCTTGTTTGTAAATTAAATAATATCCAAAATAGCTAAAGCTTAGGATCTGAAATGTAAGGCACCTCCTGAATGTGGAGCAACTGCTAAATGCATCTGAAACCAGGGGATGACAGTTTCAGCGAAGTTGTTCCAATCCCGGCTGGCATTAAGTACCCCTATAGTTTCCAGCTATGTATCGTAAGGAAACAGCAAGTTTGTAGAAAGAGCATAATCTGCGCTCAAATCCTGCCTCTAATACTAAATAACTATATGATCTTGAAAAAATTACTTTTCCTCTCTGAGCCTCTCCACAAATGGTGGGATTGGGAAAGGGACAATTGCAATCTCGAAAGATTATTGCAAGAATTCAGTGTGATAATATACATAAAAGTAACTAGCAAATCGCAGATCTTAAACTGGTATCCATTTTCCTTCATTTCTATTCCGCCTAGCTTGGCAGAAGTTTGTCAAAATAGCTGTTGCTCTTTCAAACTGCTTCAGCTTTGGCTCATCCATAATTTTTTCTTTATCTTCAGACAAGTTTAATTATAACAGTTTGCTTTTCTTAAAATTTCATAGCCCGTATTCTTTGTGAATGAGGCAGTGAGGTTTGGCTTTTGGGATTTTCGTTTCGATCCTTTACAATGTGCATATAAGGAAAACAATAAATGTATTCGACATTCTGAAGCTATAAATGTATCCTCTTTTAATGAGGCCTGTTTGTTTCAATTAAGTCTAACTTACTCAAACACAATAAAGGAGTTATCGATTGAGATTATTTCTGTGGCAAGTAACAGAAAAGCTATTCAACTGGCTTAAACAATTAAAAGAATTTACTGGCTCCTGTAACTAAAAAGTCCACAGGACTTTTCATGGCTTGGTCTAGGGATGGTTTGGTCCAGGCTCTGGCTCAATTTTTTCTGCAGTCCTCTCAGTTTCACCTGCCTCTAAATGTTGGCTTTGTTCTCAGGCTGGCCTTATAAAATGACTGCTAACAGCATTGATGGTGGTTTCTCATTCGCATCCAACACAGAGCTACCGGCAAGGCCAGTTTTTAGGACTGCCATACAAAAGCCCCAAGCTTCACTCTGGCTGTACTATCCTGATCCTATTTCTCCCATCCACGCACTTCCCAGGCCCAACCCTAGTGAACTTCTGAGATCAGGCATATGCAGCGTGATATGGCCATAGATTTTGATCATATTTCTGTAGGTAGGGAAGTGCCATCTTCTGATTGACTTAAATCCGTATCAATCCCTATGACAAGGAAATGGAATTATTCTAAGTGATCTAGAAAATCAGGTCCCTCTTCTGGATCTGAAGATGAGGTCTGCTCCTCCTGGTTGCCACTCAAGGGAACTGAAACGGATAGTAGAAGAAAAATTTCAAAGTCTGCTACAATTAAAAAATAATTTTAGCAACTTAGCGCAGTGTTTCTAAATGCCTTTTCCTTCATTTTAAAATTCTAACTTATTTCACTATATTAGATTCTTTCCAAATAAAATATTATGCTTTAACAACCAAAGGGAACCATAAACTTAAGAGTCAACTAATGCAAGGCAAGATATCAGGAAGAATTTCAAGACATCTAAGTTAGGAGTTGTTCTCATTCTTTTTCCCTCTCCATTCCCTCTTGTTTTTCTTTTCCTCAATTCTGTTGATAATTTTTTCTTTTTCTCACTTTCTTCCTTCCATTTATAGTTCTGTTTGCTTCTCTCAATATGCATTTTCATATATGCAAACATAACAGGATGCAAGATTAGACATTTTCTGATCTCTCACAAGTTTAGCTAAAGTCTCAAAGCTGTTGACACAGGTGACAGAGTCCTCCTACAGAGGCATGAGACAAACCCTCTCAGGAGTTACTAAGAAGGGGCCATACTTATCCATTGTAATTCTCTCCAGCAGCCTATAAAAAAGAAAAGTAGAGATTCATTAGGAAGAAAGTTTTCAAAGCTGAATTTATATGTAGAGATCAGAGATGGATGGTCTCATTCACCCTGAGCCAAGTGAAAAAGGCTTTTAAATGGATCACTCATAGAGTGCTGGTGCTTGTCAGAAGATAGCGTCTTATTCTTAAACTGGATATTTATCAAGAGCCACGATCTTGGAGTATAGGGGAAACAGGAGAGGAAGAGAAATAGTAAAAGAACAGATATTGCCCATCTTTCCCACTGCTGAACCCAAGCTTTGGGTTAGTGGCTGACGCCAGTAATCCCAACACTTTGAGAGGCCAAGGGGGGCAGATCACCTGAGGTCAGGAGTTCGGGAACAGCCTGGTCAACATGGCGAAACCCCATCTCTACTAAAAATACAAAAAAATTAGCCAGGTATGGTGGCATGTGCATATAAGGAAAACAATAGTCCCTATAGTCCCAGCTATTTGGGAGGCTGAGGCATAAGAATCGCTGGAACCCAGGAAGCGGAGGTTGCCGTGAGCCAAGATGGCACCACTGCACTACACCCTAGGTGACAGAGTGAGACTCCGTCTAAAAAAAAAAAAAAAAAAGAAAAGTAAAAAAACCCACAAAACTTTGATGAAGCTGTTTTCTAGAAGTGAGAAAGAAAAGTCCAAAAGGACATCATTTTACATTAATGTCCTTTTTACATCAGTTGTGGGAACATTTTTTCAAGTTTTACATTACTATTTTAAATTTCTATATCACAAGTCATCAAGCAATACATTACATTTTTTTATGTAAAGAAAAATACAGTTTCCTAATTGTACCCTACTAAATTCAGTTTATTTGATAAGCTTACCACATAAATGCAAAGCATCATATATGTATTTCAATCTACTTTGTGAACACACCTAAATAATGCAGCAGTCGGGTCTGTAAGAAACCAGGCTTTCTAAGAGAGCCATTAAGGAGAGTTCAATGAAGAGACTGTTTACAAAGATGTGGGTGGGGCTCTTAAGGAATTAGCAAACCAACCAAAGACGGCAGGAGCCCTAGCATGCTTAGACTAGGGGCTCCCACCATCTTTGGTTGGTTTGCCTGGGGGGATCAGTGGGGTGGGAATGGGTGGGGTGGGGGCTGGAGTGAGTGGTTGCCTCAGTGTGCCTTGGACATCAGCAGTCAAGGAAAGTCCAGGGGGTACTGGGCACAGAGCAGAAGAGAGAGAGATAAACAGCTCATTTCAATTGGCAAACGGTGACTATTTAGCACATATATTTCAGTCTGGGCATGATGGTTCCTACCTGTGATCTTAGCACTTTGGGAGGTATAGGTGGGAGGCTCACTTGAGACCAGGACTTCAAGAAGAAGCTGTGCAATATAGGGAGACCTCATCTCTACAAAAACAAAAAATATATATATATATAAAATTAGCCAGTGTGGTGTGAGCCTGTGATCCCAGCTACTTGGGAGGCTGAGGTGGGAGGATCACTTGAGCCTGGAAGTTGGAGGCTGCAGTGAGCTATGATCCTGCCACTGCACTTCAACAGAGTAAAACCCTGTCTCTTAAAAAAAAAAAGTAATAGATAATATATTTCAACTTCCAAAGTCTGGCAAGTGGAATTTTAATTGATATATGAAATACTCAAATTACTTAAACTTGGTAGGAATTTGTAGAATAAAGTAGAATTGTAGGATTTTTCTATTGAGTCCCTTGGCAAGAATGGAACTATATTCCCCAAGGAAAGAAAAGTTAACCTCAGGTCATAAAATCAGCCTGCAAAGTGTAGAAAATGTATTTGAAAAAAAAATTCTTAGCCTAAAATGTAAAGTGAATATGGATAAATATATGATAGAAAATAATCACCAAAACAAAACCTCAAAACAAAATTGCTGAAAATGGAAAGTGAAGAAATCGCGATTCTATGTAAGACCACAAATGCAGGCCAGAAGCCAGGGACCCGTTTCACCCCACACCAGTGACTCGTCATGTACCATTAAAGTCCTGCCCTCAACAACGTTTTTCTGTGACGGGCCTTCAGTTGTATGCTTTCTGACATCTCCCATCTAAAATCATGCTATTATAAGATCATCTATTCTCCAAGGAAAACAAGAAGCTTTGTCCTTCCTAGCATCTCAGAAGATCATCTCCTCCGCGCCATTTTTCCATGACTCTTTGCACTCTCATTTTTGTGAAGGCAAAGTAGGTCCCCTAAGTGTCTACTCCTTTGCTTTTTCTCACTGATGCAATAGGGACATGAGATACGGTCGATTAAACTCTTGCCCCAACCTGTCCTTCAAACTGGCTCCCACATTCCAACCATGAAAGGCTCTCTAAACTCAGTGAAACTCAGAGCTCTGTGTTCTCTGGACAACTTTCTTCCCTGACCCCACCCACATATGCACACCTTCCATAACCCTTACTGTCAAGATCCAGCTTAAAAGTCACCTCTTTTCTCAAACTCTCACAAGTCTTACCCCATACTACACCCCCCCAATCCATAGTCAAACATCTCCTCTTCTCTGCTCACATAGTAATTAGACCACAAGCTTTAGAATGCTCCTTATCACCTGCATGACAGTTGCTGTTTATGGGACCATCTTCCTCATGAGACTGTGAGCTTTTGGAGGCAGAAACTGTACCATTTATTTTTATATCCCAAGTGGCAGAGGGAGAAGGTTCATAATGTATGCTAAAAGAAAGAAAATAAATCTGAAAAGGTTTTCAAGCTATCTTTAAGGTTTCGTAAGCACTGGACATCACCCTGTGCCCTCTCCTCTGCTCACTGGTTCCTTAGAGCCTGGACGACAGGGGCTGGCTGACTTCTGGGCTTCCCACTTTGACCCTGGCAAGGACCCAGAAATTGGGTTGAGGCCACCTCCAAATTCCTTTGAAACAAACACAAGGAACAGCATGTAATAAAACCTTCTTCTGCAACCCTTGTTTCTTAGCTAAATTCTGTATGTCAAGTTGCCTTGAAATGAGAGGTGGCTGTTTATTAATATCTTCCTGTTTATTAATGAGCACTGAGGTGGCTGTGTTTACAAACTGGGTTGTTGCTACAACACATTTACACAGTTATAAATAAAGCAAACTGCAAAGAGATTAGCCGTGGAAGAGCTGAGGTTTTATTTGTTTTCACAAGGACTCTGCCAGTTGCTTCCCACTGCACCTTAAGGTCTCTTTAAGCCTTCTCTGTGGCAGTCATCAGCCCCATAAATGCCACAGCAAGCTTGGTGGAGCTTGCTGCTTGCAGACCAGGGAGGTGAACTGGTGTTGCCCAGCTTTTTATAGACCCGGTTCTGAAGTCTTGAGTTTCCTTTGCAGTCAGTAAAGAGAGACGCAAAGTACAGGAAGAGAAGTTTCTGTCTGTGAATGTTTAAGACTTCCCTTCTGGCCAAGCCCTCCTCTTGAGCCATGTTTATCATGCATACTGGATAGGTTTCTAAACGTACAGTGAGTTCCTATTGTTTGCTACCCATTGTTCTCTTAAATGGCTTTGTAAACTATGAAGGACTTTAAAAATTCACTTGTTTTCCGGCCTCCAACTGCAATTCTCAACACACACTTTAACACCATTATCCATCAGTGAGTAAGGACTTCCCATGACTTCTGAAGCAACATATTAAAGTAAAAAGGGCCCTTTATTTAGAGGACCAAAGGCTTAGGCCTGACCTCTGACTACGTTACCAGGACTGGGACTAGAGTAAGTTGATTGAGGAAACTAGGGTGCCAAATTTAGGGCAGCACTCGCTCCCAGGGTGTCCATTACAATATTTGCGACTTTTTAAAATTGACATGGAATTCACATGACACAAAATTAACCATTTTGAAGTACACAATTCATTTTGTACTGCAACTGCAATAGTCACAATGTTGCACAACCATCTATCTAGTTCCAAAATGCTTTTATCACCACACACACAAAAAAAACACCACACCTAGTAAGCAGTTACTCCCATTCTCCCTCCCACTCCCCACCAAGCCCCTGGCACCCAGCAACAACCTTTCTGTCTCAATGGATTTACTTATTCCGGATACAACCTGTGTGTTTTGAGAAGTAGTAATAATAGTTAACACACTCGTGCCAAGACATCATTTGAAGGGTTTTATATGCTCAGATTCAATTAATCCTCACAAAAACCCAATGAGGTGGGCCCTAATAGCTTCAGATAAATGGCTCATTATTTAATTCTCTAATCATTATTTCTTCATCTGTAAAATGAAGAAAATTGCAACACACTACCAATTTACTAAGCACATTTGTGTGAGAGGCATTGTTCTAGACCAGGAACAGCTAACTGGATTGAACTGTAACCAATTGGGAGTGACTTTTGTAGAACAGTGGGAGATGAATTCTCAAGATGGCTTACTGGGACAAAGTGAAATAATCATTGACTAGTAATGTCTGCCATGGGCAGAGGAATAGTGAAGTGGCGGTAAGTAACAGATTTGCCTTTCCTGCCGGATAATTGAGAGGGAGTGAAAAAGACAAGTAAAATGTAGACTCTGCCTCAGTCCAGTGCAAGAGGAAAGCATTACCCATGGAAGTACGACAGATGCAGGCAGTGTGTGGAGCGTTAAGAGCAGAGGCATTGGAATTAAAAACAAAACAAAACAAAGCATGTTCAAATCTCAACACTGCAATTCATAGACACCTCTTGAAAGAAGTTATTTAATCTTGCTTGTTCTTATTTCCTCTTCTGTAGAATAGATAATAAATCTAATTCATAGGCTTCCAGTGAGAATGGCATAAGATAGTGTGAGTAAAGTACTAAGCACAGTGTCTGACACATAGGAAGGGCTTAATAAGTGGTAAGGAAATAAAACTTAAATCTACAAGGCTGGGCGCAGTGGCTCACGCCTGTAATCTCAGCACTTTGGGAGGTCAAGGCGGGTAGATCGCTTGAGGCCAGGAGTTTGAGACCAGCCTCGCCAACATGGTAAGACCCCATCTCTACTAAAAATACAAAAATTAACCAGGCATCATGGTGCATACTTGTAATCCCAGCTACTCGGGAGGCTGAGGCAGGAGAATTGCTTGAACCTAGGAGGTGGAGGTTGCAGTGAACAGAGATTGTGTCACTGCACTCCAACCTGGATGACAGAGTGAGACTCCATCTCAAAAACAACCAAACAAAAAATTTATATCTACAATAGTTATACTTAATATGTATTCCATTATATTATATATTACTTATATTATTTTTATATTTATCTTTATTTGATAATGTTACATATGACAAAATAATGTATACTATATATTGTATATGTCTTTATGTATATATAGTGTGTATATGTATATACATTCTCCCCTCTTTATAAGACAAAGAATAGACACAAAAGAATCAAGTGTACTTGCAAGAGGGAGAAAAGGTCAGAAAAGCCTTCACACAACAGGAGACCTTGAGGTACTTCTTGAAGCAAGAGACCCATGTGCCTGCCTCACCCTGGAATTTTGAAGATTTAGCAACATCATTTATTTCAAGCATTCAGCATAAAACCTATGGTCTACAAACATTAGTGAAAACCAAATGTTTTTCTTGGTTGTTTTATTATTCTACAGTGACCCTCTGAATCCATCAGCGTTCTTGATGCCAAACAGCATAAACTTCCTCCAGGTAATCTAAGCAGAAGAGAAAGTTCTTGGAAGGGTCTTAGAGAGTGCAGAAATAACAGGAAGCAGGCTCCATACAGAGGCAGGAGCCAAGAGAGGCTGGGCAGTTGCAGACACAGCCAAGGCCAGCCCAGGAGCAGCCTGGTTAGGTTAATGCCACGGACACTTACAGGGCTGTCACGACCAGGATGATTGTCAGCCATCCCCGGGACTGTGCCTCACTCTCTCAGGGTGTCACACCCTTGGTGAGAGAACCCATCTGCTAATCCAGGTTAACTTTCCTTCAACTTACACAGAAGGAGGCAGGGCCCTTGTTTCTACTAAAAATTACATCGCAGGGCCTATTTTAGAAACAGAAAGGGAATTTGGATGCCAGGTGTCCAAAAAAAAGTTTCAGCTATAACAACACTGTTTTGACATAGCAGAGAATAGTGTATCAAAAGTGTAGAAAATCATCATAAACTATAGAAATTTACATTCAAAATATAAAATAACTTAAAAATCAAGATTTTCAGATCATCCTTAGGTAGTTCATGACAGGTATCTGCTATATAGCAGGTAATGAATAAATAAATATGATTATCCGGCTGGGCTCGGTGACTCTTGTCTGTAATCCTAGCACTTTGGAAGGCTGAGGGGGGTGGATCAACTGAGGTCAGGAGTTCAAGACCAGCCTGGCCAACATGGTGAAAACCCATGTCTACTGAAAATACAAAATTAGCCAGGTGTGGTGGCACGCACCTGTAATCTCAGCTACTTGGGAGTCTGAGGGACGAGAATCACTCGAACCTGGGAGACAGAGGTTACAGTGAGCCGAGACTGCACCACTGCACTCCAGCCTGGGTGATAGAGTGAGACTCTGTCTCAAAAAAAAAAAAAGATACATATATATAGAGATAGATATATAGATATATATATAGATAAATAGATTGATTTAGATAGATATATAGATAAATAGATACACACACACACACACACACACACACACACATACATACAGCCAGTATATGTGAGGTAAATATACAGCCAGTTGTTAGATGCATGACTAATATTAATAATAAATAATGTTACTCAAATCTTCTTGAAAAACTGATCTAAAATGATAATTTCTCAGTTTGAACTCACATCCAGGCCAATTTGAAAAGTGAATAAATTGCTTTTGCTCTCTTCACTCCTGCTAACAAATTTGAAAGACGCTTTTTTTCTAACATGAGTATCAGTATTCAGGAAGGAGTCCCAAGGGAATGTAGGCACATAGATTGATAACAAGAGCTGGTAGTCAAAAGTTAGTTGATAATGCATCCATAAGAGATCATTCTGATGCTCCTAATAGACCTGCTCCACAATTTCCAGGAAATACACAGACCTTTAGACAGAAGGCAGGAACCAGAAAAGAGAACAATCACTTCCGTAGAAAAATTGGCCCTCTCCCATCAGCACTAAAACATGCCCAACTTGCTCTTTATCAAATAAAGCCATTTCTCTGCATCTTCTCAGGCAGGTACTACCCGACTTTCCCCCTTTCCCTGACCGTCCCAAACTTCCTGATAGTTGTTTACATTCCCTTTTGCCACTTCCTCTCCTCCCACTCATTTCTCAGCTCACTACTTTGGCTTCTAACCCCATGCTCCATTGAAACACGACTTGCCAAGGTCACCAACAACTTCCTTATAGCTAGACCTAACAAACACATTTGCATCTGTATCTTAATTACTGGCTTCACAGAGGCTACGGATGAGAATAACTCCCTCTTGGAAAAACTCTCTTCCCTAAACTTTCAGGACTCAATATTCTCGTGGTTTTCCTTCTGTATATGTTCCATTATAATATGTTGTCTTGGATTCACAAAGCCACCCACGATGCAACACTCCCAAACTAAACTCACAATCTTTCTCTGCAGATATACCTTTCCTCCAGCATCCTCCTTCAAAACGAACTCATCCTATTTGTACGGATACTAAAGCTAAAGCCCCAAGCAGCATCCTGGAATCTTCCCCCTCCCTCAGCACCCAATGCCCTACCCCACCGCTAACCAGTTCATCAGTACTGACTTTCTTTTTCCTCCGACATGGTCTCACTCCCATCACCCCCATCACCCTGGCTGGAGTGTAGTGGCACAATCGACCTCAATTGGCTCACTGAAGCCTCAATTTCCCAGGCTCAGATGATCCTCCCTCCCACCTCAGCCTCCCCAGTAGCTGGGACTACCGGTGCACACCACCACGCCCAGCCAGTGTTGACTATTACAATTCCTAAATGCCTTTCAAATATTTCTACTTTCCTGCATCCTTTCTGAAACAATCTAGTCAAGTAACCAAAATATGAATTATTTTAATGACTTCCCGTCTCCGAGCCTCAATTTCCTAGTGTGTAGACTAAGACAAATAAAATGAATGCCAAGTTTCTTTCTTCCTGTATCCTGTAATTATAAGAATGTATAACCAAGGAAAGGCTGAGGGAAAGTCAGTTCCGGTGCTTTGGGAGACCATTTCACTTTCCCCATTAAATTAAACACTGTGGTGACCAAAACTGTGCCTCGGATCTTCAAGCATAACACTGCTCTTAAGGACAATCTAAGATTCTCCAAGATAACTTGTAACAAGGTCTTTCTTCTTAAATAGACACCTGCCTTCTGCCACATTTCAACTTCGTAGAAAAGATTTCAGAATAAAATTCTAATGCTGTTAATAAATTTGCTTATTTTGTTTCCTTAATCCATCTAAAGTTCTTAAGAAAAGGGGTTATAGCTATTCGTGAAAATGTCCTATGCGGCGGGGGCGGGGGGGGGGGCGGGAATCTTAGCCTGGGCACGGTGGTTTATGCCTGTAATCCCAGCACTATGGTTGGGAGGCCAAGGTGGGCGGATCACCTGAAGTCAGGAGTTCAAGACCAGCCTGACCAACATGGAGAAACCCAATCTCTACTAAAAATACAAAATTAGCCAAGCTTCGTGGCACATGCCTGTAATCCCAGCTACTCAGCAGGCTGAGGTGGGAGAATCACTTGAACCCAGGAGGGAGAGATTGCAGTGAGCCAGGATTACACCATTGCACTCCAGCCTGGACAACAAAAGCTAAACTTCATCTCAAAAAAAAAAAAATCTTATGTAAAGATCAGTCAATCTTTGTTGACTGCTGTCTAGAGTGCATATTTTTAAAACCTGGATAGGCTGGGTGTGGTGGCTCACACCTGTAATTCTAATACTTTGGAAGGCCGAGGCGGGCGGATCACAGGGTCAGCAGTTCGAGACCAGCCTGGCCAATATGGTGAAACCCCATCTCTACTAAAAATACAAAAATTAGCTGGGCATGGTGGTGGGCACCTGTAGTCCCAGCTACTCGGGAGGCTGAGGCAGGAGAATCACTTGAACCCAGGAGGCAGAGGTTGCAGTGAGCACCACTGCACTCCGCCCGGGGGACAAAGCAACCTAAAAAAAAAAAAAAAAAAAACCTGGATAACAGGTAAAGGCTGATAGAGAGATTAGGGATCAGGGACAGGGAGAAGTAATAATGAAGTTTAGTTGATTTTCAGCAGTAATAACTTGAAAATGAAAGCGTTATAAACGAAGAATTTAAAAATTAGATTATGGCTGCTCTATGCAAAAAAAATTAAATACAATAAGCAGTGGGAAAAGTTAAGTGACACGATAAGGCAAATTCCACGAATGAGTTCAATAGGAAGCCACTTTAATGGGAGAGAAAGTAAACTGCAAAATTGGGAGTAGCTGGGGAAACCTAAATGGCCAGTGTCAGAAATGTAAGGGATCACTTCCTGCCCGAAGGATTCTTTGGGTTCTGAAGTGTATTGGTCCAGCTGAGAGAAGCCTGGGAGGATGTCATTTATCCTCTAAAAGGGAAATCCATCAATTGGGGAGATGGCCATCTCTCTCCAAAGGTCATTAGCAGATTGAAATTGTGACACTGCATTACTCTGATTAAGGATTAATTTTCTAATTCCAGGAATGGAACTTTCCTCAAATGAGTAGGCCTTTACACAAAAGCCCCAACTCACATGTTATGAATAAGAGAGAAATAACTTCCCATACTGCCTCCTATCTTCCTAAGATCCAGTGAGAAAGAAAGGAGACGTTCTCTAGTAAAGAAAGGAGTTCAGGATTAGAATTTGCCAGCTCTCCAAGCAAAGTGCAGGTCCCATTAATGAGGAACAAGTGTACTGCCGTCTTCCCAGCAGACTGAGACCTAGGGAAGTCTGATCCAGTAGAGTAAGGCATCATACTGCCAACAGACAACATCAGGAGGGCAGCAGCAATATCACAGGCTACATGAATAACCTGTTGCCTCAGTTTCCCAGAGAGATACCACTTGGGCCCCTACAGGACCCAGTTACATGGGGATGACTGTATCCCTGCCCTTTGGAAAATGCCCAGTTGTGCCAGGGAGAGGCTTCCCGGGTAAAAGCAACATACTAATCTCTTTAAAATATGTAACTAAAAGCAATCTACACATTTATGTTCCAAGTATATTGCCATTTTAAACTGCTATATTATCAAATTGTATCAGATAGCTTTAAATCCGAGACTGTGGCTTTCAAACTCTTTGGACAGCAACTCACAAAAAATAAGTAAAATAATTTTGATCATAAACTAATACACACACACACAACACTAATACAAATGTTTCATGAAATTTTCCTTTCCTTTGTTACATGTAAGATATCTAATATTATCTATTCCAGTTTGCTTTGTTGTTTCTTAACTGCTTGTCACAATTCCCGGAATTATTTTCTGATCCAGGGCCTGAAGTTTGAAAAACACTATTCTAAGATTATAGATTCCAGCTACTCTATCCAGCAGTCAGGTGTCCAAATTTTTTAAAGCTCATTAAAATGCATCATCAAAAGCCATATTTGCTGAAGAAACCTCAGTCCCCATCAAGAGCATTGTCTTGGAGAGTCTCACCATGACTCACTAAATGAATACCCAGCTTTCCCTTTACAGAACTGAGATGTGAACTAAACATGAAGTGAAAATGACACACACAAAAAAAACAGAATTGAAAAGGGAAGGCACTCCATTGCCTAATGCAAAATGTTACCCTTCTGGAAAACATAAAACAGCCTACAATGAGCCAAGGGCAATAAAATAAAATAAAAAAATATGTATATTAATGGAGAAAGGCGAAAGCTCTGACTCTATTTCTGAGTTTCACAAGTTGCACGTGAATACTTCCCAACCCTGTAAGACAGAGAAATATTCAAGATGATTCCACTAATCATGTGGCCTTGAGTATCTCAGCAGACATCATTGAAGTCATTTAAAAGGATAACTGCAAATTAAATTAGTTTGTCCTAATTATGCAAAAATGATAAATTCAAATAAGCAAGGTAATTCACTTCTAAATTAAAAATTTTTTCAATCACTTGGCATCTCAAATCAAAGCAAATGTGTAATGTTACCAATTATATCAATTTGACTCTTAAATTTAAATACATAAACATATGATGAACTGAATTAAAATTCTTATTTGATAGTCACTTAACTTATTAACATTTGCACTGGGGAAGGGAACCACATTGAAGATGTGAAACAGGGTCATGTCCTTGAAAATCAAAGAAGGTTGCCACAAAAGTGCCTTTGTAAGATTCTAGCAACAAAATGAGTCCTCAAAAAAAAAAAAAAAAAAAAAAAATCTATTAAACAAATCATCCCCATAGGAAAACTAAGATGGATCTGCTACTAAAAGCAACACTATGGAAGCTCATGAAATACTTATCAAGAGCTTATTAAGAGAGATACTTGATAAATAATAAAAATAATCAGCTTTAGGAAGTCATACAAAACCATGTTAAGCTTCAACATGGTTGCACTCATGATTGCAGGATTTGATAGCAAGGAAGGAAAGTAAAATTTATTGAATGCGTTTTGTCAGGCATTACTAAATGCTTTCAAATACAGTCATGTGTCACTTAACAACAGGAATACATTCTGAGAAATGCATCATTAGGTGATTTCGTCATTGTGTGAACATCTTAGAGTGCACGTACACTATAGCATACTACACACCTAGGCTATCTAAGTTTCTAGTCTACAACCCTGTGTAGCATGTTACTGTAGCGTATACTTTAGGCAATTGTAACACATGGTAAGCATTTGTGTATGTAAACATTAAAAAGCACATTAAAAATACTGTATAGAAGATAAAAATGGTATACCTGTATAGAGTTCCATTGTAATCTTACGGTACCACCGCTGTACATGCAGTCTGCTGTTGACCAGAACATCATTATACAGCACGTGACTATACATGATATCATCGGAAACCAGGAATCAGAGATGTTAAATAATTTGCTCCAGGTCACACAGTGATAAATGACAAAATTAATATTTAAACCCATCCTCTAATTACACATCAATTATTCTTATCATATCTACATCACTTTATCCTGAGTAGTACTGAAAATATTATAGTGATTAAAATATTTGCTTAACTATTTATAATATCAAACACATAGAATCAACCGAGATGCCCACCAATGGCGGACCAGATAAAGAAACTGTGGTACATATACACCATGGGATACTGCACAGCCATAAACACAAAATCATGACCTTTGCAACAACATGGATGGAGCTGGAGGCCATTATCCTAAGCAAGTTAACATAGGAAGAGAAAATAAAATACTGCATGTTGTCACCCCAAGAGGGAGCTAAACATTGAGCACACATAGGCACAAAGAAGAGAACAACAGACACTGGGGCCTACTTGAGGGTGGAGGGTGGGAGGAGGGTGAGGACTGAAAAACTAAGCTGTCAGGTACTGTGTTGATTACCCTGATGACAAAATTATCTGTACACCAAACCCCCACGACACGCAATTTACCCATGTAGCAAACCTGCACATGTGCCCTCAAACCTAAAACTAAAGTTGGAAAAAATTCTGCTTAAATCCTTCCTAGGGTTTCTGGTTAAGAATAATTTGGCTGGGCACAGTGGCTCACACCTGTAATCCCAGCACTTTGGAAGGCCAAGGTGGGTGGATCACCTGAGGTCAGGAGTTTGAGACCAGGCTGGCCAACTTGTTGAAACCCCATCTCTACTAAAAATATAAAAATTAGCCAGGCATGGTGGTGGGTGCCTGTAATTCCAGCTACCCAGGAGATTGAGACAGGAGAACTGCTTGGACCCAGGAGGCAGAGGTTGCAGTGAGCCATGATTGAGCCACTGCACTCTAGCCTGGGCAACAAAGAGCGAAATGCCATCTCAAAAACAACAACAAAAAAAGAATAGGTAAAATCAGACTCTAGTAACAAAGGCTAAAGAGTAATAAAGTGATCTTTAAATTTTTTTTTTAATTAAAAATATACATGCATTTTGGGTTGCATTATGAGTCTTTCAAACATTTGATGAAGCGTGTGTATTCTTTATGTTTTGCATAAGGGTAAAATAAGCAATAATGGTTTAGTTATCTATTACTGTATAACAAATCACACCAAGCATGACAGCTTAAGAAAGTAATTTATTCTTGACTCATTATTCTGTGGCTTGACTGGAATTGGCTGGGCAGTTCTTGCTTGAGGTCTTCCTGGAAGAGCAGTCAGATGTCAGCTGGAGCTGCAGTCATCTGAAAGCTCAGTTGGGCTGGATATCAAAAGAGCTCATTCACACCTGGGTTCAGGCAATTCTCCTGCCTCAGCCTCCTGAGTAGCTGGGATTACAGGCATGCACCACCATGCCCAGATAATTTTTTGTAGTTTTAGTAGAGGCGGGGTTTCACCATGTTGACCAGGATGGTCTCGATCTCTTGACCTCGTGATCCACCCACCTCGGCCTCCCAAAGTGCTGGGATTACAGGCTTGAGCCACCGCGCTGTCAATATTTCTAAAACCGCTTCAGGACCCCTGATTTATTGCCTCTACAATGGGCACTGCTAATTGCAGAATTTGAGAATAGGTTCTCACAACAGTGTGAACCCTACTGTGAACTGCTCATGCGAGAGACCTAGGTTGCAGCTCCTTATGAGAATCTGACGAATGCCTGAGGATCTGAGGTGGAACTGTTTCATACCAAAATCATCCTCCCCACCACTTGATCCGTGGAAAAATTGCCTTCCACAAAACTGGTTCCTGGTGCCAAAAATGTTGGGAACCACTGAATATTATTCCATTTGCTTAAAATCAATTAGACTTTTTCAAGGATCTTGATCCTGCCTCACTCCAATTTAAACCGAAACTTCCTGTAGACTAAGACTGCCTTGCTACATAGTCTTTCTTATTCCCCTAATTTCTAGCCAAGCCTCAAAAGGTTAAATATGCACTGGGATCTCATAACACCTCAGAGAGCATGTGGAGTCTACCTGTCCCACCATGGAAAAGCGACTTGCTCAGTCACTATGGAGCATCAGTCAGTATGCAGCAAAGTATTAAATGTCAGGTGTCAGCCTTAAAATAAGTATCTGCTTTTTCAATTGTTTTCTTTCTGCTTTTCAAAGAAGCAGCAACTCTAATGTAAAATTTTCTGCTACGCAGCCTATATTCCACGCATTCTGTAATAGCTGAGCCAGGGTTTAACAAAGAAGGGCTGTGTGTGTGTGTGCAGGTACTTGTGAGTGCACATGTGTGTGCATGTGTGCATGTGTGTATCCCTCTATGGCCGCATAATTGCTAATGTGGGGTGGGAGTCAGGAAAGAATGTTCAAGCACATTAATATTTATATCAAAGAGATAGTAGGACACACAAACATTATCATTGTATAGTGTTAATATGATGTTGTGGGGAGGAGAGATTTTAAAAAAAGGAAGGAAGGGAGGTTTCAGGGAAACAAGGAGCAACTAGAAGGATGGATTCCTATCTGCGATTGCATAGGGAGGCTCTGCTATGAAGACTACAGAAGCCTCTCCAGGCCTTAGGATATTTCAGACATTTCATTCTAGAAAGGAAAAATGCAATGCTCATTCCACCTCCCCTCCCTCCCTCCCTCCCTCCCCACTTCCTTGGTGCCCTTCCAAGGGAGGGCCCTTGGTACCAGCTTCTTAGTTCTCTCCCCAGGGAGGTTTACCAAGGCCAAGAGGGCCAGATGGCCTGCTGGCAAAGATGTTGCTGATCCGGCTCTTTCTCATCCCACTTTCTGTCTGCCAGAGCTTTTGGTAGTGGCAGCGCCTGTCCTGATGAGGGTAGAATTCCCATCCTGGAGCGGGTAGCGTGTGCCCCAGCGGGCATCCAGTTGTATTTCCCCATTATTCTCTACCTGCTCTGTGCTGCAATGTGCCATTATATCGCTACTCCCATTTTAAACTTCACACACCAGCTTTCTCTCAAGACAGTTATTTGATCACTAACCACTTTGAATATCATGATCATCGGCTCATTTATTTTTTCTGTTTTAAAGGATGGTGCTGGTGTGCTCAGGGAGCAGCCGTATTGATTTCCACATTTGCCAAAGCATCCGAGTGTGAGCTGCCTATCACGGTACTGACTTGAATAAAAGATTATTACTGTGATCATTATTTAGCATTTATATAGCTCCTCACAATTGTTTACCTATTATTCCTCAAAGCACCCCGTCAGGGTGATCTGTATTAGCAATGTCCATTGTAGAGGCAATAAATCAGGGGTCCTGGAGCGGTTTTAGGAATATTGACAGGAGGACACAAAATGAATAACCACAGACCTGGGGCCTGCTTTGGCCTCCCTCCAGCATATGTGGTCAGTTCATTCATTCCATCGTTCTGGTTAGCAAACCTTCTCAGGTGGGCTCCTTCTCCTCTTGTAGGTTGCAGCTCATATATCACTTCCTTGGAGAGGCCTTGCTTGGTTCTCTATCTAAAATAGCATCCCATCCCCAAGGTACTATCGCTGTGTCTTACGGACTTCACAGTTCTTAGTATCACCTGGAATTACCTCATTTGCATATTAATGTTCTTGTTTATTATCTATTTTCACCATTTAAGAAGATTATTTCAGTGATGGTAGCATTCTTGACTGAGCTGTTCACCTCTGCACCTGTTGTCTTTGTTGAGCGCAATGTCCGGCATACAGTAGGTGCTCAATAATGCTTGTTGAATGAATAAGAACCCTGTAAATGCTGTTATTTACACAGCATTTCCTATGTCTTTTTGTCTCTTTTGTCTCTGGCCTTTCTGGATAGAGTCACACCTACAGTCAATTACTCTTAATTACCCTGGAGCTAATGATCTAGTTTGTGGATGGCTCAGGTCCTTGGCTATTTTTCCTTCTTGCTCCAGATCTTTCCATCGTTTCTTGCCTTTAGTTGAGAGTGTTGAAGAAGAGAGTAGAGCAGTGAAAGTCCTATTAGACAATTTCACTAGCTCTAATAGCTTAGAAAAGGTACAAAGTTTAAATTATTGATTCCAAGATTATTTTGCCTTATTTGTGAAATCCCCCCTAAAAAAAACCCATCTGTTTTATATATGCAATTCAGTGAAAAGTGCTTTGAGGAAGTTAAAAGCACGGTATAAATGTAAGATATAATTACGTATGCATGTAGTCCCATTAACCTTGGTAATTGAGAGTTGGTTATACATTTAAGGTTTAATTAGTTTCGATAGAACAGTAGCTCAACACTTTCTAATGGTTAGGGCCAGACAAGGGCTTAGAAAACGTGCCTTTAGTTAATTTTTTTTTAACCATCAAATCAAGATAAAGTTTAAAATCCCTTCAAAGCCTGAAAGGTTGGCAGTAATGCTGATTTCTCATCAACAAGTAAGAAGAGGCAAATGGTACTAAATGTTTGAATTTTCTTGCTTCAAATTTCAGACAATGAGAATACAATTTCTCCCAAAGACTCTTAAGCTGATCTTGGAAGAAAGAACCCCTAGACAATCTAAATATGACCTTTTCTATTTAAAGGTTACTGTTAATGTTTTTTAGACCCTTAATTACAACAACAAAAATATAAGGAATTTTTGTTTTTGTTTTAAATATAAGGAATTAACATAAGCTTTATAACATGTGTTGTTGCAATCGCTCCTCACTACAGCTCATCATATTTTTTTTTTTTTTGAGACGGAGTCTTGCTCTGTCGCCCTAGCTGGAGTGGAATGGCGCGATCTTGGCTCACTGCAACCTCTATCTCCTGGGTTCAAGTGATTCTTCTGCCTCAGCCTCCCGAGGAGCTGGGATTACAGGTGTGCACCACCACACCTGGCTTTTTTTTTGTATTTTTATTAGAGATGCGGTTTCACCATGTTGGCCAGGCTGGTCTCAAACTCCCGATCTCAGGTGATCTGCCCTTCTTGGCTTCACAAAGTGCTCGAATTCAGGTGTGAGCTACCAAACCTGGCCCAACCCACCATTTTATTGATGAAAAAATGGGTTGGGCACGAAAATACAAAAATTAGCTGGGCATTGTGGCGGGAACCAGTAAACCTAGCCATTCGGGAGTCTGAGGCAGAAGAATCGCTTCAACTTGGGAGGTAGAAGTTGCAGTGAGCTGAGATCATGCCACTGCACTCCAGCCTGGGTGACACAGTGAAACTCCATTTCAAAAAGAAAGAAAAAATGGACCAAGACATCAGGCACCTCATGGGAGGTCTTAGAAGAGATCACCAAGAAGAGGCTTGGTGTGCCTCAAGCCTCCTGACTTCAGGGTTACTATTCCCTGCAATAATGTTAGACAACCACATTGGAAAGAAAAGCTGTATTCTTAGTACTGATGTAACAGCACCAAGCTTCAAAGCTGGACAAATATATTTTACTGTATTGTAAACTCTGCCACTTACTTAGTGTGTACACTCATGTACTGCATAACAATGTTTCAGGCAATAACAGACCACATATATGTTGGTGGTCTCATGAGGTTATAATGGAGATGAAAAATTCCCATCACCTGCGAATGTCACAGCTACTGTAACATCATCATAGCACAACTCATTACTCACGATGCTGGTATAAACAAACCTACTGTGCTGCCAGTGGTATAAAAGTCTAGCACATACAATTATGTATGGTCTATAATACCTGCTAATAATAATAAATGACTATGTTACTGGTTTATGTATTCACTATACTTTTAATGTTATTTTTAAACTGTACTTTTCTACTTATTAACAAAAAGTTGCCAGTGATGCAGTTTCAAAAAAAAAGAAAAAAGCTAACTGTAAAACAGCCTCAGGCAGATCCTTCAGGAGGTGCCCAGCAGAAGACATTGTTATCACAGCAGATGACAGCTTCTTGTGTGTCATTCCCCCTGAAGACCTTCCAGTGGGGTAAGATGTGGAGGTGGAAGACAGTGATATTGACGATCCTGACCCTGGGTAGGCGTACGTTAAGTGTGAGTTTGTGTCTTCGTTTTTAAGAAAAAACTTTAAAAAGTTAAAAAGATTAAATTTTTTAAAATAGAGAAAGCCTGTAGAATAAGAACATAAAGAAAGAAAACCCTTTTTGTCTAGCTGTACAACGTGTTTGTTTTAAGCTAAGTGTTATTACAAGAGTCAAAAAGACTCTTACAAATTTAAAAGTTCATAAAGTTAAAAAAGTTATAGTAAGCTAAGATTTATGATTGAAGAAAAAAATATTTTAACAAGTTTACTGTTGCCTAAGTGTACAGTGTTAAGGAGTCTTGTGAGGCCAAGGAGGGCAGATCATCTGAGGTCATGAGTTCGAGACCAACCTGACCAACATGGAGAAACCCCATCTCTACTAACAAAAATACAAAAAATTATCCAGGCATGGTGGCACATGCCTGTAATTCCAGCTACTCGGGAGCCTAAGGCAGGAGAATTGCTTGAACCTGGGAGGCAGAGGTTGCAGTGAGCCGAGATCGCGCCATTGCACTCTAGCCTGGGCAACAAGAGCGAAACTCCAACTCAAAAAAAGAGAAAAAACTGACAAGTAGTCTACAGTAGTGTACACGAGTGAATATTCTAGGCCCTCACCTTCCCTCACCACTCACCCACTACTCACCCAAAGCCACTTCCAGCCCTATAAGCTCCATTTATGGTAAGTACCCTATACAAGTGTATCATTTACTATCTTTCATGCTGTATTTTTGATGCACATTTTGAATGTTTGGATACGTTTAGATATACAAATAATTACCATTGTGTTAATTTGCCTACTGTATTCAGTGCAGTAATGTGCTGTACAGATTTGTAGCTTAGGAGCAATAGACTGTCCCATATAGCTTATGTGTGTAGTACGCTCTACCCCTAGGTTTGGGCAAATACACTCTATGATGTTTGCACAATAACGAAACTGCTTAAGGATGCATTTCTCGGAACATACCCCTGTTATTAAGCAACATGTGACAGTACTATGTCCCAGGTCCTGTGGTTGGCCCTGGGAGGATACAGAGAAAAGAAAACACCAGTTAGATTTCCTTGGCTCTTACAACCTAGCTGGGATGGGAAATACATACTTCCAAGCATTGGTATAATACAAGGTAGGCCTGGCATGCATTAAAAGAGAGAGATACAAAGCACTATCATGGCAGGGAAGACAGCAGTATCTGAAAACGCTCCCTGAGAAGGATAAACTTGGCACGAGATCAAGATTTAACTAAAGATAAATAGTCAAGAGGAATAGTCAAGAGAAGAAGTGTCTACCAAATTTTATAAACCTAAAATTTTATTTATTCAAATTGTTTAGAGTTCTGTCCCTTTAGAGAACTGTGACTGATACACTGCCATAGCAAAAATTAGTAGATAAACATAAAAATTAGTAGATAAATTGTTTATTTTTAATTAGAGGTGTTTACAGATTAAAGGTCATTGTAAGAAAAACTAAAAATAGAAAAGATTAAAGTTATTTTCCCTGGGGAATAGAAAAGAGTGGTTGAGAGGTCTGGTAGGGCCTGTTGTGTTTCTTCATAGACGCTTCAATACCAGTTGATTTTAAATCCACATGTCTGAATTACTTAGATAAATGTTAAGTTTTCAAAGAGCTCTAAAGAATGAGTGTGGTTTCTACAAGAAGAAAGAAGAGAGGGAAAAACAAGTACTCTACTTGAATTGTGCAGTATGGGATACACTGACATGTTTAGGGAAACATCAACTGGTGTTCTATAGTAGAAAGCACTGAATAGACGGATATAAAAAGATTTGCTTAGACAAGTTTTGGCAAAAAAAAAAAAAAAAGGCAATAGAAGGTATTGAACAAAGAGGTGATATACTTAGAATGAGTTTTATATATGCCAGTAGTTCTCACATTTGAAAGTGCATCAAAATCACTTACTTATTAAAACAAAACTGCTGAGGCCTCTAGTGTCTTCTTTAGGAGGTCCAGGGTAGGACTCAGGAATTTGCCTGCCTGCTTGCTTGCCTTCCTTTTTTGAGAGGGAGTCTCACTCTGTCACCTAAGCTAGAGAATGCAGTGGCACAATCTTGGCTCACTGCAACCTCTGCTTCCCAGTTTCAAGAGATTCTCCTGCCTCAGCCTCCCATGTAGCTGGGATTATAGGCACCCACCACCACACCCAGCTAATTTTTTTTGTATTTTTAGTAGAGATGGGGTTTCACCATGTTGGCCAGGCTGGTCTCAAACTCCTGACCTCAGATGATTCACCCACCTTGGCTTCCCAAATGCTAGGATTACAGGTGTGAGCCACCATGCCCAGCCAGGAATTTGCATTTCTAATATGTTTCCAGGTGATGCTAATATGCTGGTCTGGGACCACAATTTGAGAATTACTAACATACAGTAATCCAGCAACAAGGAGAAATTAAGAATATAGTGTAAAGAGACTGTTCCAACAGGACAGACCAGCAGGAATGGGGCCCTGACTTGAGAGCCGAGAGTGGGAAAGTACAGAGCAGCAGTCAAGAGAACGGGCCAATCGCTTCAAAGGACAAGGGACCATTGGATCATATTCTGGGTAATTACAAACCACAAATCACCAGTAAATCCCCCAGTGCCTATGTGCTTATGCTGGGTATGCAAGAATCACTTAAAATTTATTTTTTAAAGAGCAATCCTGCTTAGAAATTAAGTTGTGAGTTTTGTCTTACTTTCCCTTCCTCCCACATCAATAATCTCATTTCAGTGCAATTAAGTTGTAAAGCATCTTCCAGGCAGAGCATCTCTGTCTGCACCTGGTCAGCAAGTGTATGTATCTGTACAGGCAAAATGGTACTCAAAATTATTTATTTCATTTTGGAATGCCATTGTAGCTAAATAATGGTCAAAACAAATAAGGAGAACAGGAAGATTGCCTCTACCAAGTAGAACAAAAAATGCTCAACTCTGGCCAGGCGCAGTGGCTCATGCCTGTAATCCCAGCACTTTGGGAGGCTGAGGTAGGTGGATCACCTAAGGTCAGGAGTTCGAAACCAGCCTGGCCAACATGGTGAAACACTGTATCTACTAAAAATACAAAAAAATTAGCTGGGTGTGGTGGTGGGTGCCTATAGTCCCAGCTCCTCGGGAGGCTGAGGAAGCAGAATCACTTGAACCCAGGAGATGGAGGTTGCAGCGAGCCAAGATCGCACCATTACACTGTAGCCTAGGCAACAAGAGCAAAACTCTGTATCAAAAAAAAAAAAAAAAAAAAAAAAAGCTCAATTTACCACACCATAGAAAAAATACTCTGAGAAAACATCAACGAACCTTTTATCAAACCAGAATTTTTGGGGCACCTACTAAATGAGAAGCACTGTGGGTATGTTTAAAATACAAAGAATAATAAAACATAGGTTCTGTGCTCACAGTCAAAATCTAGCAGTCTTTTTCCTATGCTCTTAAACCTGCCCAAGGATTGTGTTTTGTTTGTAATAAAAAAAATTCTAAAACACATACAGAAGAAGAGAGTTAGCTTTTCTGAACTGACCACTTCTGTTATCTAATTATTCAACAGAAGAGAACGCTTTGGTCCTGGGTTATTTCGGTGAGCTCAGCGGTATTTTGTAGCCACAAATAGAGACACTAGAGAGTCTCTGGCACCTGTGTGCTGCCCTGCTTCTTCAGCATAGTGAGCGTTTTATCACTTACACACCTTTCAGTGTCCAAAGAGAGTGCCACTTGGGGTTTTAAAAATATCATTTCCTTTACTACCTCCCAAAATAACAGGGTCACTTCAGGACCAGCAAGTGGTTGGCACGGTGACAGGATTCCCAGGAGAACTAATAGGTCTGAAGAGGAGCAAGTATTTTCACAGCTGCAGGTCTTGGTGCTGAACTTTCTACTGTCAGTGAGAATCGTGTCCAAGTGAAAATATAGAAGTGGAACCAGCCATCAAAGGGATAAGGCGACAGGGATTTTTGTTTACCGGAGTCAGAGAACAACTGAAAATGACTTCTGCAGCTGGAAATAAAAACAAAGACAAGGGTTGAGGGTCAACTTCCTTCTTTTATTTTGGCTAATTAGCATGCCCAAGCAGTGTTGCTCAAATGTTCTTGATTATTTCAACTCTAAAAGATTCCACACATCGGCTCTGGACCTAGGAGGTATGGGCAACTCGAGGGAGCAAAAGGAAAAACGGTCAACCTTATCAGAATTAATGAAGTCACCCATGGCACCCAGCCCTCTCTGCCTCATTCCCAACTTCATCCATCTCCAAACCGTATGAATTTTACTTGCTAAATGCTATTCGCCTCCGTCCTCACCACTCTACCTTGGCCACTGCCAGTGTGGCCCATGCTGTCAACATCTCGCTCATAGATTACTGCAACAGCCTTCTCACCTGTCTCTCAGCATCCTGATTAGTTCTTCAGAACCATTCTTCACACTGCAGCCACAGTAACACACACACACATACACGCACACACACACACAAAACCTAGTTTAAGGCCTTGCACAGTGGCTCATGCCTATAATCCCAGTACTTTGGGAGGCCAAGGCAGGCAGATAACCTGAGATCAGGAGTTCAAGACCAGCCTGGACAACATGGTGAAACCTTGTCTCTACTAAAAATACAAACTTAGCCAAGTGTAGTGGCACATACCTGTAATCCCAGCTACTTGGGTGACTGAAGCAGGAGAATCGCTTGAACCCGAGAGAGGGATGTTGCAGTGAGCCAAGATCACACCACTGCACTCTAGCCTGGGCAACAGAGAGAGACTCCATCTCAAAAAATAAAAACAAAATAAAAATAAAACATAGCTGAAAATTGTTTGGAGGCGGGCTGGGCACTCTGGGTGGCTCATGCCTGTAATCCCGAACTTCGGGAGGCCAAGGGGGGCGGATCACAAGGTCAGGAGATTGAGACCATCCTGGCCAATATGATGAAACCCTGTGTCTACTAAAAATACAAAAATTAGCTGAGTGTGGTGGTGTGCACCTGTAATCCCAGCTACTTGGGAGGCTGAGGCAAGAGAATTCCTTGAACCCAGGAGGTGGAGGTTGCAGTCAGCCGATACTATGCCACTGCACTCCAGCCTGGCAATGGAGCAAGACATCGTCTCAAAAAAAAAAAATTGTTTGCAGGCTCCCTGTTGCTCTGAAGAGTTTTTTATTTTATTTTATTTTGAGACAGAGTTTCACTCTGTTGCTCAGGCTGGAGTGCAATGGTGCAATCTTGGCTCACTGCAACCTCCACCTACAGGGCTCAAGAGATTCTCCTGCCTCAGTCTCCCAAGTAGCTGGGATTACAGGCATGTGCCACCATGCCCAGCTAATTTCGTTTGTATTTAGTAGAGATGGGTTTTCACCATGTTGGTCAGGCTGGTCTTGAACTTCTGACCTCAGGTGATCCACTTATCTCAACCTCCCAAAGTGCTGAGGTACAGGCTCAAGCCACTGCACCCAGCTGCTCTGACAACTTCAGTTGAATGGGCCCAGAGAGCTCTGCGATATTTGTGTGGCCACCCTTTCCTTCTTCCCATTGTATCTCACTGCCCAGATTCCCATGCCTGGAGCACTCTTCCCTCCTTTCTTTGCCAACTCATCTTCTCACCCCTAAGCTCTTAACTTATATCAGCTCCTCAGGGGCACTTAAGGAAGACCCTCTGCTTCCTGCTTAAGTCAAATCCCCATGTTATAAACTCCTTTGCACCATCAGCCAGCTCGAATTCTTCATAGAATGCTTCATAGGGCATTTACATGATCTCACATGATCATTTGACTTCTGCGTGGTCTCCCCACTAGACTGTGAGCTCCATGAAGGCAAGAATTCTATTTTTGCTTGCCACTGCATCCCAGAGCCCGTCACAGTGCCTGTCACACATTAGGTACTAAATAAATACATTTGGAAGGAAGGATGGATGAAAGGAATGACGAATGAATAAATAAGAGTGGCAAACTGACACTGTTAAAATAAGAATGAGGTCTAGAATTTTGAATAATAATAGGACACACACACATACACACACACACACACACACACACACACACACACACACACATATATATATATATATATACTTTTTTCTTTTTTTGGAGACAGAGTCTCGCTCTGTCACCCAGGCTGGAGTGCAATGGCACCACATCGGCTCACTGCCACCTCCACTTCCCAGATTCAAGCGATTCTCCTGCCTCAGCCTTCTGAGTAGCTGGGATTATAGGCCTGTGCCACCATGCCCAGCTAATTTTTGTATTTTTAGTAGAGACGAGGTTTCACCATGTTGATCAGGCTGGTCTCAAACTCCTGACCTCAGGTGATCCACCCACCCTGGCCTCCCAAAATGCTGGAATTACAGTCGTGGGCCACCACACCTAGCCGGTAACACATATTTAACTTCCAGGGTTAGGTACTGTTCTAACATATATATATATATTATACATATATATACTAATTCATTTCTTATGACAACTCTATAAGGTAGTTAGTTATTTTTATTCTCCCCACTTCATAGATGAGGAAACTGAGCCCCATAGAGGTTACTCAAAATTATACAGCTAGCAAATGCAATATATTATACTTTATAATGGAAGAGATATTATGACCATACTTACCACAAGAATACGATCTGCTCTCGGACCCTTCTCGCCTAACCACTTTAAAGGGTTTCAACGATCGCTGCTTTTAAGGGTCAAGGATTTGTCTTATTTGCAGCTGGACTGTGAACATGAAACACTATGTCAATCACCTGAATAGATGAAGATCAGAGAAACCCTTACCTGGATTTCAGCTGCCCCTGTGTTACATTTTGGGGTAAGATTTTTCCACATCAAGGTAAAAGCAGTCTGATTAAAACAAGCTCAACAAAAAGTAATAGCCTCACCTCAGTTCTCACCTCAGTTTTGACTATATTGTTTCAAAGTCAGCAGGACAGAAATTGAAGCAGCTAAATGGATAAAACAGAGGAAAAAAGAGCTTAGAATATGGGGAAGAGAAAGGAAAGAGTATTTCCCTAGGAAAAAAGATTGAAATTGAGATATATTTGTTTAGAAAAGAGAAGATGAAAAGGAATGTGTGGCCCTCCAGATATCTACAGGAAACCACTCACTGAGCATGCCTCCATAGATTGGTTTATTTTTGGCTTAACCTGGAATAGAAAGCCTAATGTTTAGACAAGGCAAAGTCATCTTGGGAAGGGAGGAAGAGAGGAAGAGCACTAAATGGAAACAACAAACAACTTATTTGCAAAATGAAACTCTAGATGGAGCAGTTCCCTCTATATGAATTTCCTGTGGTGACTGATACTGATTTTGCTGGATTAGCAACTACTGGAAAAACGACTGGTTGGAATACATTAGCTCTGTGATAGGAAATAAAATTGGATGATGCACCACTTACAAAATAGAACCTGACTCTCTGGGCAGGATCCATGTAAAGAGAGGAAGGCAGCAGAGAAAGAGGAGGAGGATGACAGAGAGGAAGAAGAGGAGCGAGAGCAAGAGGAGTTATAGTAAGCATTTTGAAAACGTATCCAAAAATTTGGAGTGCCCTGTGGAATATAATAGAGGGTACAAGTTCTGGAGTCCAACTGCCAGGGTTTTAATCCAGCCTCAGTCAACTACTAGTTGTAACCTCTCCAAACTCAGGTTTCCTATCTTTGAAACTGGGATTATGATTGCACATAGCTCACAGGATTTCTTTAAGGAGTAAAGAAATGAATTCTTGTTAATTTCATAGCACATAGGAAATGCTCAATGAATATCTGTGCCACTGCTGCTGTTGAAGATGATCTATCCCCTGATAACATAAATCTGAAATACCAGCTGTGTTGAATAATGCTGGAATTGACCAGAAATGACCAGAGATAATGCTATATTAGACTCTCTTCTGCAGGGAGTCATCACCTAACAATGAGCTTTATACCTAAATGCAGAAACCCGAGATAAGATACAATCTTACAGAAATGTCCCTTCTAGGCTGGTTCTATGAAATGATTTTCTTCTCCCTTTTAGCTCTCAGTCACCCTCCTTTCTTCCTCTGCTTTCTTTATTACTTTGTACTCTGTTTTCCAGTCCTTTGAAATCTCTGCTCTTCTCCCCGTGTGAGGATCCTGTCGAGACAGACTAACCAGACCTGTTTCCTCTATGCTTTAAACACCGGGGGCCAAAAGGGGAAAACATTTTCTTTGGGTGGGTGCCAAGTAACGTTGAGGAGTGGGAGAGAGTTTTTAATGACACAGTAACAAAGAAAATATTTATGTTTCATTTTAATTGAACTTTTCAAGCTCACTATTTTTTAGTAGATGAAAAAGATCAACATATGAGAACACTGGAAATGAAAATACACATAGCTTTGGTTTCATGCACAGCGGTGTAAAAAGCAAATGGGGCAAAGGGAAGTCTGTTGGAGGCATCTTGTGGGAAGAGCTGCCCCAGCAAAAAAAAATTGAACTTAGCGGCACTGCCTTTATCACTGCATTCCTATGATTGGGGCAGATCCTGTTGGACTGGCCCATAAAATTGGCAAGATACTGAACAAGTTTATTACCTTAAATATCTTTCTATTTGTTGGGTCTACGGCAGTGCCTTGGGGAGCAAGTTTATAGAGTGTCACACCTGTTAAACCTGGCAAAGTGAACACTGTGAAAGGACACGGTTTACCTTGTTGAGTGACTCTAGAAATCACTATTTTTGTCACTGTTTATTAAGCATTTACCATGTGTTAGGTACTGTACTAACTGCTTTAGACATATGATCTCATTTAAATCTCCTAGCAGCTCTGTGAAGTGGATATCGTTAAAGTTACTAGGCAATTTACTTGGGTCACACAGCTGATGAATACTGGAGCTGGGGTCTTAACTTAGGTCAGTAAAACAGTAAACCCTGCATGTAAACTGCATTGTCAGGTGAAACCCAATCAGAGCAGTTTTCTATATCTAACAATACTTGGAGAGACTTATTATCTGAGATTTACGAAGGCAACAAACAGAATAGATGAGCATGAATTATGTGTGTGTGTGTGCGCACGCCCGTGCATGTAATAATTAATTAAATAATATATAGTAGTGTTTTTCTATTAAACATCATATCAATTAAAAGAATCCTTGTGGCTGGGTGTGGTGGCTGTTGCCTGTAATTCCAGCGCTTTGGAAGGCCAAGGCAGGCAGATCACTTGAGGCCAGGAGTTCAAGACCAGCCTGGCCATGGTCGTGCACACCTGTAATATCAGCTACTTGGGAGGCTGAGGCAGGAGAATCACTTGAGCCCAGTAGACAGAGGTTGTAGTGTGATTGCACTACAGCCTGAGTGACAGAGTGAAATTATCTCAAAAAAAAAAAAAAAATCCTTGTGTTCCTTGGTAGGTTTCTGTTCTCCCCGTGATACCCAGCTTTTCCTAATCCATTTCTGTATGGACCTACAGCCTTTAAATCCCAGATGTAACTCAGTTTTATCATCTGTTATAAGAGGTACAGATGACAATGCAGAGCATTTTCAGGATTAACACAATTAATGCATTTAGTAAACCTTGAGGAGTATTGTTGATATTTTCAAAATGATATCAACTGGCATCGTGTCTCTTCCTTGAATGAGGATCATATTACCATTTGAAGAACTGACTTCAGTCCTTGTTGATGGATTTGCTTGAAAATACAGACATTGTCATGACAATGCCACAGAGGCTTTGCTTCTCTCCAATGCTATCTGTAAAATGGTGTTACCTGACCTGCTTAGTAACTGCTCAGAAACAGTTCTCCCTCCATCCACACCCCCCTGTAGCTTTTTGGGGTCCTCTGAGGAGGGTGATGGTGTGTGCTAAACTCCCCTTGCCACACCACAAGGAGAAAGACATTTTCAAGGCTAGTGGTAAAAAGAACCACTGCCTGTTTCTGGTCCATTGATTTTATTTTTTTCTACTGGGTAGAAACATGAAGGGCATGAAACATCTTGTGTATGTTCACTAAAATCCCCTGGGATACGGCAACTCAGGAACATTTCTGTTTAATGTTAAGCTTAAACAGGCCTTAGAGATATATATGATAGCTGTCTCAAACTGAGGGTCTTCTCCATAGATCCTCAACAAAGATGATCTAGTTTGGATCATCTAGCGGTTGCTCATGCCTGTAATCCCAGCACTTTGTGAGGTTGAGGCGGATAGATCGCCTGAGGTTGGGAGTTTGAGACCAGCCGGACCAACATGGAGAAACCCCGTCTCTACTCAAAATGCAAAATTAGCCGGGCATAGTGGTGTATGCCTATAATCCCAGCTACTAGGGAAGCTAAGGCAGGAGAATCACTTGAATCTGGGAGGCAGAGGTCGCAGTGAGCCGAGATTGCACCATTGCACTCCAGCCTGGGCAGTAAGAGCGAAACTCTGCCTCAAAAAAGAAAAAAAGAAAGTCAACATTCAATCCCATGTATATTTCAAATGTTAATTACATCTCAGACTCCTCATACTTCAAAGTCCAGGAAATCATTCTGTGAAATACCCCATTCTACAGATGAGAAAACTGAGACCCAGGTGGGTTACGTTAGTACCCCTGCTAATATTTTTCCTTTGATATTTTGTCTTACCAGATGTATCTTTCTTGAATTGTAAAAACTTCTTATCCTTCTTCAGTACTAATATTGCTAAGTTTTCCAGCTAAAATTCCTCTAATATTTTATCACGTGTCTTGATAATGTAGAAGGCATGAGGACATTTCCATCCTGATATTTTTGAATATTTTCTTTTTTCACCTAATTTTAACTCCACTGTACCCAAGGATAGTTTGTTCTTACAGGTCAAAAATATTAAAGAGTCTCAATTTTATGTGTTTCAACTTAATACCTAGTAGTCTAATACAATCTCTGTTTCTAGGTTTATGTCGTCATTGACACTGTGAATTTTGCTTGTTGCTTCCTTGTTTTCTTGGTATACAATATATTTTAAAGTAAATTGGCTGGGCACAGTGGCTCATGCCTGTAATCCCAGCACTTTGGGAGGCCGAGGTGGGCAGATCACCTGAGGTCAGGCATTCAAGACCAGCCTGGCCAACATGGTGAAACCCTGTCTCTACTAAAAACTCAAAAAAAATTAGTCAGTTATACTGGTGGACGCCTGTAATCCCAGCTACTCAAGAGGCTGAGGCACTAGAATTGCTTGAGCCCAGGAGGTGGAGGTTGCAGTGAGTTGAGATTGCACCACTGCACTCCAGCCTGGGAGACTCCGTCTAAAAAAATAAAAACAAATAAAGTAAATATTACAAAGTCAAAGGATTTACTGTAGGCCGTGCACCATGGCTCACAACTGTAATCCCAGTACTTTGGGAGGCCAAGACAGGGGGATCACCTGAGATTAGGAGTTCGAGACCAGCCTGGCCAACAAGGCAAAACCCCATCTCTACTACAAATACAAAAAATTAGCCAAGTGTGGTGGCAGGCACCTGTAGTCCCAGCTCCTCGGGAGACTGAAGCAGTAGAATCACTTGAACCCAGGATGTAGAGGCTGCAGTGAGCCAAGATGGTGCCACTGCACTCCAACCCGGGCGATAGAGTGAAACTCAGTCTCAAAAAAAAAAAAAAAATTTACAGTGCAAATAGCAGTAAAACATGCACAGATATGAACTAATGACCCATTAATACACCTTTGGGTTTCAGTCTCTCACAACACACCGAGGGCAACTATTTTAGGATCTGAAATAAATACCGCCCTGTCTGGTCTGGAATGTCTGCTATAAGACACCAGGGAGGGAGACCAATTTGCCAAAGAAGTTCAAACCTGTGTGACTAAACAGAAAACAGCAAATTAACTTTGCAGCCTCATGAGGTTGAATGGTGTACCTGGGAACGACAATGACAGCAACCTAGCCATTAGACTGTCCTCTGGGCCAGAGGGCAGAGAGGTCAGAGTTCACAGTGGACCCTGACATATGCTTCCTCTCTGCTGACCTCGACCAGCTGTCCCTGCCTATGTACACAATGAGCAGAGGCCCGAGCTTCCAATATGTCAGTGTGTTGGTGACAGTGTAGCTGAAGGTATGAGAGGTGTCAGGGAATGTGACTGCTGATCTACATGCATTCCCTAAAAGGAAGTCTCAGATGTGACTCAAAGCACTTATCAATCACTCACGTGGGCAGAAAATGACAAGCAAATTGCAGGCCCCATCAAACATTTCTTATGCTGAGGCATCCGTGAGACAACCTATGGGGAGGACTCCCACCGAGCAGTGAACGTTTATGAGCAAAGTGATTAAAAGCTGCTTCAAATCCAGCTTGAAAACTGGTGAACAAAGCAGTAACTCAGTGACGGTTTCCCCAGGACCCCGTAGACAATTATTTCAACCCAGCGGGGGTGCATGTCTGCCTGCGGGAGAGGGGACAGCAGTGCTGAGCCGCCTGCTCAGGCCCACCTCTGCTAACGCCTGGCTGAGCCTTTCCCTGCTCAAGTCACCTTGGGCCAGTGAACACCTCTGAGGCTGTTTCTTCACCTGCAAAACAGGAGATACCTAAGTCATAGAGTTGTTGTGAGAAATAGTGGGAGGTGGTCATTAGTGTTCTCGGAAGCTTATAGGATGGCACCACGTGTGCAGGAGGAGGTCAATACAAGAGGAGCTAACACTTGCTTTGTGTGCCACACACTGTTTTAAGAACTTTGAGTTGGCCAGACGCAGTGGCTCACACCTGTAATCTCAGCACTTTGGGAGGCCGAGGCAGGTGGATCATGAGGTCAAGAGATCAAGACCATCCTGGCCAACATGGTAAAACCCTGTCTCTACTAAAAAATGCAAAAATTAGCTGGGCATGCTGGCGCACAGGAGGCTCAGGCAGGAGAACTGCTTGAACCAGGAAGGCAGAAGTTGCAGTGAGCCGAGATCATGCCCCTGCACTCTAGCCTGGCAACATAGCGAGACTCCAGCTCAAAAAAAAAAAAAAAAAAAAAAAAAGAAAAAGAAAAGTACTCTGAGTGTATTGTTTACTTAATCCTTTCAAAACCACCAAGGCAAGAACTAATGTTGTCTGCATGTTATAAGTGAGGGAAAGCAGGAAGTTCCCACATCTAATAAGTGAAAGAATTGGGACTCAAACTCAAGCTGTTGCCTGACCCCGAAGTCCATGCTCTTCACCCATAAATGGTGACGACTTTTAGTCCTGAGAATGACTCATAGAAGACAAGATGGTGTCAACAAACTGTGTCTTCTTTTTTCTCTCCCCTAACTACCTCCACCCTGTGAAACTTGCTCTCCATGCACTCTGAGGGGGACTCAAGCCTTTTAGGAGCCCCTGAAACCTGCAGGGACTGCCGAGGCCAAGCTAAACTGCTCCAGGCTTCAGGGCAATCTCTCCAGAGTCTTTTCCAGCTTTGCTCTGGGCAGTGAGCCTAACCTTTATTTTGTGACTGATTTACCCTGCCCAGAAGTCAGCCTCAGCTACTTTCTGTGAGAACTGGGTAGACCCAGGAAATACTCGGCTGGCCAACCAGAAAATTAAATAAGAAAGTCATCAGGGCCTAAAGCTTAATACTCAAATGCCAAACAATTTAGAACAATGAGTCACTCTTCCAAAATAGAAATAGCTGTCTTCCAGTGTTTTAGTTCTTGGAGAATAACATAGTGTCATGGTTAAAAACACAGCCTGCAAGCCAGAGCTCTAGCACCAGCTCTAGCTGTGTGACCTCGAGCAAGTTTCTTAACCTCTCTGTGCTACAGTTTCCTTATTTTTAATGTGAGAAGTGGTTGTGGGGATTAATGAATTAATATTGTTGCTTCTATTAACCATGTCTTTCTTGAAATTCCCTATAAATTCCCTTGTGTTAATTTACTCATTTTGATAACTATGTGAGAAGACGATTCACAGATGGCTTTCAAGAACACTAATGACCATGTTACTAAATACTTTGGAACATGCCTGGCACATAATAAGAGCTATATAAATATTAGCTTCTATTACTGTTATTATTCTGAGTTTCAGTTCAGGCATATAGGCTTTGCAGCAATGTCTTTAAAGAATTTTTCTTGAAATTTTTTTTCCTGTTTTTACCCTTTCACTACTAGGTACCCATCCCCTGCAAGCCCCCTCTCCACCATCTTTTCCTTAAATGCAAAGGAAATTACATTTAAAAGCCTCTCATAAAAGTCAGGAAATGCAAAAATTAGTAAGTATTCTCTGAAGACATTAGGTCAGTACAGTGGCTCTAACATAAACATTTCAGAGGGCTCAGTGTAGCGTCTTGAAGTTTCTGGTGGTGAGTTTTGAGGTCTTCACAACTGCCCCCTCCTCACCAACTGCTTTTGTCTTGTAGAATGCCTCCTATGGGTAAAAGGTGGCCTCTGGACCTGTCATTTCAAAGGAATACTGCCCCTGCTCCAGACAGAGCCATCTCCTAGAGCAGTGCTTCTCACACCTAAGCATCAGAGTCCCCTGGCAGGCTTGCCAAAACACAGATAGCCAGGCTCCACTCCGGGAGTTTCAGACTTAGTAGGTCTGAGGTGGTGCCTGATTATCTGCATTTCCATCAAGTGCCCAGATGATGCTGATGCTGCTGGTCTGGACCACATTTTGGGAACCACCACATGCGCATTTCTCCGCACTAGAAATATACTTCCCTCCCTTCAAATTCCATAGAGCCCACCCAGCTGCACAAAAAACGGAGTCAAAAGTTCTGTTCCTGAATGTATATGATTCTTCAGTTTTTTAAGAAATGGAAAACAAATTCTGTTCAAACTCCAACGCAGCCCAGACAAAACAGTACTCACCTGACTTCAGTTGCTGCACTCATTCTACACACCCTCCCTTTGTCTTTTCTGTAACTTTGCACAGATGCTCAGGATGCTGCGTGTGTTTAGACACCTCCAACCCTGCTTGTTTACATGTACACATTTGTGTTTTTCCTTCTCCCCCATTAAACTATAAAGTCCTTGAATGCCTTTCTCGCCAAGGCTCCAAAGCACCTGATGCTGAACACACAGTGGGTGTTGCATAAATGCAGCTGACTGATAAAGATGTTGACTCCATTATTGTACCTGGTAAGCAAAGTGAACAGATATTACCGTGAGAACCTAAAACTTTGCATCAGAGACCAAAGTGTGTTTATTTCTGCAGCATTAATATAGCCGAAAGATGACTTTCCACTCAAACATAAATATGCGATATGTTGCCAATCAGCATTTTAAATGCTTTGATGCCATTCTCAGAAATGCCATCTGTGCACTGTCTTCTCACATAGTTATCAAAATGAGTAATTTAACATAGAGGAATTTGTTTTATCCTTGTAGGGAATTGCAAGAAAGACATGAGTTATAGAAATATTAGTGTCATTGTAATCAACTTTGATTTTATGGGACATTCAAGGATGTACAGCACGTGTGTCTCAATCTTTCCAGAATTAAATAAAGGAGTATTAGCCCTGAAGGCTATTGATGAGAATATTTTCTGAGAGTTAATAATTAACCTGAAGTTATTACGTACTGATTTACAAATCACATTTAGTTAAATGAGCAAAAGGACGAGATCATTATTGTTTTATTTATTGAACAGCTAGGAGTTGAACTGCACCAAGTTAAGGACAGAGTATATTACCAGTCGTTCCCAAGCAAACAAAGACTTTTAGCCAGTCAGAAAGCTTGTCTTCCGTCCTGATGTCCTCTGAGGTCTAGAATATACATTAACCATAACGACATTGGAGGTCAAATATTTACCCAATACTGTTGAAAGAAGTCAGTGTTATACCTAGTCCCATGCGATGTGATAATGTGTGGTCTTTTAGTAGATTTTTTTTTTTAATTTATGCTACATCTAACCTTCTACGGATTCTATTCTTTTCCAATCATTAAATTAAGGAGAATTTCGCTGGTGCTTTCTGAACATTTAGTTTCTTTCAGCTTAAATCTTTCTGAAGTTCAACCAGGGACCAATAATGAGTTCTAACTGAGAATAAGTGTAGGTTGTTTCTGAATTTTTTAAAAAGTGATTTCATGCTATCGTTACTTTCATAATGAAACTTAGTGACATCTGGGTTGATTTCTTTTTCTGGTCTGATTCCCAGTGTTGCTTTTATACACCCAAGTCAGATCTTGTCTTATAAAAGAAGCTGTATTCTTGCACTTGAGCTGGCCTTTTCTTACACATACCACATAATTACGGGCAACACACTTCTCCTTCTTGCAATTAATTCATCTTTCCCCCCAAAGAGATTAGGACAGTAGAGGATAAAGGGTACTCTTTCATCTTTACAGGTTGAAATCTCATGTTTCTGTATCACATACAGATTTTAAGCTGGTCAGACTCTGGCTTATGGAGTAAATTCAGAGCCAAAAGGGCAAATGCTACACATTAAGATATGCCAAGAGCAACCATGGTCAAGAAAACCTGGAAAATAAGCTTGAATCTCCCCTGTTATTCCAAAAGGGGAGTTAGAACTGACTTCAAAGGAAACTGATCAATACTTGGGCTAATTCCGAGAAGATGAGAATTCAGTCTAGTTTAGCCAGAGCTAAAAACTGCAGATATTATGAAAGCAGTTGTCCACACAAACCCAGTTTTCAAGAAAGTTAGAGAACACTAAAGGAATGATAAGGGGCCAGAAGCTTTTGTGGGAAAGTATTTTATTTTTCCAAGATTTTGTTGTGGTTTCTTTTCTGAATTGTATTGAGTTTCCAGTTAATAGACTCCTCCTAGACTTTGGAATCAGTGATCAGTGCTGTAACTAAGCAGCACATTTTCATTAATAAATGCAGATTTTTAAAAAGTCTTTTAAAATGCCTTTGGTGAGGAAATCCTTAGTGTGAAAAATATTTTTAAATCTTTTTATTTGTCTACTGAATTTAACCCTATGGGATAAAAGAACTAAGCCTTAAATGAAATAACCTAGAATCAAGCCCATTTCCTGCAATTCACTTATAGGAGAATGCTGGCAACTTAGCATCTCTGCAAATGGACGCCGGTTCATTTGCTGAAGAGTCATACAGAGTTTGAGCTCATAACATACAAATTAATTGGGAATGTTTTAGGCTGAATCTTTTACAATTTTTTTGCAAGTCTCACATTTGTACCTGTTTGCTTTACTCAGTTATTGCCTACTGCAAAATCAATTTTATCTCCATAAAAAATTCTTTGCAAGTTCCCGGATATGTAATTTCATCTATCAGCAAACTTTCAGAATCTTCTCAGCTATAATATTTCCATGTATTTCTGGAGCCATGTTCCTTTGAAGCTTAATGCTTTTGAGAAAACATACCGCAGAGGCTAGTCAAATTCTATGATGCTGTTGTGGACTGCTCCCTGTGATGGATGTCACTTGGCACTATGGCTGAATATGCACATGAGCTTAGAAGCAGACCTGTGTTCAGATCCCAGTCCATTACTCAGCACCTGTGTGATCTATGAGATTTTATTCAACCCACCCAAACCTCACTTTCTTCCTCATTTATAAATTAGGGATGATAATAACTACTTCATGGGATTATTGTAAAAATTAAATAATATAATGTATGTCAGCCAATTTGAAAAGTGTCAGCAGATAGAAGGCACTCAATGGTGACTTCTTATTATTGCTGTTTAGTTAATTTTTTTTTTTTTTGAGATGGCAACAAGTTCGCTCTTGTTGCCCAGGCTGGGGTGCAATGACACGATCTCAACTCACTGCAACCTCTGCCTCCCATGTTCAAGCGATTCTTCTGTCTCAGCCTCCCAAGTAGCTGGGATTACAGGCATGTGCCACCATGCCCAGCCAATTTTTTTTTTATTTTTAGTAGAAATGACGTTTCTCCATGTTGTCAGGCTGGTATCGAACTCCTGACCTCAGGTGATCCATCCATCTCAGCCTCCCAAAGTGCTGGGATTACAAGCATGAGCCAGTGCGCCTGGCCCCCTGTTTAGTTAATATTAAGTAGCTTTCTCTTAAGTCCTCCTTTTACATTATTATATTTTTCTTATTTATTTATTTTTTGAGACAGCATCTCGCTCTGTTGCCCAGGCTGGAGTTCAGTTGCGCATTCTCTGCTCACTGCAACCTCCACCTCCCGGGTTCAAGTCATTCTCCCGCATCAGCCTCCCAAATAAATGGGATTTCAGGCATGCACCAACATGCCAGACTAATTTTTTTGTGTTTTTAGCAGCAATGGGGTTTTACCATGTTAGCCAGGCTGGTCTTGAACTCCTGACCTCAAGTGATCCACCTGCCTCAGCCTCCCAAACTGCTGGGATTACAGGAGTAAGCCACCATGCCCGGCCCACATTAGTTTTAAAATATATCAGCATTTTCCCCAGAAATAGTTCATTCACATTACTCTGTGTATTTGTTCGCTAGGGCTACCATAACAAAATACCACAAACAGGGTGGCTTAAACAACCAAAATTTATTTTCTCACAGTGAGGGGGCTAGTAGTCCGAGATCAAGGTGTTGGCAGGTTTGAGTTCTCCTGAGGCCTCTCTCCTTGCTTGAAGATGGCCACCATCTACCTAAATCCGCACATGGCCTTTTTCCTGGGCATGTGTTTCTCTGGTGCCTCTTTGTGTGCTTTCATCTTCTAGTGGAATACATTTTGGGTATTTCTTCCTACCCAAATCTCATGTTGAATTGTCATCTCCAATGCTGGAGTGCGGGCCTACTTGGAGGTGTTTGGATGATAGGGGTGGATCCTTCACGGCTTGGTGCCGTCTTCATGATGGTGAGCACGTCTTGCAAGATCTGCTCCTTAAAAAGTGTGTGGCACCTTCCCCCACAACGCTCCCTGTCTTGCCCCTGCTTTTAAATGTCATGTGTAAGCTCCCGCATTGCCTTCTGCCATGAGTAAAAGCTTCCTGATGTCTTACCAGAAGCCATGTTTCTTATACAGCCTGCAGAGCTGTGAGCCAATTAAACCTCTTTTCTTTATAAATTACCCAGTCTCAGGTGTTCCTTTATAGCAATGCAAGAATGGGCAAACACATGGTGTTTCTTCTTAGAAGGACAGCAGTGAGACTAGATGAAGGCCCACCCTAACAATGATCCCATTTTAACTTAATGACCTCTTTAAAGACCCTATCTCCAAAAGCAGTCACATTCTGGGGTACTTGGGGATTAGGACTGCAATACGTGAATTTTGAGGGACACAGCTCGGTCCATAATGCTCTACTACAACACACTAACACTGATTCACCCACAAATTGCTCTTCACTCATTTGACACATTTATTCAATATCCAGTCCTCAAGGATGTATTCAGTGCTTCCTTCAGACTAGCTGCGACACCTGGGGAAGAGGGAACTCTTCGTAGTGAGAGTATAACACCACCACTCTGGTCAAGTTTACAATTTCATGAAAAAGCCAGGTAATTTTCTAAAATTATGATTTAGTATAAGAGTTAAGAAAATAGCAGACAACTGAATCTTTTTAAAAGGGGACATCTTTTTTGCTTTTTTGTTTTTTTGGTTTTTTTTTTGAGACAGAGTCTTACTCTGTCACCCAGGCTAGAGTGCGGCGGTGCCATCATGGCTCACTGCAAGCCGACCTCTTGGGTTCAAGTGATCATCTTGCCTCAGTTTCTTGAGTAGCTGGGACCACAGGTATATACCACCACACCTAGCAAATTAAAAAATTTTTTTTTTTTGTAGAGACGTCTTGCCATGTTGCCCAGGCTGGTTTTGAACTCCTGGATTCAAGAAATCCTCTTGCTTTGGCTTCTCAAAGTGCTGGGATTACAGATGTGAGCCACCACATCCAGCAAAGAGGACATCTTGAAGAATGAATAGGAGTTGGTTAGGGAGAAAGGACAGCAACTGAAGGAGCGTGAGGTTTCAGGGAAAAGTACTGGGAAAGATGAGTTAAATTAATCAGAAGTTGACTAATGATCACAAAATCAGAACAAGGGAAAGAAAATAAACAGTGGTTGGGAAAGCACTCTTGCACTTATGGATTGAGGAGGACCCTGAGTTGTCTCTGGCTGATCACAGAGGATGGCTCTCAGAGCTCAAATTGTGTCTGACACGCAGATCTTAATGTCTCTCTGCTTGGTGAGCAGCAAGCATTGCCTCTATGATTTCCATTTGCTATGCTGGCCACCTATGCTTTCATGACATACTGTTTCTTTTTTTCCAAAAGTAGTCTCTTCATTTCCTAAATAATTTGTCTATAAATATAAATGATAGGCTAGGCGCAGTGGCTCACACTTGTAATCCCAGCACTTTGGAAGGCTGAGGCGGGCGGATCACCTGAGGTCGGGAGTTCAAGAGCAGCCTGACTAACATGAAGAAACCCTGTCTCTACTAAAAATACAAAATTAGCTGGGCATGGTGGTAGGCACCTGCAGTCCCAGCTACTCAGGAGGCTGAGGCAGGAGAATCTCTGTGAACCGGAGAGGTGAAGGTTATGGTGAGCCAAGATTCTGCCATTGCACTCCAGCCTGGGTAATAAAAGAGAAATTCCATCTCAAAAAAAAGTGTGTGTGTGTGTGTGTGTGTGTGTGTGTGTGTGTGTGTGTGTCATAAAATGCAGGTGACTTTGGTAAAGAAACAACAAGCAAAAAAAAAACCTTCCCTTCTCATCTGAGCATTTGAGGGGTGTGTCCGTGGTGCTCTGATAGCAAGAGCTTCCAGGGCTGCATGCCCATTATAGCCCAGTCACACGTTTCCTTCCCTCACTTAGTCCTCTAGAAGAGCCTTTTTTCCTTGTTTTGGGGAGAGGATCTCACTTTGTCACGTAGGCTGGAGTGCAGTGGATCATGGTTCACTGTGGCTCCAAACTCATGGGCATAAGAGAGCCTCCCACCTCTGCCTCCCAAGCAACTGGGACTACGGGCACACATCCAGCTAATTTTTTAATTTTTTGGTAGGGATGGGGTCTTGCTATGTTTGCCAAGTCTAACTGAAACTCCTGGCCTCAAGCGATCCTCCCACCCCAGTCCCCTAAAGTGCTCGGATTACAGGCGTGAGCCACCACTCCTGGCCTTCAACAGCCTTCTGAAGGGAAGATTTTAGTCTTATTTACTTTGTATAGAGGCAGAAACAGAAAGTTAGCAAATAGCTTGCCCAAGGCCACACAGCTACCCAGTGGCAAGGCACAGAATCGACCCCAGGTCATCTGACTTCAAAGCCAAAGCACTACTAACACCAGGACTTGAACTGGGGCCAGGCAATAAGGACATGCTCACTGATCTGCTGTGAAATGAAAACAACAAAAACTGAAAGACCAGCCAGGCACAGTGGCTCACGCCTGTAATCCCAGCACTTTGGGAGGCCGAGGCAGCTGATCACCTGAGGTCGGGAGTTCAAGACCAGCCTGACCAACATGGAGAAACCCCTCTCTACTAATAAAATACAAAATTAGCCGGGTGTGGTGGCACATGCCTGCAATCTCAGCTACTCAGGAGGCTGTGGCAGTAGAATCACTTGAACCCAGGAGGCGGAGGTTGCAGTGAACCAAGATTGTACCATTGCACTCCAGCCTGGGAAACAAGAAAGAAACTCCATCTCAAAAAAAAAAAAAAAGAAAAAAAGGGCCAAGGACCTTTCACATGGGGATACGTTTATCTTCCTTCTTGTGAGGCACATGTTTCTCTTTTGCTGTCCACGTGGTAACCATTGTGATCTTGAACTTTCCATTTTTCATTGCCTGACATGCTGCCACCTCACCTCCCCCCTAACATGGACCCATTACTTAAATGCATTTATATTTACAGGAGGACAGTAAGCGAATAGATAATATAATGGCTTTCTTCTGCTGTGGTTTCCACGAGAGTAAAAAGTCCAGCCCTTTCTTATCATAAATGGCTGGAAACATTCCACAACAGAGATGTCAAGTCATAACAATGTGGGGGGAAAAAACCCACTTTGCTCTCAGAACTACACAGTGCTATAGAAAAGACATTTTAAAAAGCTGTCTGCAATATCCTACATTAATTTCCTCTGGTAAGGCATCTCAGACAAAGGGGTCTTATAAATGGATTAAATGTGGCTGGGTGCAAAAGTACAGTAAGCCCTCTGTGAGATGCTTTTGAGGGGGGACGCCAAAACAGGGGCTTCCTTCATAAGGGTTCCCAGCAAACAGCTGACTTGAAGTTTTGTGGCCAGTAATAACCTCCTTCAAAATAAACCACTTATACCATTGCTTGACAGTGCCCCATCAATTATACCAAGAATGTGTGGCTTTTTTACCCTGGCAAACATCATCCACGTTGACAAAAGGATAAACAGAGGGAGGAGGCTGGAGTGCTCCTTCAGTGCAGTCACTGAGCCCCACCATTGTTTGGCCTGTGCGTGGGCTCAGCATCTTCTTCAGCTGGAAGAAGTCTGGGATGGGGCCAGGCACGGTGGCTCATGCCCCTAATCCCAGCACTTTGGGAGGCCGAGGTGGGCAGATCATCTGAAGCCAGGAGTTCAAGACCAGCCTGACCAATATGGTGAAAGTGCATCTCTACTAAAAATACAAAAACTAGCCAGGCATAGTGGCATGCACCTGTAGACCCAGCTACTTGGGAGGCTGAGACAGGAGAATTGCTTGAACCCAGGAGGTGGAGGTTGCAATGAGCCAAGATCGTGCCACTGTACTCTAGCCTGGGTGACAGAGCAAGACTCCATCTCAAAAAAAGAAAAAAGAAAAGCCTGGGAGGTGGAAGAGCAGAACCCATCCCAGCATTTCCAAGACCAAATGGATCAAGGTCAGGTCACAGAGAAGTTCAGAAAACTTCAGGACAAGGTTAGATTACAACAAGCCATTTGGGGAGCTGGAATAAGCCCACAGAGCAGCAGCAGCTGACTAGGGTATGGGTTAAGATCCAGGCTTGGATTGCTCAGCCAATGGAGATATGGACGTCGGAGTGGGAGAGGCGTCAAGATATGGTTTCTCATATCTGGTACATATGCTTAGCAGTCACTACTTGGACCAGAGGTCAAGATGAATTTTTACCCCTTCTTTCAAAATGTAGAGTTTGGTAAACCTGTAAGGAGGGAGAGAGATTGGCAGAGCAATGGTCATTGATCCTAAGTCACATCCATGGAGATACAGCATAACTCAGATCCACTGAGAACTTAAGAGAGAGAAACCCGCCACATGTGAGTATCAACTTCATCAATTCACTCACCCAGCTGAACTTTGTGCACTGGTAGCCGTGGAACATTCATCATCTGAGAGTCAGAAAGTCATGCCCCTCTCGTTGGGGAGAGCCCCAGACTGGGTGAGAGGAGATGCACATTTCTACCTAACGCACTGCAGAGAATAATGTTTCCAGAAGGGTGAGGCAGGAATGTGGTGAGGCAGGCATGTGTAAGAAATTACAGAATGTGACCAGGTGTGGTGGCTCTCGCCTGTAATCCCAGCACTTTGGGAGGCTGAGGCAGGCAGATCACCTGAGGTCAGGAGTTTGAGAACAGCCTGGCCAACATGATGAAACCCTGTCTCTAGTAAAAATACAAAAAATTAGCAGGGAGTGATGGCGCATGCCTGTAATCCCAGCTATTTGGGATGCTGTGGCACGAGAACTGCTCGAACCCAGAAGGCGGAGGTTGCAGCGAGCCGAGATTGTGTCACTACACTCCAGCCTGGGTGACAAGAGCAAAGCTTCATCTCAAAAAAAAAAAAAAGAAAGAAATTATCAAATGTGCAGCCTGGAGGATCTCTCCAGAAAGATCATAATTTCTGCAAAGCAACAACTTCAAAATTCCTCCAAACTCAAAACAGCTTTCACAGTCCACTCCCCAGATCATAACGAGAAACAATTTTGTCTGACACTTATTCTGAAGTACTGTGCCTTGAAATCACAGCTATATAGTTTTATTTGGCTTTTCTTTATTTAAGTAACACAAGTAATTGCCAAATTAATATCCCTATAAAACTTAATTGAGACTTTCTCCTAAATAATTTTTTACTCTTAAAAATGAAACCAAATATGACAACAATAGTGGAAAGAGAAAAAAAATCTCAAAAAAAAAAAGGCCTGACGTTCAGGAAATGAGAAAATTAAAATGAAGAGAAAACTTCTTGCACTTACACCAAAGAAATCATATTATATTGGGTGTTATCCAAACCAAGATTTTTTTCTCAAGGAAAGTGCAAACAAGATGGTTTGAAATTAAAGTCTTTATTCTCCACCCAGGCAGGCAATCGCCCAGAAAGTCAGCCTCCATTACATTCTGAGGTTTCTAGAGAAGGATGTTCCACTGCTGGTTTCAGCTGGCTGCATTCTGTCTGAGATTGGAGTTTTTCAGAAGAGTGTATTACGTGTGTGTGTGTGTGTGTGTGTGTGTGTGTGTGTGTGTGTGTGTGGTTGCAGGAGCCAGCAGCAGTATTCAGAAGTGCCCACGAAGCATTGTCCTGAAGGGTAGAATAAGTACCACACCAAACACTGTGTGGACAAGCTTGCTGTGTGTACTAGCAGATGGACTGCTCGTCTGTCTGCAACACCCTTCTTTCCTCCCAGGAACGCTCAGCCCTCCTTGAGACAAGAAAGGGAAAGAAACTTGAGGTGAGGCCGGGCGCGGGTGGCTCATGCCTGTAATCTCAGCATTTTCGGAGGCCAAGGCCAGTGGATCACCTGAAGTTGAACTGCTTGAACCCAGGAGGTGGAGGTTGCAGTGAGCTGAGATTGTGCCACTGCACTCCAGCCTGGGTGACAGGGACTGCATTCTGAGAAATACAGACCTGAGCAAAGCCTCAGGAGTACAGCATATTTAGAAAGTAGCAAATAGATCTTTTTGTCAATTATTTGTCAAGAGCAGCCTGGCTGACATGGTGAAACCCTGTTTCTACAAAAATACAAAAAATTAGCCAGGCATGATGGCAGGTACCTGTAATCCCAGCTACTTGGGAGGTGGAAGCAGAGGAATCACTTGAACCCAGGAGACAGAGGTTGCAGTGAGCCGAGATCATGTCACTGCACTCCAGCCCATGTGACAGAGCAAGACTCTGCCTCAAAATTAAAAAAAAAAAAAAAAGAAAGAAAGAAAGAAACTTGAGGTGACACTGAGCCAGGCAAGAGGGGCACATGCATAAAATAAGGCAGGCCAACTTCCAGCTACTCACAGATCCAGAGGATGTGTTGTGTTACCTTCCAGATTATTCAAGGCAATGTCTGGAGCTGACAAGGAGAAAATGTGAGACACATGACTCCACAGTGCATACATATTTCAAAACATGATGTTGTGTGACACCACCACACAAATCGTATAAATATACACAATTTTTATTTGTCAAATTTTAAAAGAAAGGTATGAATGTAGTGGCAGGAAAGACTAGAAGTGTGGGGTGGTCATTCAGATACTTGTCTCAGCTAAATCCAAGCTCAGCCTCTTGAGTGTCACACTTCAAATGGTAGACTCTGGCTGGTAATCTAGAACTTCTGGACTTCACCCATTGCACTGAAGATATTTATTTGGGTAGTTGGGCCTCATTCCTCTTAAAATGGTAAATAAAAAGTCTCTTGCCAGGTCTGGTGGTTCACACCTGTAATCTCAACATTTTGTGAGGTCAAGGCATGAGGATTGCTTGAGGCCAGGATTTTGAGACCAGCCTGGGCAACAAAGCAAGATCCTTGTCTCTACAAAAATTATGAGCTTGGTGGCACATGCCTATAGTTCCAGCTATTTGGAAGACTGAGGCAGGAGGCTGAGGCGGGAAGATTGCTTGAGCCCAAAAGTTCCAGGCTGCAGTAAGCTATGATCACACCACTGCACTCCAGCCTGGGTGATAAAGAGTCTGTCTTTCAAAAAAAGCAAAACAAAACCAAACCAAAAAAGTCTCCCTTATTTCAAAAGTTGGAAAAACTGCAGGAAAACTCAAAGAATCCGAGAAGCCTAATTGAACACTTTCCCTCAAACTTACCACATTTTCCCTTCTTCTTTTCATTGTGTTCCTCCAACCCCCACCCTTTTTGTTCTTTTCCTGTAACTTATTCAGGGATATTTTCCCTGGAACCTATAGTGAATGCATCCCTTTTAAACCGAGAAATTGCTCTTGAAAATTTCTCAAGGCAAAATTCCTTCAATTCCAGCAATCATATAATAAGCTCCTATTATGAGCAAAGCATCCCATTATGAGCTTTGGAGAATACAAAAACATGCAAGCCCTGTGTATTTAGTTATCTATTGCCGCATAACAAATTACCCCCAAATTTAGCAACTTAGAGCAATAAACATTTATCATCTCACAGTTTCTGTGGCTCAGGAATGGAGAGGCAGCTTAACTGGGTGATTCTAACCCAGAGTCACTCTTAAGGCTTCAAATCAAGGCTCTTCTCCTCAAAGCCTCACCCCAGAACTTGCAGGACAGCTGGGCTTGTTTACGTGGTGGCTGGGCTGAAAGAGACGGGGAGGAATTCAGTAAGTCTGGGATGGGATATGAGAATTTGCATTTCAGGTGATGCTAATGGCGTGGATCCAGGGACCGCACTCTGAGAAATACAGACCTGAGCAAAGGCTAAAAGTACAGCATATTTGGAAAGTAGCAAATAGATCTTTTTATTTGTCAATTTGCATTGATCCAGTTAGTTTCCTGATCCTCTTAGAAACAGTAGAAATGAAAGGCATTAGTCTATACTTAATGAATCTTTCAAAACTAGAAACTTTGGGGGCTGGGAGGATTCAGAGAATATAAACTCATCATTCTACAAATGAGCAAAGTGAGGGCAAGACAGGCTGACACACATTGTAAAAGTTTTCTTTAAAGTTAAATGGATTTGTGTGGTTCCCTCACTCAGAGGCTCCTGGAAGAAAGAAGGAGGCTTTGCCTTTGGAGTCTTAGTGCTTTCTGTTTGAAATGAGATAAAGAGTTTGTGATGGATTCTCCCAGTAGAATACTCTCCTGTTATAAAATGCATATGCCCATACTTTGGTATAGAAGGGAGGCTGAAAGAACTCTCAGAAAAATCCCTGAGTCCATTAGACAAGTTTCCCTGTGCAAATGGATCTATGTTGCTCCTTCCTGGCTTCTACGTGATGAGAAGCCTTGGTCACACTTCTGTCGGCTCCACAGAGGCTGTTGTTCCTTCACAATGCCTCAGGTGTATAAATTCAGCTGCCTAAGCTTGTCTGCAAAACTTGGATTTGGGTCACTGTTCCTTTTTAAAATCCAAATAATTAGTAAAATGAAATCTAAATGCAAACTGGGACGAACCCATCTTGACTCCTGAAATACGCGTTCTTTGGAAAGAGTGTTGCAGGGTAGCGAAGCTCTGCAGTTTACTGCTTACAATGTGTGCACAAAATTAGCTTGGTTCTTTTGTTCCATTGTCTGAGTTTTTGTCACCTTTTATTTGACTGTACTTAGGGAACAGTATGAAGGCATTTAAAAGGAAACCCAAGGGAATCTCATTTGCATATGCAAATACAAGTGTTTTTACCATGATTAAGCCAGATACCCCTGGCTTCCTTTACCTTCATTATCCCCCTAATTTACCACCCTCCATTCTACTTTGACATATTCCTGTACCCAAGAACACATATGTGCATGCATATTCTTATGTAGAAGCAAAGGTTCTAAAGGCAAGTGGTTTCCACTTGTGGTTTCTGCATAAACTTGCTTAAGCACAGGTGTCTCTTTAATAATGACCTTCAGCAAAGTCCTAGAGTTCACAGGTCCCACTTCCTCCCAAGGGTAAGTCATGTCCCAAGCTTTAACCTTGAGTAAGAAGGTAAACTACAGATGGAGAGAGGTTAGCCAAAACTCCCCGCCTCCTCTTTCATACTCAAACCTGGTTTCTGAGCCTACATTTGTTAACTCATATGAAAGGATACCACATAGCTAATGTCTTCCTTCGAGAAAGCTAAGAGGTAAGAATGGCAAACTATAAATTCATTTGATTCATTGCCTTTACCAGTTCAACCACAAATTGTTTTCTTCCACTGAGCACCATTTAATAAGCCATATCAGGTGCACGATGGAAACAGCAAACCACAGATACAAAGGGATCACAGCTCGTAAGCAAGTGCACGGGTCAGACCTGCCTTCCCACTTCCCAGCTCTTCAGGCTTGGCCAAGTCACTTCACATTGCCCCATCTCAGGCTCCTCATTTGGGCCTTGGTTTCCCCACTTGTGAAATGGAATTGTCCTGCAGGTCAGCGACACAATGTGAATATCCAGATCACCTGGTACGATCCCTGGGCAACAGCAGGTGTTGAATAAATGGTAGTCGTGATAGACCAGACAGTAAATAAAACACATGATTTTTCTCCAAAGCAGCTCACCACCTTTGTCTGTTTTACCAGCTTCATTTTGTTTTTCACTGGCTGAGAACCACTTTGTGTATCCTACTGTCAATTCCAGCTAAACTAAAGAAATGCAAAGTTACGTGAACGTGAATCTAGAATCAGCTTCTGACTGAAAACCTCTGCTATTGCATTGATGAACTCTGGAATGCTTTTCCCAACCAAGATGAAGTTATTAACAACAACATTATGTTTTAAGTCATTAGTAAGGACCTGTCAGAAAGGAATCAGTCCCTGCATCTTCTGGGGTTTGATAGGGGAAAAAAAAAAAAGAATTAAAAAAGGTTGGAGGCTGAAACATCAGCAACTGACATACATTCATCCGAAACAAAAGACAACTTTTTAAAAAAGGAGTCTGTGGTGCACACAGACATGGAAAGAAAGAAACTTTGGCTGCGAAATCCCCTCGTCTTCTCTGGGGAGAGTCCTGCCTCCGCCTGCTGTTCATCAGCCCTGATTTTGATGGGGCGAGTTTTAGTCAGCTGCCTCCATCATTTTGGCACAGACAAAAATCCTTTAAAAAATGTTACACTTCATCAAAGTGTATCATGAGACTTCACGGTCATTATCTCAATGGCCGCTCTGATGTGCTACAATTGGCAGAGACACAAACGGTAGGGGGTGTATGAGAAGAAAGCTGGCAGGCCGCGCCAAGCTTCTGTCAACAACTCCACGGTCTGATCCGATGCACTGAGCGTGCTGATGATGCTCTTGTTTCAGGAGGAAGTAAACAAGAAAATGAATTCCACCACGCAACACAGCCTCTTTGTATCTTCAAAATGGTGTGACTGGACTCGGGCCAGCTGCGTTGAAAGTTGGGCCATTTATGTCATCAGGGCCCCAGTACTGATGGAGGCTTTGATTACGACTTGGACCCAGCTGTAAGACCCTTCGGGGGCAGCCACTCAGCAAATAAAGGCATTGATTGGTTGTTGGGTCAATTTAGCCATAAGGGGACAGAGCATGGCTCTTTTGAAAAGCCTAATGGATTAGCTACACAACCAGTCCCACTGTAGGCCTTATTTTTCAAGTAACTTCATGACGGTTTTCCAGCTTGGCAGGGAACCCTCCTCCAGAGCAAGCTTCAGAGCTGTTCTTGTTATCAATAGTGGGGCTCAAAGGATTAGACACAGCGGGCTTTACAATTTAATGAAAACAGCTGTTGAAACAACAATTACGGCAAACAATAGTTTGCATGGAAAACTATTAATTATGTAAAGTTATGCAGAAAGTGGAATACTCTTTTATTCAGGGCCTTCGAAAGCGGACTGATGAGGACGACTTGGAGCCACCTTCCATTCCATGGCTCTCAAGTGCCAGGAAGTGGGGGTGCTTGTAGAAAGGGGCTCCATGGCATGTGAGCTGCATGTAAGTGGAGCTCCCGGCTGCCACTCGGCTGCAAAGCAAGTCAGAGATAAAACATTCAGGAAAAGAATATCCATTAAACTTACATTACCATGGGTACCTCAGATCTTCTCATAACCAACTCAGGACTGTGTTTTCATAAGTATCAGAAATTTCATTTGAGTCTTAGTGGTTTGGGTCTCAACTTTAGCTTTTTTGAATAAAACCACTTCTATATTATGCTCTCCTTCAGGCCTCACTCACCCTAAGAAGACAACGCTGAAAAAATGGTGGAGCCCCTTGTTCTCTGGACTAAATCAGCTTTAATTACTTTATCATGGTCCAGTGTGGACGGGCAACCATTCCCCTGCCACCTTCACTCCCTCCTCCCCTAAATGCACAGTTCATCTTCTTCCACTCTCTCAGCTTGCTGGGGCTTTTAAATTCATTGCTTCTCTCTTTGCAATTTCCATCCTTGACTAACAGTGCTGGGAATTGACTTATGGCCCTTCGCTTACCCTGTGCTCCACATCTCACTTTCCTCTCCGTCCGGGAATCACCAAGCCAAGAAGTCCCATTAAGAAGGTTATTAACTGTATACATAAACATTGCCTCCTGCCTACAGTTAGATTTATTTCTCCTCGCTTCCAAGTAACTGGTTTTAACACTCTTTCCAGCACGCCCAACACCTTTTATTTGACTATATTGTTTTAGAAAGGCCTTTGGGAATTTAGCTAATTTCATGCTGGAACTTATTAAGTGGGATTTGACACTCTTTGATAATTCCAATAAACCATTAGTCAGGTCTCACTCCCTTCAGGGAAGGAATGAAAGCTTTATTAGTCATAGGGTCTCTATTCTAAACATGTCACCTGAATTTAGTAGCGCATCTGTGCTGAAATGCAATTGACTTTGCGATTGAATAGAACTTTCCCTGAAACTCCAAGAAAGCTGTCACTAGCTATCAACAGCAAAACAGCATCTGCCTTTTTCTGAAAATTTTCATTGGGTTCGCATGTGCATTTTGAAATAATTCAGTGAATTTAATTTATCAACCTCTGGATGTTAATAAAATGAGAAGCACACACCCACACCAACACTCAGATTCTCTCTGAGGATTTAGTTGTCTTTCTTCACCCAGGATACAAGAATAGAGAATGGTTTCCTTCCCCTCTTCTGACAGTTTAAAAAATCTTGAAAATTCATACCTCCAGAAAGCCCCAGAACATAATTGAGTGTGCAAATGAAATTCATTACTATGGTCACAAACAATAATCCAATTAACATGTATTTGTGTAATGCCTTCAAAATCGTTCTAAACTCAATACCACATTCATCTTTGAAGTACAATGCCAGCTCAGTGCCATGTCCCAGCACACTCCAGCTCACACTTTGCACTGGAGATTACAAAACAGCATCAAGACTGCAAAAGCAATTACTCCATTTATCCAGATGTGATTTTTCAATCATTCTAGGATTTCTTTTTTTTTTTTTTAGCGGTTCTTATTCCGTGGCACAGATCGCGGCGCTCATGCTGGCTCGGTGCTTACATCTCTTCATTATTAATTCAGCTCATGGAGCTTAATTGGACAAGGCTAGAGCGAATTTGACAAACATCACAGCAGCAGAAAAAGCAATCACTCTTTCAAGATGAAAATTTGTTTGATGTCTTACTGTGTAACTCATTTACTCTCCTCAGGAGTCATGTGACCTGAATGTTAATCAGCCATTGATTGGTTTCTCTCCTTGGACAGTCACGTGATCCGAATATTAATGGGCTGGCACTCCGTAGCTGTACTGTTAGGCAACCTTGTGATTGGCTGCCAGGTTAAGATACGGAGATAAGTGGGTGCTTGATGAGCACTTGACAGAACTTCACAGAAAATTAAGGCCCTAAAATAGCATGAGAAAGTCTTGTCAAATCAAGCATGATTATCATTGAATGCTTAAGGAATTCATCATCTGCATGAAATTGATACACTTCAGCACCAACAGGCCCTGTAGTCAGCAGGGACTCATCAGATTTTTATTTATATGTGTTCACCAAATCACATTAATTCTGAGAGCTAAAACATGCTAAGGATGAAGGTTATTTTCTGTTCAATCTAATTTATCTATGACAATAATCATCGCTAATAATGTGTCAAATTGGATTGCAGTCATTTTATGCATGCATGCTGATTTGGAAAATAGTGTTAAACCATCCCGCAGTAATTAACAACCGGTAAAGGTATGCGGAGCCCGAAGTAATCAGCATATCTAGATGGAAAATTAAGTTTTATAGAATGGATTTATAGATACATATCCTTATTTAATTCAGAATATAAATTATTCCTGGTAAAAGCCGACATCATTTTTATAACACCATTAAGGCCAATAACCATTGAGGGACTCGTATCCTTAATTTGCTCTATCCTTCATTTTTTCTCTCATTTTCCGTGGTTAACTTTCTAATGGGTGTCACTTCCTTATTGGCAAGTCCTCATTTTAGCAGAGTTTGGTAGGGCTAAGAGATGAATGAATATGCATTGGTGTAAGTGTTAATCGTGGATGAAGGAAGCCACATCATACCTCTTAATCCACAATGCTTTATAATTACCGGCGAGGGCTGGGAGGTAGGCAGTGAGGAGGATACAAAAAACAGGGTGGAGCTAGACTTTAGCCTTTTGGTGTTCCTCTATTATTTCTCCTCACAAAGGGACAATAGGAAATTTTGCAGATTGACTCATAAGGGATTAATGTTTCTTAGGGAATCACTTAAGCCTAAATTGCATTTGTTGAAATACCTTTTATGGAACAGAAGTTGCTTTTTTGGTGTTTTTTTTTTTACTTCCTGACTTATAGGGCATCTTTGGAAGCAATGGAGGATTGGAGTCATGAAATCTTAAAGAAGTGTTTATACTCCTTGGTGAGTGTGACTAAAACATCTGAGAAGAGAATTACACCTCTAAAAGAAGGGGGAAATATCTATGTATAAACTGTTGTTTCTTTCCCACAGCTCCCTCCACCCGGTCTTAATCCCTAAGCCACCAGTGCTGCCTTGTTCTCTCCCTGTCTCTCAGGAGGTCTCTTTATTGATTAAATGAATCTGCTCCAAAGGCTGGCTCCCAGGCTCTTTGATCTAATCCGATCTGATTTTATCCTATCGCTTCAGCAGGACATCGGGGAATTAACAATAAGCAGCTTTACCACAAGTGTTTAATAACTCAACACAATCTCCTTATGGCTCCGAGCTGCTCAAGTTCCCATCCAGTCCATGGCAAACAGTGTAACAGATTGGCCATCCCCCCCTGAACCTGAGGAATTTTCATGCACTGTGAAACTAATCGCTTCAAGTTCCTTCATAAATCACACAAAGCAGATTTCAGCATCTTAACAAATTGAAAAAAAAAAAAAACCCAAAGGTGGAGGGAGAGAGGGGTTGGAAGCGAGGGCTCACCCTCCAGCTAAAAGTCGGTGGGAGGATATTGCAGAGGGGGGAGGGCGAGAGGTAAATTAACTTCTGTCCTCTCATTCAATATGTTTCTCATCTCCTTACATTTTAACAGGAATAAAATAATATGGGCAGGCTAAACCTAACCATGCTCCAAAGCTGCAATGACCTTATTTTTTTTCCACTGTGATAAAACGATGTGGTTTCAACAACAGGCCTCTTATAGTTGTTCCTGTGTCAGCCTTGAAATATGTAAGAAGCATATAATTAAACTAGGATTGTGAGTCCTTCGTGAAGCAGACAGCAGAGAGGGTAGGCTGAAGTGGTGGGTCCCCTGCATTTCAAACCAGCATGCATGCATACAGGGGCGTCTTAAATGATCACTCAAGGCCAGGTGAGGTGGCTCACGCCTGTAATTCCAGCACTTGGGGGGCGGAGGTGGGTGGATCGCCTGAAGTCAGAAGTTCGAGACTAGCCTGGTCAACATAGCAAAACCCTGCCTCTACTAAAAATACAAAATTTAGCCAGGCATGGTGGCATGTGCCTGTAATCCTAGCTACTAGGGGGGCTGAGGCAGGAGGATAGCTTGAACCTGGGAGACAGAGGTTGCAGTGAGCCAAGATTGCGCCACTGCACTCCAGCCTGGGTGACAGAGTTTTCCCTTATACATTCCTCTCTCTACATTGCAAAGGCAAAACTTATTTAATGTCTTCCTCCCAAACAGAAAAAAATGCATGATGTCCCTCTTGTCTAAATATAAAATGCATAGTATTTTAAAGTTGGTTCTCTCCTTTAGCAAGGCAGAAATTTTGATGCAACGGCTTACCCTTATGCCAGAACAGTGCTGGGAGTCTATGGGAAACTGGGAGGGAAAATAGGCTTTTGAAAGCAGCCGGATTATTAGTGCCATGGGGGAAATATCACTCTAGCACTAATCTAAAATAAAACATCTTTTCGTTGCTCTATTTAATACCTACTGTACATCAGAATTACCTATAAAAACATGTTTCATAACAGAGAAACAGCCCTCCCTCCCCATCCCTATCACTGCGCTCTCCATTACCGCAGCAGTTCTGCAATTTCTCACTACATCAGCAGAGTAATATAGTGCCGTCATACTGCACATCTGGGGGCAGAGAGAATTTTACGACTCAGATTTAGGCCAGATTACTCTGACTATGGTAGGATCTTTTTCCATATCCTCAGGATCCAGGGTACTTGCAAATTCCCTCAGATACAGCTGGATGCCTTCTTATGGTTTTCCTAAGTAAAAACCATTTTTGTGTATATCCTTCTACACCCACATCCATTCATTAGTATTTATTTAGCTTTTTTTGTTTTGTTTTGTTTTGTTTTTTTGTTTTGAGACAGAGTCTCACTGTGTCACCCAGGCTGCAGTGCAGTGGCACGATCTCAGCTCTTTGCAACCTCCACCTCCTGGGTTCAATCAATTCTTCTGCCTCAGCCTCCTGAGTAGCTGGGATTACAGGTGCACATCACCACACCCAGCCAGTTTTTGTATTTCCATGTTGGTCAGGCTGGTCTCAAACTCCTGACCTCAAGCGATCCACCCTCCTTGGCCTCCCAAAGTTCTAGGATTACAAGTGTGAGCCACCGCACCCGGCCATTTATCTAGATTTTGGCACCACTGTCTGTCCATGAGTCCAAAATTTCAAAACTCCACCCTCCACCTCCAGAAAAAATGTCTACTCCGATTTCGTGATCGGCTCATTATGGAATGGAACACTAGCATAAATAGTGTTATTAGTTCCTCTTTGAAAATGTCTTTTGCCTTACTTTTTTTTCCCCCTGATAAACTATGTCATAACAGAAAAATCCCTATGAAGTTCTCCAAAGAACTTTGTGCTGTTTCCAGACCCTGGGACTATAATTATGCCTTGTGTAATTAAAACAGAAAGAGCATCCCCTGCCAACTGTGAATGCCCCTGTTTACATCACAAAGAGATAGCAAAATGTACTCAGGAAGGTTCCAGCCAAAGTAATTGAGCAGGCTGCCTGAACCCGCTCTGTTTTCTAAATATTGTCCCTGGGTTAAGAACAGCAAGAGGCAGAAGAAATGAGACGGTGGAGGGAACCTGGGCCAGAGGCCTGTTGACTTTCCCTGCCTGGGCATGATGTCATTGAGTTCAGTGACTTGCGGGGCTGGTGTGGACTGGTCTCGTGGCACGTTTAGTCCAGGTGCTTTGCTTCTGCTGGGGAGCTTCCTAATTCCACTGCGTGGTGGCCTTCAGAGGTGGTGAAGTCCTGCACTCAGATGCAAAAGTTCAGAGCATTAGGCCAGGGTATAAATGCATACTTGACCTTGAGCAGTACAAAGAAGATTCTTCTGCCTGCAGCTCAGGTCACAGGCTCCTCTTTCTCTGCTGCTGTCCTCCTAGGCTGCTGCAGCTGGAACATTAAAAGGAGAAACAGAGACAAAGAGTCAGGAACAGAGAGAAAAGAATGGGCAGTGAGGAAAAGGAAGAAAAAACAAAAAAACAAAGCCACAAGTTGAAAAAAAATTCCCTATAATATAAAAGCGCATTATGTTTTTGTATATTTTCAAAATGTAGCCAAACTAAACCATTAAATGAGGATTTTGTTTCACAAACTCTGCAAACTAGTCAACCGCTAACCCACTACACCAAGAATGTGGTGCCAACCAAAATATGTCAAGATTAGTAGTACTCAATAAAAGCTCAAAACCAAATGACATGCAAGCTGTATTTCATGATTACAGCACTTCCTTATGTCAAGGAACATACATATTAACTTGTTTAAACACAGCGCTGGGCTGTCACTCTGTTTGTCAAAAGCAGAGGAAAGAGAATCTCGTGCTTACCAAACCCATCCAGATGATACTTCACACTTTCTATCTTCCTGGCAGACAGCGTGGACACCATCCAATTAATTCTTACAGCTTCTGAGAGAAGAAGAGTTGGAGGTGAGAGCGACCACTTCCCACTTTACAAAGCTGTACCAGGCAAGCAGGGTTTGCAAATGCCTCACACGCAATGACAGAGCTGGGCTGAGAATCGAAAATGCTCACTTATTTCTAGTAAGGTGGCAAGTCACCAAAATTACAAAACACAAACACCTCGTCTCTTTCTAGTAAGGTGAATCTGTTGTTGTTTTTTTAATCCCCAGAACTAACATATGCATAGCACTTCAATGACTGCAACAGGCTCTTGGTATGTATTTTCTTACTGAGTCCTCACCACTATCCTGGTCGTTTATAGATGACCATTTTGTAAAAGAGAAGCCCTAGTGGTAGAAGAAGTGGCCTGCTCAAGGAGCTATATCAGAAACAAGTAAAAGCAGAGCAGAGCACTCTGTCTCGGGCCTCCGAACCAAATGGGAACTACACAAAATAATGCTGCTCCCCGCAACGCGTTGTCTCTTTCTGCACCAAAATGCTGGAGTTTGAGCAGGAATCTAAAAATGGAGAAGGATAATTATCTCATTCTCTGTCAACAGCAGTGAGCTGCTGTGTGCTCCCACCTGGCAGGCGAATGAAACGGAGGCTGTTCTCTCATTTACACAATACAGTAGTAAGAGGTGTGATTATGTTAGAAACACTTGAGGGGGCTTCTGGGGAAAAGAAAACACCAGAGCTGGCTTCATCCGTTCTCTGGTGCTTCTTCACTTGCATGAGCTGTGGTACCTTCTGCCTGGAAAGCCGCCCACTGACTTCACACAGCAACAGGGGCTGCTCCCGAAGGCAAGACATTAGCTGTTGCTGCCTACATGGCCCCACCCACCTGCCCCCTACAACCACACACATCCCTGATCTCATGGACGCTTGCTACTGGGGAATCCTTGCCTCCCTTAAACTGCTACCCAGACCTTGGGGGTGTGGTGGAAGATAACTTGAATTCAAATCCATATCTCATCAGACAGAGTACATTACAGGATGGGTCCCTCACACGGCAGCCTGAGGGGCCAGCAGAGCCTACATATGGTGGTGGTCTCCATTCCCCAATATCCTCCTCAGCCTGATGAGATGCCAGGCCTCTCAAGATGCAGGATGCCTGGCGTTCTGGCTTCATCCCAGAACACTCACCCACGCCACCTGACCCTGGTCCTCCTTCACAGATGCTTCTGTTATGGGCGAACTGTATCCCGCAAAAACATATGCTGAAATCCTCAACCCCTTCTGAATGTATTTGGAGAAAGTCCCTTTAAAGAGGCAGCTGAGGTAAAATGAGATTACGAAAGTGGGCCCTAATTCAATCCTACTGGTGCCCTTTTAAGAAGAGATCAGGACACCAGGGATGTGAGGCAAGACCACGTGAGAACACAGCGAGAAGGTGGCCCTCTAGAAGCCCACGACAGGCCTCAGAGAACCAGTCCTGCCAGCACCTCGTCTCTGACTTGCAGCTTCTAGAACTGTGAGGAAATAGCATTTCTCTTTTCTTTTCTTTTTCTTTCTTTTTTTTTTTTTTTTTTTTCTTTTTCTGAGAGAGAGTCTTGCCCTGTCATCCAGCCTGGAGTGCAGTGGCACAATCTCGGCTCACTGCAACTTCTGCCTCCTGGGTTCAAGGTATTCTTTTGCCTCGGCCTCCCAAGTAGCTAGGACTTCCAGGCGTTCACCAACACCCCCGGCTAATTTTTTTGTATTTTTAGTAGAGAGAGGGTTTCACTGTGTTGGCCTGGATGGTCTCGATCTCTTGACCTTGTGACCCGCCTGCCTAGGCCTCCCAAAGTGCTGGGATTACAGACGTCAGCCACCACGCTCTGCCCTACATTTCTGTTTTCTAAGCGATCCCATTTGTGGTCTTTTGTTATAGGCAACCAGAGAAAAATAATATAACTTCTCATTCTCTTATTTCATGCATACTGATTACTCTATCGAATTGCACATTCCTTAGCTATTGGCCTGGCAAACACTTCGTAATCTCCAACGTTCAACTCCAATGCCTGCTCTCCTCCATGAGGTCTTCCCAGCTTAATCATGGGCATCAAACATACCATGTGTGATTACATGACACCATGACATCTGCACTGAGTCTGTAATGGCCTATCCCCTCACAGACAGTGAGTTCCAGGGAACAGGGACATCTCTGACTCATCCCTCAGAGCCAACCTAATGTTTATCGGAGAGAAGATGATTAATATTTGATGAGGGGAGAATGGAAGGAAACGACAACAATAATAGCAATGACTAGGACTTACTACATCTTTGCTATGTGCCAGACGCAATGCTATTAGAATTAGTATACTTGTATTATGATTATCTTCCCAATCACCATATGAGGTAGATAATACTGTTATCCTCATTTTACTGCTGAGGGCAGACATGCCAAGATAAGAAACTTGCTCAAGGTCATGCAGAACCAGGGATTTAAAACCAGGCATTTGGCTTCAGAGTCTACATTCTTAAGAATCGGTGTTTGGAGGAGAAAGGAAAGAAGAAATGCAGGAAGACAAGAAGGGAACAAAAGAAGGGAAGAAATCACCATCTGTATAAACTCAAGATACTTAAATTATTTGAAACTCAGCCTCCTCATCTGCTTATCTCAAGAAAGGCTCAAGTGAGACAATGTACCTGAAGGCATTTTAATTGCCGAGTACTGTAGAGCCACACAGCCTTTATTTTTAGTGGCCAGAAATCAGTCAGGTAACCACAGGCCTGTGACTTGAAGGCTGAATTAGCAGGGGGTGGTGGACACATTTTGTATAGTGGGCAATCCTGAGGACATAAATTTCAAGAAAGAGAAGAATGGGGTAGACAAGGAGAAGAGTTGCAAAGAAATGCTTTTCTGCCTCCCACTAAGGATTGGCAGTTGCACCACCTTCTTGCAGTAATCCAGTGGCACCACTCCAGTTACAATACATGTGAATTCTGCCCCTGGGATCGTGCATTCCAACTGCCCTGACCCGAGCTCTGAGGATGCTCTACATGTGTGTCGCCATGGGTTCAGAAACCACAGATGGATTACAGCCTAGAGAATGCTATCAATCAACGTCATATTCAATTTCATTTTACTAATGCAGTTTACTGGACCTAATACTTAGAGCTGGAGTCCCAGTGTTACCTGTGGGGTAGAAGGATTTCCTGTTCTGTTTCCAGCCTGGACTTTCCTGTTGTTCTTTGGTTTTGGTTTGTTTAATGAAGCACCACTTTGTTCTTTGGGTTCTTTGGTCTCCTGTGGTTCTTTGGTTTTGGTGTTTTCAGTGAAGCCCCACTATCTCTCTTTTTTCTTCTATTCAGAAGTGCCTTGAGCATGAAACAGTGACTTAATGGGGCCTGCTAAAGAGACACGTCTCATTCTTTCACACCTGCAAGGACTCCTTTTCCTTGAAGATTTTCAGATGACCTACTTACTTAGGCTGGGAGCAGAATGGTTAAAGCGCTGGGGAGGAAATCAACTGTAAATAGAAAGGCTATGTTTAACATAATCCTCTCCAGAAGCCTCCCTCTTCTCCAGGCACTGTAATCAACCCTGTAGTGTCAGGCAAGGTTCTTGATTATCTCCCTGTGGCATTATGTCTCACCACATAGCTGATAATAAACTGATGGATTATCAAACAAGATTACAGCTTTAGCAAATAAAATCATGTTTTGTGTTAAGAGAGAAAATGCTTACTATCGCTATCTGCCTGGCTAAATATTTACATATCACAGGCTTTCTAGGGTCCCTGTTCTTTCAAATCTGATTTTCAAAAAACAACACAGAGGTTAAGTTAACAAAGAAGGAACACACTGTGCTTTTAACACTAAGCTAAATGCTCTTCTGGGAGAAAACAGGTACTGTCTAAAATGGAGAGCTAAGTCAATTCAAGGCCTCGGGTACCAGGGAGATCAATGGGTGCATGTGACAAATGACAGAGCTGGCTGTGCGTGGAGTGATTAAAATGCCTACTTTTAAAGGGAACATAGGTGAAAGACAAAAAGAAACCCGAAGCATGCATGCCGCTGTGTGTGTGTGTGTGTGTGTGTGTGTGTGTCTGTGAGACTGTGTGTGGACAAGAAGGGGAGAAAGAGGCTTGTATGAAGTCTCATGCTGATCTGATGTTTTATGGCTTTCAAAACCCTTTCTTCTTTATCAGCTACACCCACCTTCCCAATTTTCCCCATCCTCTCCATTTGACAGCTGACACAAAGTGAAGCCTAGAAGTGACTTGCAAAAGGTCCAGAAGGCAGGCCTCAAACCTCAATCTTCTGGTGCACCCCATTTTCTATGTCACTTCTCTGCTCTAACTCAAGGATGTTCTCCTAAAGGGAAAAAATGGCAGAGAGGTGTTTTTTTAGAAGTTGCATGTATTCAAATTGTCAGGCTCTGAAGTTCAATTATTATTTGGTTTAATTCGGGGCAGTGGCCAGACTTGTGGGCTCATGCCTGTAATCTCAACACTTTGGGAGGCCAAGGCAGGCAGATCACATGAGGCCAGGAATTCTAGAGCAGCTTCGCCAACATGGCAAAACCCATCTCTACTAAAAATACAAAAATTAGCCAGGCATGGTGGTGGGTGCCTGTAGTCCCAAGTACCCGGGAGGCTGAAGCAGGAGAATTGTTTGAACCTGGGAGGGAGAGGTTGCAGTGAACTGAGATGGCACCACTGCACTCCAGCCTGTGGGACAGAAAATCTGTCTCAGAAAAAAAAAAGACTGGGCAGAAAAGGATGTAACTGAAAATATCAATGGGCATATAAAATACCTGTCTTTTAACAGAGAGAGAAATAGGTTTGTACATTGGTCAGTTTAAGTTTGTTACTATCCCAGGTAAGAATACAAAGGATGAATAACAACCAACATGGCTAGTTGCAGAGAAAGTTATGTCAGATAATTTGACTCTCTTCTGTGAAAATGAGATTTTGTAAACACGGAAGAGCAAAGATTCTAAATGGGATCCCCTACATGTGTAATTCAGAGAAGCTCCTGGTCCCAGTGACTTTTTCCTCTGTCACACACAAAACAGCACTGGCCTAGCTATCATCACAAAAGGATCTCTGGTACACCAGGAAGGGGCACAAAAGTACAGGAGGAAGACGCTCTATGCCTCTTCCTAGGCTTTGTCACAAGGCATGCGGTCTTTCAGGCAAATCAACCAGAGTAATGCTGGAATAAGAACATGCCCACCCTCAGCCACTGAGCCTGAGGATACAGTGTTCAATGCACAAATTGAGCACCCAATAAATATTCTTGAGTGAAAAAAATAATTAGCATAACACATAATAAAAACACTGTGTTTCTCTTTTGTAATGGAATATCATCTATAAAGCATATCCAATATAAACTGCTGGAATCATGACTTTTCCCCTTGATAATTAGAAATACAAAAGGAGATAGAAGCTTTTCAAAATACAAGTAATATGCCAGGCACAGTGGCTCTCGCCTGTAATCCCAGCCCTTTGAGAGGCTGAGAAGGGTGGATTACAAAGTCAAGAGATCGAGACCAGCCTGGCCAACATGGCGAAACCCTGACTCTACTAAAAATACAAAAATTAGCCAGGTGTGGTGGCGGGCACCTATAATTCCAGCTACTTGGGAGGCTGAGGCAGGAGAATCACTTGAACCCAGGAGGCAGAGATTGCAGTGAATGGAGATTGCACCACTGCACTCTAGCCTGGGTGACAGAGCAAGACTCTATCTCAAAAAAAAAAAAAAAAAAATTACAAGTAATACAACAAAGAATGCATTTCAAATTATCTAAGTTTATATTAACATCAGCAATGAAAGCACATCTTCTTCCCTCCCTAACAATCCTTTTTTCCCACCTCCACTAGGATAATCTATTTACAGTTTGGCATGTAATATGTAGTTTAGTTTTGTTTAACATAGAATATAAATGAGGTCAAACTTTAGGCCTGGTGCAGTGGCTCACTCCTATAATCTCAGCACTTTGGGAGGCCCAGACGAGTGGATCACCTGACGTCAGAAGTTCAAGACCTGGCCAACATGGTGGAACCCCATCTCTATTAAAAATACAAAAACTAGGTGGGCGTGGTGGCGGGCGCCTGTAATCCTAGCTAGTTGGGAGGGTGAGACAGGAGAATCACTTGAACTCAGGAGGCGGAGGTTGCAGTGAGCCAAGATCCTGCCACTGCACTCCAGCCTGGACAACAAGAGCAAAACTCCACCTCAAACAAACAAACAACAAAAAACTTTACATATGGTTTTGCCACATTATTTTTTCCTCAATATTATGTATACAGATACTCCATAAATTACTATGGATTCTCCTAACCTCAGGACACTGAGGTTATTTCTGGTTTGGGGTATTATGGGCAACAATGCCATAAACATTTATGTGTGTATAACTTTGTTGAAAGTAATCCTGTGTTGAAAGCAATATCCAGCTTTAATTGTAATAGGTGCTGCCATTAAGACTATTTATTGGCAAGACCCAGTGACTCATGCCTGTAATCCCAGCACTTTGGGAGGCCCAAGCAGGCTGATCACTTGAGGTCAGGAGTTCAAGACCAGCCTGGCCAACATGGTGAAACCCGGTCTCTAGTAAAATACAAAAATTAGCCAGACATTGTGGTGCACACCTGTAATCCCAGCTTACTCAGGAGGCTGACACACGAGAATTGCTTGAATCGGAGAGGCAGTGATTGCGGTGAGCCGAGATGGCGTCTCTGTACTCCAGCCTGAATGACAGAGGGAGACTCAGTCTCAAAAACAAACAAACAAACGAATAAACCATGTATTCACACATACATGTATTCAAATACAAATTTTATTAGTGTATAAAATTTATTTTTCTTGTCGTTTTACAGCAATATGTCTTGAAGATTACTTTTGAAAGTCTGTGGTCATATCCCAAAGTATATTTTGTCCTCCCCCGGAACACAAGTTTGGTTGGGTATAGAATTTGCAGTGTAAAATCAGTTGCTGTAAGGAATGTATAACTGTTAGTATTCTAGCTTGCGGCATCTAGTCACTGGTTTCAAAAACAGTGAAAAGAAAATATATTAAATGTTTTTGTTTGCAAAATACATTGAGTTTGGTGCAAAAATAATTGTGGTTTTTGCCATTACAACCTAATATTATGGAGGTTGACATTTAATACACATGAGAATTGCCTTTTTCCCCCTTCTTCTAATTTTGCATGTGGCAAAGAACAAAGAAACTGAAACTGAAAATGGAATTCACTCTCATAAATGTAAAATGAGTTCTAAGTACCACCTACTAAGTGAAGAGATTACCGGTAGGAATACAAGAGCTTCGTGTGCCTGCTGATCGTTTTCTAAAAGCCTGGGAACTATGTTCACTCTAGAAGGGGTCTAATTTGGTGTGAGGCTCTGTCTCAAAAACAAAACAAAACAAAACAAAACAAAACAAAAAAACAGAAAAACGTTCCCTACAATAGTATTGTTGTTCAAATAATTAGCTATTGACAGTAGGTAATTCTAGTAACATAGGAATCAGATCATAACAATGCATTTGTATTTCTTTAAATTTTGTTTTAACGTACTCTGCTTCTTATACAATAATTTGGCAGTAGAAACTGTCATTTTTAAAATCATTTTAATATAAAACGTTTTTCTTTCTTTCATTTTTCTTTTGCCAGGTGTGGTGGCTCAGCCTGTAATCCCAGCACTTTGCAGGGGCTGAGGCAGGTGGATCACGAGGTCAAGAGATTGAAACCATCCTGGCCACCATGGTGAAACCCTGTCTCTACTAAAAATACAAAAATTAGCTGGGCATGGTGGTGTGCGCCTGTAGTCCCAGGTACTCGGGAGCCTGAGGCAGAAGAATCGCTTGAACCCAGGAGGTGGAGGTTGCAGTGAGCAGATCTTGGGCCATTGCACTCCAGCCTGGGCAACAGATCGAGACTTGGTTTCAAAAAATATATATACTGTATCTATTTACATAGAATTTTACCACAATGTATGTCCTCAATTACTCTAGTCAATGGACAAATTATTCACTGAAGTCACAAAACTTAATCCAAAAAAAATTATTAACCATGACCTATAGTGAAGAAAGAAATAAAATCCTGAAAGACTAGTTTTACACACCGAAATCTATAAAATAATAGAGAACACTCTTTTTCTCCTTCACTCTTCTTACCACCACATCCTTCCTCTCCAATTTCCTTGTTATTCGAAAGGTAGAGAACTAACTTCACAGACTCTTATTCAAACCAAGGAGAATAATTCATTGTTCATGTTTCAGATCTTCTGCTGAAGGCTTGTGCTTTTGCGATCATTCACCCATTCCTCACAAGCCTGGCCTCCGAAATGACTAACAGCGTCCAAAATAGAATGCACAAATCATAGCAGCTGAAAGGTCACAAAGAAGCAAGTTTGCATGACAAAATTTTATTATACAAATTAATCAACGAACGTTCATGTAAGTAGTTATCTTTGGCTGTGGAAGGAGGGGTGGGAAAGACAGTAAGCTGAGGGGACTCTACAGCCATTTTCCATATACTTGTATAGTTGTGTGCTATTTAAAACTTTTACAGCTGGGTACAGTGGCTCATGTCTGTAATCCCAGAACTTTGGGAGGCTCAGGCAGGCAGATCACGAGGTCAGGAGTTCAAGACCAGCCTGGCCAATATGGCAAAACCCCGTCTCTACTAAAAATACAAAAATTAGCCCAGAGAATATAATCATACATTAATTGTGTAATATTTAAAAGTTAGGCAAAAGTCATAGAACAATGTAAAAAATGGAAGGACTATTAGAGATGACCTAGTCCCAAATTTCCAAGTTGTAAGACTATAGACTAAATGTTTAGGTCCCCCCAAAATTCATATGTTGAAACCAAATCCCCGATGTGATGGTATTTGCTGGTGAGGCCTTAGGGAGGTGAGTAGGGTCATGAGGATGGAGGATGAGATTAGTGACATTATAAAAGGGACCCCCCAGAGAGTTCCCTTGTCCCTTCTGCCATGTGGTGACAGTGAGAAGGCACTATCTGTGAGCCAGAAAGCAGACCACCACCAGACAACAAATCTATCAGTGCTTTGATTTAGGACGTCCTAGCTTCCAGAACTGTGAGAAATAAATTTCTGTTATTTATAAGCCACCCAGTTTATAGTATTTTGTTATAGCATCCTGAACCGACTAAGACATGTATCAGTGATAAAACTGAGACTAAGGATCTAACTGATTTACCCCAGGTCATAGAGTAGCCCAATTTTGAACTCCTAAACTCCGTTTAAAGGCAGAGTGGGAGACTGCACAGAGCTTCTCCAGTAACAGCCAATCCTCCCTGGAGAAAACAAGAGATGCCAGGTCTGGGAGTTGAGTTAATCCAGAAAGTGTACAGAAAAGCTTTGGTTCAAATACTGGAGGAAGTAAGGAAATATGCCAAAACCAGAAGATATGGACTGTGGAAGAGGCAAGTATTCAAGTCATAGATTCAATCCAAGGATTTAGGATCTAGGATATGGGAACCAGTCAAGACATTAGCGTCAAACTGAACCAACTGGCTGCCTCCAACACTGCGAGAGATTAGGCCTTTCCTTTGGGAGTTAATTTTGTGGATCCATTTGTTGTAAACAGCCAGTGGGATGGGGTGGCAGCTGATGGCAGAAAGCTGGCTGGAGTACAAATACTACATGTCAAGTTTTACTTTAAAGATCTTTGTGCTACTCTATCATGTGTCAAACATCAGTAGAGCAAATTTCTTCGGCCCTCTGAGTGATGCAAAAGTGGACATAAAAAGTTACAGATCCATGGGTAAGAGGAGCTAAAATCCTTCAACTAGAATGAGAAGCAATCACTAAGGGCTATATTTTTTATATTCCTGTAACCTAGTAATATTATTTTCACGTGATTGGGACTGAGTCTTGGGAAACCTTTTGGGCCACTATTTGGCAGAATCTAAAAAGACACTGAGTTTCAGCAGACACAAAAGAGATGAATAACTTAAGAATCTGGGCACAAACCATTTTGGTAGCCATAATAACTTCCATAGTCATGTATCTGCACTATACTCTTCTCAGAAAGAAAAACAAAATGGGCCGGGTGCAGTGGTTTATACCTGCAATCCCAGCACTTCGGGAGGCCGAGGCGGGTGGATCATGAGGTCAGGCATTCGAGACCAGCCTGACCAATGTGGTGAAACCCTGTCTCTGTTAAGAATACAAAAATTAGCTGGGCCTGTTGGTACGCACCTGTAATCCCAGATACTCAGGAGGTTAGGCAGGAGAATCTCTTGAAACTGGGAGGTGGAGGTTGCAGTAAGCCAAGATCATGCCACTGCACTCCAGCCTGGGTGAGAGAGTGAGACTCCATCTCAAAAAAAAAAAAAAAAAAATGAAAGAAAGAAAAACAAAACAGTGTCTTACAGGACAATAGAATAATACTATAGAATTCTAAATACCAAAGTACATTGAAGTTCAGATTAACTTTTACATTTATTAAAGGTCTAAATAAAATTCTTGATAATTAATCTCCAAAATGTATAAATCTGCTGCAGACATGTGCACATAAATTATAATAAAGAACGTTGGTATGCAATTTGATTCAAAGTGCTTTTTAGTAAAGTACATAATGATGCATGCTGAGGAGATGCAGGTATATTTAATTGGATATAATTAAAATAATGATGTGTGTTTAAAATAATAATATATTAAAAAATTTTAAATGTAAGTTGCTGAAGAACCTATAATAAAAAGTCAAAGCAGTAACTAGTTTTTGATTACCTGATTATTCACAGAGTTAATGCCTTTCATTTACCAAGTAATGCAGGTAATGCTCTAATAGTTCCACACTGGAGGGATTCAGGAAGCCGTGCTGACAACGTAGGTTTCTGCTTCCCTCTCTTCAAACTAGCTTTTACCTTCTAGGTCTCTTCTCCTTACTCTCTTCATCCAAAAAAGAAAAAAATCGCTGGGTGCAGGGTCTCACACCTGACATCCCAGTTCTGGGGGAGGCAGAGGTGGGAGGATAGCTTGAGCCCAGGAGTTCAAGACCTGCCTGGGCAATATAGTGAGACCATGTTCTCAAAAAAAGAAAAAGGAAAGAAACGAATCTTCGCAAGCATAGCTGTATTTAAGGAAGAAAAGGCAAATGTTGGCAATTATTGAAGCTGGGCAGTGGTAACACGTGGTTCAGTATATTTTTCCTCTCTACTTCTGTGCATATTTGAAGTGTTCTTTTATTAATAGAAAAAACTCCAGAAGTCTCTCTCTACTTTGAATGTAAGTTCTAGAATGTTTGATAATTTTGCTTCTTCCGTATGCAAAGGATGTAACTTATTAATGTGTGTGTGCATGTACTAGCACTACTATCTGAGGCCTTAGAAATTCCCTTCAAGTAAGTGGACAAATAGCAGATCAAGGCACATTTCTGACTCTTAGCCCTCCTTAGACGACGCCCCCTGTAAAGACTGCTTTTCATCTCAATGTCCCCCACCATTCTGAGTTATTTTTTGGTCCCCTTCCTTGTCTTTTACCATTCTTCTGCTTCAAGTTGAACCAATGAGTCATATCTGCCTCATTATTTTTCAGAGTCTAGTCCTCATCCATACACCAGGATTCCTCAGATGAGCAGCCAATGAGCCAGAGCCCTGCTGCCCAGACATCTCATTATCTCTGTCCTCTGCTGCCCTGCTGTGACCTCCAACCGAGCTTGGTTCAACTCCCGCAGGGTTGCATGGGCAATTAGTGTCCTTGAATCCCAAGCTCTATAATTCATGATCAGATCTTGGGAGACCCAAATAGCTTGGTTGATTTTTTTTTTTTTAAATCCTGTTTATATGACTAAAGTTTTGCACTCAAAAGGAGAAACCAGGCTGATGGTGCATTTGTAACATTTCTTTCTCTTTGTTTTTGTTGAGACAGAGTCTCACTCTGTCACCCAGGCTGGAGTGTGGTGGCACAATCTTGGCTCACTGCAACCTCCACCTCCCATGTTCAAGAAATTCTCCCTCCTCGGCCTCCTGAGTAGCTGGGATTACAGGCACCTGCCACCACGCCAGGTTAATTTTTGTATATTTTAGTAGGGACAGGGTTTTGCCATTTTGGCCACACTGTTCTTGAACTCTTGACCTCAGGTGATCCACCCACCTTGGCCTCCCAAAGTGCTGGGATTACAGGAGTGAGCCACCACGCCTGGCCTGTGACATATCTTAAGGATGAAAACTGTATTGTACATGTCTTCTGTATTTCCCTTCTTATTTTTGTTTAATTATTATTACATTATAACCATGTTTTTACTGGTTCGAAATAGCTATTCTGGATTTTTTAAAAAAACGTTTCTCAAAAATGTGTCAATTCTTTAGCAGTTAATAGTAACAATTTTGCAGCTTCATTTTAGAAATAATCACAAAGTAGGGATATTATCTTTGCACAAATACACACAGGACATCCTGAAAACAACATACATTGGAAATAAGGGTCCAGAAAATTTTGGTGTAATTTTATAAATTTGCCTATGGCAATTCAACTTCAACTTATGTGGACTATGACGCCAAGCTTTTTAATCATTCAGTGGTGGCTGGGCTAGGTGGCTCACACCCTGTAATCCCAGCACTTTGAGAGGCTGAGGCAGATGGATCACATGAGGCCAGGAGTTCTAGACTAGCCTGGCTAAGATGGTGAAATCCTGTCTCTACTAAAACTACAAAAATTAGCTGGCCGTGGTAGCATACACCTATAATCCCAACTACTCCGGAGGCTGAGGCAGGAGAATTGCTTGAACCTGCGAGGCAGAGGTTGCGGTGAGCCAAGGTCATGCCATTGCATTCCAGCCTGGGCAACAAAAGTGAAACTCCATCTCAAAAAAAAAAAAAAATCATTCAATGGTGATAATCTCATCTATAAATTGTACCTATCTTCAATTCCTATTTTTCTTCTGTTTATTTTTTCAATACTTTATTGCTCAATATCAATTTTAGTAAAGATGAGATAAAGAAATAATGGTTAAAAAGCCCACAAGTTGATCTACTGCACCCATTTTAGCAACTCTCCAATGAGACTGTTTGGAAGGAAACCTGAAGCCATTGACCAAAATGAAAACTCTGGAGTTTGAAGACCCATGCCAATTACTCTTCTCCCAATGTTAGAATCGATGAGAGCGTTGTTTTTACATCTCAGTGTTAGCAACATAACCACAAAATCCAACTCTTAAATACTGTGACTGTTTATGAGATTTTTTTCAGCTAACATGGTATATATAAACAGAATATCAATATCCTAGCTAGATGTCTGAAAAAATCATAGTCTACATCCTACAAGAGTGTTTTTGTGTTTGAATTCTTACGTGTTATCAATGTCTCAAAGAACAGTTGAAAAATAAATTAATTAAAAATATTTTTAAATTTTTTAATTAAATATTTTTAATTAAAGAAAATTAATTTTCTCAGCACTTGTTAACATTGCCAAGTTAGTTTCCTTGACGTTTCTCCTGTTCCCTGTCATTTCCTTCTTAACCATTCACTATCACTGACCCAGATCTCAACCACCAGATTTGTACATGGTGGAGAAGAGGGAAACACACGGAGAATAAGGAAGGGTGAGGAGGAATAAAAGAGCCAACAGAAACTTTTATTGGGGCCAGGATTTAGAGATTATGCTGCACACTAAACACAAAGCAGCCAAACTGTTTATTTTGCAGTTAGTGGAATTTTCTTCTTCAACGTCAAGAAGCAGGAGCCAGACTTTTAGAAAGTCACAGTTTTCCCAAGACTTAAAAGAAAGATAGCCTTGATGATGCACATATTCTTGGAATGCTTGTAGGTTAGCACTGATGTTCTTCCACTGGGTGTATTTATAGGCCAAAATGCAATCAAGCTGAGGGGCCCTTGGCTCCAGCTCCAGCTGCAAATGAGGTAAGTACTATTTCCAAATCACATCTTCAATCTACCAATGCGTTCTCAACTGCCCAACCCTCTTCCTCAAATTTGAAATTCTAATGATGACTCCATATTATTTGAAGTATTGTAATCTCAGGAATTCACTTTATTTTCTAAATCTTTGAAGGGCAAAAAAAGGTATACGGAGGTCAAAATATGTGAGGTGTTAAATGCCATGCCAAGAAACAGTTTTCCTTTAGTAGGAGCTAAACAGGTGTTTAAGCAGAAAGTAAATGAACCTGGTTTATTTCAGAAAGATAGTTCTGAGCCAGGTGCAGTGGCTCACGCCAGCAATCACAGCACTTTAGGAGGCTGAAGCAGGTGAATAACGTGAGGTCAGGAGTTCAAGACCAACCTGGCCAACATGGTGAAACCCTGTCTCTACTAAAAGTTACAAAAAATCAGCTGGATGTGGTGGTAGGTGCTTGTAATCCCAGCTACTCAGGAGGCTGAGGCAGGAGAATAGCTTGAACCCAGAGGGCAGAGGCTGCAATGAGCCGAGATCGCACCGTTGCACTTCAGCCTGGGCAACAAGAGTGAGTGAAACTCCATCTCAAAAAAAAAAAAAAAAAAAAAAAAAAAGAAAGAAAGAAGTTTTGAAGATGCTGAACTCATCCAAAATAATGTATAAATTTATTACAATCAACATAATAATTTCAGCATGTTTGTTTTCTTAAAAAAAAACTTTATAAAATGGTATTAAATTATGTTTGAAAATAAAATGTGGGGAAAGAAACACTGGAAAGCCTCTGCCAGAAGGTAAATAAATAAATAGATAAATTAAAGGAGCGGAGTAAAATAGGAGGACTTGGCCTACCAAATACTGAAACCTGTTAGCACACTACTACATTGAAAACAACACGGCATTTTTGCTTAAATTCGTAGCTATGCTGATAGACTAGAATAGAAAACCCAGACCCAAGGTATATGTAAGAATTTAGTGTATGACAGAGTCGGCACCTCAAATCATTAGAGAAAGGTTGCATTTAACTGCAAATGATATTGAGAAAGCTGTTCAAACAGGTTAGGAAAGGTGAAGTTCAGACCATAAATTCATATCTCAGGCCAAAGGATTTCCAAGTAAAAAATTTAAAACTTAATTATAAATCACAAAATTACAAAAATATTAAAAAAAATTATATGTGATCAAGAATTCCACTTTACACAGAAAGATTAGTAAACAGATATGAAATATTTTCTTATTAAAGTTCTATTTATATGGCCAAAAAAAAAAAAATCCATTTTAAGCAAATTTGTCCTAAGAAGCAGAAAGAAGGAGATAAACATAGGTAAATCTAGAAAGACATTTAACACATCATTCATAAAAGCAAAATAACCTGAATGGCTATTGTATTAGTCCATTTTCATGCTGCTGATAAAGACATACCCAAGACTGGATAATTTATAAAGAAAAAGAAGTTTAATAGACTCACAGTTGCATGTGGCTGGGGAGGCCTCACAATCATGGCATAAGGTGAAATGCACATCTTACATGGTGACAGGCAAGAGAGACTGATAGACAAGAGAAAGAAGAAACGCCTTATAAAACCATCAGATCTCATGAGAATTATTCGCTACCACAAGAATGGTATGGGGGAACCATCCCCATGATTCAGTTATCTTCCACCAGGTCCCTCCCATGACACCTGGGAATTATGGGAGCTACAATTCAAGATGAGATTTGGGTGGGGACACAGCCAAACCAAGTCATCTATCAAAAGAAAATCATTTCAATAACTTATAGTACGCTCATATAATGAAATAATTTAAAACCACCAAAAATGATGTAGCATGTTTACTCATTTAGAAAAATACCCATGCTCTATTAAATAAAAATGCAGATTACCAAACAGAATTATATTACAATACAATTTTTGATAAAATAAAAATATAACAAGGTTGTGTATATCTGTATAGTTGAAGAAAGTTCTAGCAGAATGCATTTTTTATTGGGTGACAGAATTTTAGCTATTTAACAATAATGAAGTTATTACTTTTGTAATGGAGATAAAACATTAAAAAGCTAGCACTTTTGATAAAAAAAAAAAGAAAAGATTATTTCTGGTAGTAGTTGAAAGAGGGTTTGGAGTAAAGAAAGCTGGTGATAAGGTAGGAGATTGCTGCAGAAGTCCTGGTGATAGCTGATGATAACCTGAAAAGAGACAGAGACAATGAAAACTAACCTGAGACATATTTAGGTGATAGAAGGAGCAGACTTGGTGATCATCTGGGCTTCTGTAATTGGATAGTCATTTAGGATGCCTGTAACTTCAGTAAATCACTAATAAAGGTGGTGCATACTGCTGAATCTTAGTGTAGGTGGGCAAGCCAATAGATTTGCCTTTAGGTATGAATTGCAGGACATTGTGGAAGATCTGTCCAGCTGGCAACTGGAAATAGGCTGGAAATTCAGACTTGGAATTTATTTGTATGAAGGTATTGGTCAAAAAGTCGTGGCTTTTTAAAGTATCTATAATTCTCAAGGGAAATGGTAACCAGGTCGACACTGGTTAATATACTTTAGATACTTTATATTATAGATAGTTTAAAAAGCCACAGTCATGGCTTTTTAAAGTATCTGTATTTCTCAAGGGAAAATGATAACCAGGTCCACATTGCTTCCAGAGATTTTATCACACTAGACTCCATTTTCCCAACTACATGGGATTTTATTTCCTGAAACTCTAATCATCAAGTTCTCCTATGTCATTAGGACACTCAGTCTATCATATTCTGGATTGAGTAATTGCCAGTCCCTGCTTTAAATTCTTCATTGGCTTCTCATTTCATTTTGAAAAAAATTCAAATTCCTGGCTAGGATCTACCAGCCAGGAAGATGATCTAGACCAATGCTATATCTCTCCACATTTTCCATCACTTTCTCCAAGTAATGGGGAACAGATCTATTAGCTTACTGTGATCCCACCATTCTGACCTTCTTTCTGATCTTTGAGCACACTGAGTTCTCTCCTATTTCAAGGTTTTGTACATGCTCTTCCCTTCGCTAGGAAGGTTCTTCCTTGGCTTGTCTCGTGGGTGGTTCCTTCTCTTCATTCAGATCACAGTTCAACTGCCACTTCCTCCGATGGACCTTCCCTTAGCCCATTTCTAAAGAACCACCTTCACCCACATTTGTCCACTCTGTCACATCACTATATCATACTTCTTTTATAGAACTTACTTCTACCCAAAATTATTTTGTTACTTGTCAGTCTTTGTTTAATTGTCAGTCTTTCCTTCAAGAATGTAAGCACCATAAGAGAGACCATGGAGCACCTATAATAGAGCCTGACACAGAGCAGGCTTTCAAGTATCTGTGGAATACTATAATGTGGAATGAATGAAAAATTGAGACATTTTATAGTAGATAGCACTAGACTTGCAATCAGAAGACCCAAATGCAGTATATCCTTCACTAAGTCAACCTCTATTCCCCATATTTCTAAATGTGGCCACAAAATGTCTACTCTATGTATTAGGGTTTTCATGAGACTTGTTATTCATTTATTCATTCATCAACAAATGTTTCCCAAGTAGCTTCTCTGTGCTAGGCACTGTGTTAATTCTGGAGTACCACTATGAGTAAGGAGTTTTGCCAGGCGCAGTGGCTCACACCTGTAATCCCAGCACTTTGGAAGGCCGAGGCAGACGGATCACTTGACATCAGGAGTTCAAGACAAGCCTGGCCAGCATGGCGAAATCCCGTCTCTAGTAAAAAATGCAAAAATTAGCTAGGCGTGGCGGCAGGTACCTTTAATCCCAGCTACTTGGGAAGCTGAAGCAGGAGAATCGCTTGAATCTGAGAAGCAGAGTTTGCGGTGAGCCAAGGTTGCATCATTGTACTCCAGCCTGGGCAACAGAGCGAGACTGTGTCTCAAAAAATAATAATAATAATAAATAAGGAGTTTCATCTAGTATCTGAGACAGTCAGGATTAGAGGCAATCACACATAGTACAACTGTACTGTGTATCAGAAGGACCAAGCACACAGTGCTATAAGAGCACATAAGAGCAAGGGCAGGGAATCTGTCTTCATGGACTCAACCGAGGGTGGCAGTAGTTAGAAATCAACATGGTGAAGAAGGCTAAGGAGGTGGGTGGGTAGAGGAGGGGAAAATGGTACAGAGGCAGCAACATGTCAAAGGCCCAAAGGCCCAGAGGCAAACAAAGACAAGGCATATTGAGGAACTGCGTGTTATTCAATATGGCTAAGACTAGGAAGAAGGGGTGATGGCAACATTAAAGGCTGGAGCCCCAAAGAGAATCCAGGCCATAATGGGCCTCTGCACAAGCATAAATATTTTAGAGAATTTTATCGGAACCAAAGCAAAGGAGGCAGTGCAGAAGGGGCAAGGTTAACAGGGACCTATCAGAGGCGTATCAAGAAATAGGGAAAAACCTAATTAGAGAGGGCTTTGGATGTCTTGTTAAGGGGTTATATACCTGGTGCTTAGTGTGATGAGGAGCTACGCAAAGAGTTTTAAGCTGGGCAATGATCATCCCAGGACAGAAAAAAAACAAATTGGAAGGAGACAAAATAAGAGAACAAGAGAGTTGTTCATTAAGCCGAGAGAAGAGTAATGGGTGACTTGAATCAAGAATGACGGTCATGAATCAGAGAGACAAGCTCAGGAGATACTTAGGAGACGGAGTGTTGGGACTTGGTGATTTATTAGGGAACACAGGAGAGGGAGGTCTGAAGGACAGCTCCTAGGGTTAGGCCTGATCATCTGGAATGATGTTGGTGTCATTCATGGGCACGGAAAACCCAACAAGGAGAGCATATGAGAGAGAAAGATGACATGTTAAATTCTGGTTCTGAAAAGCCTCCTGAAAATCAAAATTGCCAGCTGTCAAGCATGTTTCTGGGGGGACATTAGTGTGTTAAAGGCTTCTGCTGATGAGACTTTTTGGTTTTTTGTTTGTTTGTTTGTTTTTGAGACAGAGTTTTGCTCTTGTCCAGGCTGGAGTGCAATGGCACAATGTCAGCTCACCACAACCTCCACCTCCCGAGTTCAAGCAATTCTCCTGCCTCTGCCTCCCGAGTAGCTGGGATTACAGGTGCCTGCCACCACGCCCAGCTAATTTTGTATTTTTAATAGAGACAGGGTTTCTCCACGTTCATCAGGCTGGTCTTGAACTTCCGACTTCAGGTGATCAGCCTGCCTCGGCCTCCCAAAGTATTGGGATTACAGGCATGAGCCACCTCACCTGGCCGAGTCTTTAATAATAGCCATCTTTTTCTAAATCAGTGAAATGATAATAATTAATGGATAGGATTTCCTCAATCTTAAACTCTTCCACACAATTTTCTTAAGTTTTAGATTCTGTTTCTGCTTGTTTATAATAATCTAGCTCAAGATAAAATTCTATGCTTAGTGATTGTTCAAGTTTGGAGTCTGTAGGAAGCAGACTCCAAGGTAGTTTAATGTGCAGGATATTTATTAAGGAAGAGTCCTCAGGATCAACACCTGTGCAAAGGCAGTGGCAGCAGCACCGGGTGAGGCAGAGGTCAAAGGCAATGCAGGTCAATGACAGTCTTGGAAAACCCCACAAGGAGCTCTGGAGCTAAAAACAGCCTGTCAGAGTTGTCATATGCTAGACTGAAATGGCCAGGCATCTATATCCATCTCAATCACCCACTGGGTGTGGGCCATCCTGAGTAAGGTATACTTGGGCAAGGCAGTTTTCTGCAGTTGAGATAATCCCTGATAACTAAAGACTGTCTGCTGACCACACTTCCAGCGCCTGAGTCAATACATTCTTCAATGAAGGGGCATCTGAGCAGTGCACCTCCATGCCACAAATTCATGCCACAAAGTGATAGTAAGTCTGTATTTCAATATCTCAAGATCCTCAGAGGACACCCTGACAGCTGGGAACTATGCCACCCTGAGCTCTGAGCAAGTTTGAGAATTCCCTTCCTATATTCTTTCAGCAAACTTTTTTTTTTTTTTTTAGAGATGGAGTCGCAATCTGTCACCCAGGCTGTAATGCAGTGGCGCCATCTCGGCTCACTGCAACCTCTGCTTCCTGGGTTCTAGCTATTCTGCCTCAGCCTCTTGAGTAGCTGGGACTATAGGCACATACTGCCAGGCACGGCTAATTTTTTTTTTTTTTTTTTTTTTTTGGAGAGACGGGGTTTCACCATGTTGCCCAGGCTGGTCTCGAGCTCCTGAACTCAGGCAATCCACCTGCCTCGGCCTCCCAAAGTGCTAGGATTTCAGGCCTGAGCCACTGCACCCAGCCTAGCAAACATTTATTGAGTGCATTTTTTATGTCAGACACAGTGTTAGGCACTGGCCAATGGCAGACAACACAGAAATAGCCTTTATTGAAATGATATTCTAACAAGGGAAATTGCTTTTTAAAAAAGAAAGATAGTCATACAATTAAACAAAGTAGATAACCACTCTAAAGAAAGTGAGGTTGGGTGCGATGGCTCATGCCTGCACTCCCAGAACTTTGGGAGGCCAAGGCGGGCGGGTCACCTGAGATCAGGAATTTGAGATCAGCCTGGCCAATAGGGTGAAAACTTGTCTCTACTAAAATACACAAAAATTGGCCAGGCGTGGTGGCATGAGCCTGTAATCCCAGCTACCTGGGAGGCTGAGGAATGAGAACCATTGAGCCTGGTGGCGAAGGTTGCAGTGAGTTGAGATCACATCACTGCACCCCAGCATGGGCAAGGTGGGGAAGCTCTATCTCAAAAAAAAAAAAAAAAAAAAAGACAAAGACAAAAAGAAAGTGAACAGGGCGAGTAACTGGGAGGAGTCTCATTACACAAAGTGCCCAGGGAAAGCCCCTCTAGAAGCCACCCACATTCCTGGGCTCGTGGCCCCTTTATCTTCAAAGCCAGCTGTGTGGCGTCTTCTCTCCTCTCTGACCTCTGCTTTTGTCCTTATATCTTCTCGCTCTCATGCTGATCCTGCTGCCCCGCTCATATGATTACATCAGGCACACAGGGATAATCCAGGATAATCTCCCCATCTCAGAATCCTAACTCAATCACAACCCCCAAGTCCTTTCTACTATATAATACAGTATATTCACAGGTTTTGGTATTAGGGGTAGCAGCCTGGGGGATGGGCTCAGCAGTAGTCAGACTACCACATTCAATTGTCTTATCTTTAAAATGGGTATAATAACAGGTCCGCCTTATATGGTGGTTGAGAAAATTAAATTCATATAAAATGCTAAGATCGCTACCTGGCCCAAAGAAAATTCTCAACAAATGTTAGCTATTTTTACCATGGGGACTTCTTTACCGCCTCTTCTTCTTCCCTAGGGTTTCTGCCTTAGTTCAGCTCCTGATGGTTTCAAACGTTTTCACAATTGTCTCTTTGTCTTCAGTTCTGTGTTGTTATACACATATCCCTACAAGCCACACTCCCCACCCTCTATACCACCATCAGATAGAAACAAAATAATCACATTTCATTAATTCATCCACTCAATCAATATGTAGCAGGCATCTACTGATGCCAATCACATGCAATTATCGTCCTCACATTCAATTCCTGCGCCAGCTGGACTTCTTGGGCCAGGTGTTGAACCGTGTTTATCTCTTTCTCCCAGCAGTTCACAGTCTCTGGACTACACTAGGTGCTCAATAATGCCTTATGAATGAGTTAATGAATAGATTAATCTAGTTATAACATTCTAGAGTTCTATGATTCTATAAGGGCAGGAGCCCTGTTAAATTCTCATTAGTGGAACCTATTTGGATTATTTGTAAGGCAGCTGAGATGCTGTAAAAATTTACCACTGTAGTTTGGTGCATCCCCAAGAAGCATACCTTAAGCCATCTTAGCCAGAACTGCACAGACACACTGTTGCAGAGAGAGCAACTCACAAAGAGGCAGAATCAAGGAATGTCGCTACCATTTTGGTTAAGATATATTTTTTCTCTTTCAACATAATCTCATTTCCCCTTCACCACAAAAATTTTTTAAAAAAGGAAAAGTACGATACTGAGAAGGGCCTTTCTCAATGCTCCCCATTCAAGAATGCCTGCCAAACCAATTAATACCTCCTGAATGTTATCTCCCTGCTATGTTAATGTTATGTTAATAAATGCAATTAAGATAACATTCAGGAGGTGTTAATTGGTTTGGCAGATGTACATGAATAAGAAGCACAGATATTTTGCTTTCCCTATTTATGGAGGCAGGAAGTGACACAAAGTTGGACAAAAGGAAACTTAATTTGCCTCCAATCTCTTTTGATACCACTTGGGCCTTTTCTGTTAAGTAATATATGGAATTTTTTAAAATGCTAATTTAGATGGTATTACGAAGATGCAGCGATTGTCAAATGTTGCAAAAACACTGAAATTGTCTTTTGTCACAAGAATTAGCATGATGTTTACTCTCTTGAAAATTCTATATATGTCATATATGCTATATATACACACACACTCTCTTTTAAATGTGTCTATAGCATATATGCAAATGAGCTCTCATGCTAATCTATGAAGCAGATTGTTCCAGAAGACTAACTTCTAGACTATTCTTGATGTAATTAGTCTTTAATGTATTTCAGTGATTTAAGAGCTAATGGTTCTTTTATTCTAACTTACCATAAGATGGTGGCTTTTGCTTTTTCTGCTGGAGATTACACACACACACACACACACACACACACACACACACACAGAGAGAGAGAAAGAGAGAGAGAGAAACAGAGAGACACAAAACCGTACCTTACCTTGCAAAACAGAAGTTTTCTCTGAAATGAAGCCTAAATTTGTATAGACTGAGAGGAAAGAAAGATTATATCGCCTTGCCTTCAAAGACATTGTGTTCATTTCTGGAACTTGGCATTTGCCAGTGCATCACATGGCCTTTGTCAGGCTTCGTCTTCCCAAGGCTTTATCAGGACACAGCTGTTGTAGGGAGTCCCACTCAGATCTGAGATATAAGAGGACGTCAGTCCACAGACCCATTGAGGCGCCTTCCAGTTTTGGAGGGGAAATTACTAATGTCTACTCTGCAACCAAAGGGGGAGAACTAAACTGAGACATTATTAAAGACTTTATTCAACCTGGACTTCAAACAAATTGGAAGTGTATTACCTCAATTCCAAGATACCAACTTTTCCAGGAGGAGAAAAAAGAAGGGAAAAGAGGATGAAGAGAAGGAACAGAAAGAACACATTACATTTTATATTCATTGTGAGACTGAAGTCCAACTGCAGATATGGTAAAATGTACATCTCAAATTAAAAAATAAGCTGGGCATGGTGGTATGTGGTTCTAAGCCCGGCTACTTGGGAGGCTGAGGTGGAAGGGTCACTTCAGCTCAGGAGTTTGAAACCAGCCTGGACAACATATGACAGGGGGCATGACAGCCTGTCATACCCAATCCCAAAAAAGAAAAAAAAGAATATTAGAAAAAAGTAAAAGTAAGAAGCTAGAACATCATCACTGCTCCTGTTGAGGTGCACTGTTTTGAGCCTGTCTTTTGCTCAGTCCCAGAGAATGCACCAATCCTGAGAAACAGATGTTTCTTTGCTGAATGCCCATCTGTATGTAACCCTTATATGTCCCTTCCTCACTTTTCTCAGTGAAATTTCCTTGGCTCTTACATATAAAAATAATGGGAGTGTTTCTAGCTTTCAAACAGTGGGTATTAGTTTCTTAAGTGATAAGGAATTATTGCTGCTCTGCAGTGACAATGTTAGATGAAGATTGTTGTGAAATACCTTTCTAACCTATGTACATGTGTGTGCAAATGTGACTGCAATATTTTCCAGTAAGATAGAATAATTGTGGCTCAAATTATTTAGGTTTTACAGTCCTGGCTTTCCTCCAGGCTAAGGAGGTAGAGGAACACTCCCAAGGGCAGTGACGATGACTCAGTGTTTAGAGGCAGTCCCCACTTGGCTGTTGGCCTTGGCTGTCTCAGGTGACAGAAATACCTGGACACAAATTCTGGCGAGAACCCATTTCCAGACTACCCTGCTGTATGCTTCAGGGGAGTGTTGCTCACACTAGACACCTCCCCCTGCACTGCCCTAAAAGCCCAGGAGGCTGCTTGAAGATGAGATTATGCAATGAACTCTCATGCTCAAAGCAATGAACTTTAGTCGGGAGGTTGGCAAACATTTTCAGCCTATTTCTTTTTAAGTAGGGTATATTCGCTTATGGCAGAGATAGCAAATAGATTATACCTGAGAGCTACGGACTGAATCGTGTCGCTCCAAAAATCATATGATAAAGCCCTAACCCCAGTACCTGAGAATGTGACTGTATTTAAAAAGAGATCTTTTAAAAGGATGATTTAAGTAAAAGAGGAAATTACAATGGGCCCTAATCCAATCTAACTGGTGTCCCTTATAAGAAGAGGAAGAGAGACATCAGGGATATGTGAGCCCAGAGAAATGGCCGTGTGAAGGTGGCCATCTAAAAGCCAAGGAGAGGCCTTAGGAGAAATCCGAACTGCCAGCATCTTGCTCTTAGACTTCCGCCCTCCAGAGCTAGGAAAAATAAATTTCTGCTGTTTAAGCCTCCCAGTCTATGGTATTTTGTTACGGCAGTCCTGGAAAACTAATACACTTAGTGGTTGCTATTGGCTGCCTGCAGCACTAGATTTAAAAGAATTCTGGAAGTGGGGAACACAGGTATGGAAGCAGAGGGGTGAAGTACACAGCAGGTATCAGCTACCCTTACTCCATGAGGTGATGGGGAAGACTGGACCACCTATAAATGCACCTGTATATAAAAACAAACATGAAAGTACTGCATGAGAAAAAATTGGGTCATATATTCCACCCCCACTTAAAAACACAGCCAGGTGCAGTGGCTCATGTCTGTAATCCCCGTGCTTTGAGAGCCCAACGCAGAAGGATCATTCGAGGCCAGGAGTTCAAGACCAGCCTGGTCAACAAAGCAAGAAGCCCCCTAAAGATGAAACCGGGGCTACAGGTATATGCTACCATGACTAACTAATTTTTGACCAGGTCTCTGTAAAACATTTTTTAAAAATTAGTTGGGTGGCCGGGCGCAGTGGCTCACGCCTGTAATCCCAGCACTTTGGGAGGCCGAGGCGGGTGGATCACGAGGTCAAGAGCTCGAGACCATCCTGGTCAACATGGTGAAACCCCGTCTCTACTAAAAATACAAAAATTAGCTGGGCATAGTGGCATGTGCCTGTAATCCCAGCTACTCAGGAGGCTGAGGCAGGAGAATTGCCAGAACCCAGGAGGCGGAGGTTGCGGTGAGCCGAGATCGTGCCATTGCACTCCAGCTTGGGTAACAAGAGCGAAACCCCGTCCCATCCGTTTGATCTAAAAAAAAAAAAAAATTAGTTGGGCATGGTAGCACAGGCCTGTAGTCCCAGCTACTCAGGAAGCTGAGGCAACAGGATTGCTTGAGTCCCGGAGTTAAAGGTTACAGTAAGCTATAACCTCAAAGCTCTGTTGCCCAGGCTGGAGTGTATCACACTGCTGCACTCCAGTTTGGGAAATACAGTGAGATTCTCTTTTTAAAAAAAAAAATGTGTGTGTCATCATCAGGTTCCTTAACTTTCACAGGACATTACCACTGCCCAGCTTCAACAACTGTCCCAATGGGGTGCACAGTATTAAGAGTGGCTAAATGCCTAAAAGAGATCTTGGAATAAAAAGGCCATGGGCCAGGCGCCGTGGCTCAAGTCTGTAATCCCAGCACTTTGAAAGCCCACGGCGGGAGGATCACGAGGTCAGAAGATTGAGACCATCTTGGCCAACATGGTGAAACTCCATCTCTACTAAAATACAAAAAATTAGCTGGGCCTGGCAGCGTGTGCCTGTAATCCTAGATACTCAGGAGGCTGAGTATCAGCCTCCCCTAGATACTCGGGGGAATAGCTTGAACCCGGGGGGCGGAGGCTGCAGCAAGCTAAGATTGCGCTGCTGCACTACAACCTGGCCACAGACCTCATCACAAAAAAAAAAAAAAAGACCAGAGACTCTTGCCTGATGGACCCAGCCACCCTTACCCGTGCACAAGGAAGAGCGGACAAGGGTGTAGCTATGCAATGTTAGGACTTCAGAGAAACTTTTATTTATTTCATTTAGCCTACTCTTGACCAAGAGAACTACCCACATATCACCAACACAAGCAAACTGGATTTGGGCAATTCAGGAAGAACTCAAGAATTCAAGCAGGCCACTTGTATCCCTTTCACACATTTGAGTCTTCCTTAACCGTCCTCTCTAATTGTTCATCACTTTCTCCAGCCCCAGACCCTTTCACGTTCCCCTACTATATAGTCCTGCCAACAGCATGCACTTGATTAGGTATCTACATACTTTTCTAAAAGAATTGTAGTTTCCACTAGGGCAAGGGCCAAGGTGTTAGATCCTCTCCTCCCAGCTTGCTGCATTTTTGTGATTTTTAACATAAAGCCATCTTTTTACTATTTAAAATTCTATTTTTAATCTACATACAATAAAATTTACTTTTTTGATGTATAGTTCTAAGAGGTTTTGACAAATGCATAAAGACTTTGAAAATAAGTAATTCAAAATTCGAAGCTGTTAGAACTTTAAAATATTTTGAGCCTTAAGGGAATGTAATTATGGGACCTGAGTCATATAAACAGACAGCTGTAACTTAGACAGCTGTAACTTTTGTTTCTCTGATTATAGATGAGCCTTTTTCCTTACATGCATTGTTTTGTAAAATGTTGGGAATGACTTAAGTGCACCAGGGGAGACCTCATTTCTCTTTACTGTTGATCTTCATTATAGATTAACTTTCTTCTTTCCTCTAACACATAAAGACTTCATGACTGTCACATTGTCTAGAATGGAATGCTAAATATGTGCTTTTCAATAGGAAAGAACAAAATAAGCTATGTTAAAAAACTAATTAAATTATTGTCACTCATAAACCAGCCTTATATATATATATAACAAAACATTGTAATCCTACTAAATTTCTTTGTTTTCAGCCTATATACTCAAGACATTGAGTTTTAATTTTGGAGCACTGACACCCGCTTCTCTGACATCCACATGTCCTGGATGACCATTCCCAGCTTTTCTCTTGAATAAACCTTTTAAAAACTGGATTCTGATCCTTTTGATTATTTCAGGTTGATAAGACATATAATCAAAACCATAATGAAGATACAAAAACGTTCCATTACTTCACCAAACTTCCTCAGACTGTTTTTAGTCAAACACCCTTCACAGCCACACACACACACACACACAACCGGCCGTGGAAAACTACTGGTCTGTTCTCCATCTCTATATTTTCAGCTTATATAGAATGATGTGTAAATGGAATCACCCGATATGCAAACTTTGGAATTTGGCTTTTTTCACTTAGCATAATGGCTTTGAGATTCACTCATGTTGTTGCATTTATCAAAGTTTGTCCTTTCTATTGCTGAGTAGTATTCCACTGCATAAAGAAAGATATCAAAGTTTGGTTATTCATTTGCTCATTAAAGAATATTTGGGCCAGGTGCAGTGGCTCATGCCTGTAACCTCAGCACTTTGGGAAGCCACGGCAGGAGGAGAACCTGAGGTTGGGAGTTCGAGACCAGCCTGACCAACATGGAGAAACACTGTCTCTAGCCAGTAGCCAGGCGTGGTGGCACATTCCTATAATCCCAGCTACTTGGGAGGCTGAGGCAGAAGAATCACTTGAACCCAGGAGGCAGAGGCAGTGAGCTGAGATCGAGCCATTGCACTCCAGCCTGGGCAACAAGAGTGAAAATTCATCTCAAAAAAATATAATAATAATAATATTTGGGTTGTTTCACTTTGGGGCAAATACAAATAAAGCTGCTACAAACATTCTTGTACAACTTTTTGTGTGAACATAGCTTATCATTCTCTGGGAAAAACAGCCAGGAGTGGTATGGCTGAATCGTACGGTAAATATATATTTAATTTTATAAGAAACTGTCAAACTTGTTCAGAACGGCTGTATCATTTTGCATTCCCATAGCAATATGAGAATTCCAGTTGTTCTGCAACTTCATCAAGACTTGGTATTGTCACTTGTCTGCTTTTTATTTTAGTAACTCTAATACATGTGTAGTATATCTAACTGTGATTGTAATTTGCCTTTTCCTAACAGCTACTGCCCAATGATATTGAGAATTTTCCCATGCACTTACTTGCCATCTGATATGATTTGGCTCTGTGTCCCCACCCAAATCTCATCTCAAATTATAATCCCACATGTCAACAGCGGGACCTGATGGGAGGTGATTGGATCATGGAGGCGATTTCCTTTGTGCTGGTCTCATGATAGTGAGGGAATTCTCACAAGAGCTGATGGTTTTAAAACTGTTTGGCAGTTCTTGTTTGTCTTCTCTCCTGCCAGCGTGTAAGACATGACTTACTTCCCCTTCACCTTCCACCATGATTGTAAGTTTCCTGAGGCCTCCCAAGTCATGTGGAACCGTAAGTCAATTAAGCCTCTTTTCTATACAAATTACCCAGTCTTGGGTAGTATCTTTACAGCAGTGTGAAAACAAACTAATACAGCATGTATTCTTTTGATTAAGAAGTAACTGCTGAAATTTCCTTCTTTCTTTCTCTTTCTTTTGTTCTTCTTCTTTCTTTCTTTCCTTTCTATTATTTTTGACAGAGTCTTGCTCTGTCACCTAAGCTAGAGTGCAGTGGAGTGATGTCTGCTCACTACAATCTCCACCTCCCAGGTTCAAGCGATTCTCGTGTCTCAGCCTCCTGAGTCGCTGGGACTATAGGCATATGTCACCATGCCTGGCTAATTTTTGTATTTTTAGTAGAGATGGGGTTTCACCATGTTGGCCAGGCTGGTCTTGAACTCCTGACCTCTAGGGTCCACCCACCTCAGAGTCCCAAAGTGCTGAGATTACAGGTGTAAGCCACTGCACACAGCTGGCTTTTTCTTTCTTAAAGTTGAGTTTTGAGAGTTCCTTATATGTTTTAAGTTCAAACCCTTTGTCAAATATATGATGTGTAGATATTTTTTCCCACCCCGTGACTTGTCTTTTTATCCTCTTAACAGCAACTTTGACAAAGCCAAAAATTTTAATTATGTTAGTCTAATTTATCCATTTTTCTCATATAAATCTTGCTTATGGCATCGTATGTAGGAAATCTTTGCCTAACTCCAGCCCATTAAGATTTTTTTTCCTAGATTTTCTTCAAAACTATTATCCATTTTGAGGTAATTTTGTATAACTGTGAAGTATAAGTCAAGGTTCATTTTTTTCTTTTTTTTACCTATGGACGTCCAATTGTTCAAGCACGCTTTTGAAGATACTATTTATTCTCCATTGAATTGCCTTTGTACCTTTTTCAAAAATCAACTGACCATATTTTTGTGAATCTATGTGAAGTCTCTATGCCATTTTATTGAACTGTGTGTCTCTCTGCTCATTCATACTTCATTGTCTTGATGACTATAGCTTTATTGCAAGGCTTGAAATCAGGTAGTATGAGTCCCTCAACTTTGCCCATTTTCAAAATTGTATTGGATATTCTACTTTTTCGCCTTTCCATATACTTTTTTTTTTTTTTTGAGACGCGGGTCTGGTCTGTTGCCCAGGCTGGAGCGTAATGGCTCAATCTTGGCTCACTGCAACCTCTACCTCCTGGATTCAGGAGATTCTTCTGTTTCAGTCTCCTGAGTAGCTAGGATTACAGGCGAGCACCACCATGCCTGGCTAATTTTTTTGTATTTTTAGAAGAGATAGAATTTCGGCATGTTGGCTAGGCTGGTCTCAAACTCCTGGCCTCAAGTGATCTGCCCACTTTGGCATACTAAAGTGCTAGGATTACAGGTGTGAGCCACCATGCCTGGCCATCCATATAAACTTTAAAATCAGTTTGTCAATACAAACAAAGCCCCTGCTAGGATTTTTGTTGGAACAGCATCAAATCTATGCATCAAACTGGAGAGAACTGACATCTTTATATTGAATTTTCCAATCATGAAAATAATATTTCTTTATCTCATCACTGTTTTGTAGTTTTCCACATACAGATCCTGATAACTTTATAACCCAGTATATTTTTCTTTTCTTTTTTTAGGTATTGTAAATGGTACTAATTTTGAGTTTTATTTCCTGTTGTTTATTGCCATTATGTGAGAGTACAGTTCCTTTTTGTATATTGATCTCATATCCTAAGACTTTGATAAACACATTTTTAAGTTCTAGAGCTTTGTGTGTAGGTTATTTGAGCTTTTCTAGTTAGGCAATAATGTCATCTGAAAAGTTTTATTTTCCTATCTGAATGCCTTTTATTTCTTGTCCTTGCCTTACTGTATTGAGTAGGACTTCTAATATAAATGTTGAGCAAAAGTGGTAGAGCCGACATCCTTACTCTATTTCTAATCTTTGGAGAAAACAATTTTTCATCATTCAGGATGATGTTGCTTATACATGTTTATAAATGCCTTAATCATATAAAAGAAGTTCTCCCTGGCTGGGCACGGCAGCTCACACCAGTAATCCCAGCACTTTGGGAGGCCAAGGTGGGCAGATTACCTGAGGGTGGGAGCTCAAGACCAGCCTGACCAACATGGAGAAACCCCATCTCTACTAAAAATACAAAATTAGCTGGGGGCATGCCTATAACTCCAGCTACTCGAGAGGCTGAGGCAGGAGAATAGCTTGAACCCAGGAGCCGGATGTTGCGGTGAGCCGAGATTGTGCCATTGCACCCCAACCCCCCCAAAAAAAAAAAAAAAAGAAGAAGTTATCCTTTATTCCTAGAGTGTTGAGAAATTTATCATTAACAAGTGTTAAATTTATCAATTTTTTTCCTATAATTATTGAAATAATCAAATGGTTTTTCCTCTTTGTCTGTTGTAGTGAATTACATTGATACATTGAATGTTAAGCCAACCTTGCAGTCTCAGGATAAACTTTATTTGGTTGTGATGTATACACTTTTATATAGATTCAGTTTTTAGCATTCATGTTCATGAGGGAAACTCTATAGCTTCTTTTACTGTCTTTGTTTTGGTATGATGAAATGCTGGCTTCATAAAGTGAGTCAGGAAGCATGCTAGGTCCTTTTATTTACTGGGAGAATTTATGTAGAATTGTATAATTTCTTCCACAAATGTCTGGAAGAATTCCACTGTGGAACAATTTGGGCCTGGAATTTTCTTTGTGAGAAGGTTTGTAACTTCAAATTCAATTTCTTTCTTTTTCTTTTTTTTTTTTTTTGAGACAGAGTTTCTTGTAGCCCAGGCTGGAGTGCAGTGGTGCAATCTTGGCTCACTGCAACCTCCACCTCCTGGGTTCCAGTGTTTCTCCAGTCTCAGACTCCCGAGTAGCTAGGATTACAGGTGCCTGCCACCATGCCTGGCTAGTTTTGGTATGTTTAGTAGAGATGGGGTGCACCATGTTGGCCAGGCTGGTATCAAACTCCTGATCTCAGGTGATCTGTCCACCTCAGCCTCCCAAAGTGCTGGGATTACAGGCTTGAGCCACTACTCTTGGCCTACCAATTTAATTTCTTTCATAGATATAGAATATTCAGGTAATTTATTTCTTCCTGAGTTTCATAGTTTGTGTTTTTCAAGAAATTCTTCCATCTCATCTAAAGTGTCATATTTATGTCATATTTATAAACATGCAGTTGTCTAGAGTATTCTGTTATTATCATTTCAGTGTCTGTAGAGTCTGCAGCAGTATCTTCTGCTTCATTTCCGATGGTCATTTGTGTCTTTTTTGCTTTTCTAGATCAGTCTGGCCAGATATCTATGAATTTTACTGATCTTTTCAAAGAACTAAATTTTGGCTTTCTTTTCCTGTTTTCAAAGAACTAAATTTTGGCTTTTTTTTTTTTTTTCTTGTTTCCATTTTTTTTGATTATGATAGTCTCCCATTCTGTTATCCAGGCTAGAGTGCACTGGCATGATCTCACCTCACTGCAACCTCCGCCTGCCCAGGTTCAAGTGATTCTCGTGCCTCAGCCCTGCAAGTAGCTGGGATTACAGGTGCAAGCGACGATGCCCAGTTCTGGTAAAGCTATTTCATAATTTCCTAGGAGGCGTCTTCTTTGACACATGAATTATTTAGTCTATCTTTATTTGCAAATACTTGATGGTTTTCCAGGTATCTTTGTTATTAGTTTCTAGTTTAATTCTGTTATGAGCAGAAAACATGCATTTATAGTATATCTTGGTGAATACTCGAGGTGCAATTGAAAATACTATGTATTTTGCTGTTGTGTGAAGTGTTCTATAAATGTGAACTGGTTAACAGTGTTGTTCAGGTATTCTACATATTTGTTGGTTTTCTGTCCACATTTTCTGTTAATTAGTTAAAGAGATGTTTCAAGGTCTCTATATTAAATGGATTTGTCTATTACTCCTCTGTTTTATCATTTATTATAATGTATTTTGGAATTCTGCTGTTAGGTACATAGATCTTTAGGATCATTTTTTTTTTCTTTTCTTTTTTTTTTAAGACAGTGTCTCATTCTGTCACCCAGTCTGGAGTGCAGTGGCATGATCTCAGTTTACTATAACCTTCGCCTTCCAGGCTAAAGCAATCCTCTTGCCTCAGCCTCCCAAGTACCTGGGGCTACAGGCATGTACCACCACGCCCAGCTAATTTTTGTATTTTTTGTGGAGATGGGGCTTCTCTATGTTGCCCAGGCTGTGTTTTGTAATGAGTGTCATCATGGATTCAGTGATATGTGTTGTATTTCTGTCTCTGACCCCTCCACTGGTGTCTGAACTTATATATCAAACTATAAAGTTTATATAGCAACTGAGTGGCCTCGTAGGCATTTTAAATTTCAGAGCAAGTCAGAACTCTTTCTGCATAGTTTTCTGCATTCAAAATACCATTTAACTAATTGTGGAGGCCCCAAACTTTAGGGTCATCCTTTATTTTCTCTTATGCTCACACTCCACATCCAATCCATCAGCAACCCAACTCTACCTGCAAAATATATCTTGAATGTGTTTACTTTTCACCTCTGAATTCTTGGCACCCTAATCCAGGCTACCATAATATCTCACCAGCACTAAGGTGACAGTCTCCTAACTGCTCTCCTTGTACTGGGTCCCTGTTCATACAATTTTTCATGTAGGAGCAGAAGTGTACTTGGGTTGTTTTGTTTTGTTTTGAGAAGGAGTCTTGCTCTGTCACCAGGCTGGAGTGCAGTGGCATAATCTCGGCTCACTGAAACCTCTGACTCCCTGGTTCAAGCAATTCTCCTGCCTCAGGCTCCTGAGTAGCTGGGATTACAGGAACACACCACCACGCCCAGCTAATTTTTTTTGTATTTTTAGTAGAGATGGGGTTTCGCCATGTTGGCCAGGATGATCTCGATCTCCTGACCTTGTGATCTGCCCCAAAGTGCTGGGATTACAGGCATGAGCCACCGCACTTGGCCGGGTTGTTTTTATTAAAGAAGAATTTTAAGGCCAGATGCAGTGGCTCATGCCTGTAACCCCAGCACTTTGGGAGGCTGAGATGGGTGGATTGCTTGAGGTCAGGAGTTCGAGACTAGCCTGGCCAACATGGCAAAACCCTGTCTTGACAAAAATTCAAAAATTAGCCAGATGTGGTAACACACGCCTGTAATCCCAGCTATTCGGGAGGCTGAGGCAGGAGAATCGCTTGAACCCGGGTGCCAGAGGTTGCAGTGAGCCAAGATTGTGCCACTGCACCCTAGCCTGGGCAACAGAGCAAGATCCTGTCCCAAAATAATTTTTTTTTAGTAGAAACTGGATCATATTTAGCTTTAAAACTCTGCAATGTTTTGGATCCCGATGCTCACCTGTCTTCTGTTTCATTCCCATTCTTGGCCCTGGAGTTAAGCCCTATCTTAATGTGGTATTTATCACCCCGCTGCATGTCTTCCCACTTCTGCTATATACGTCTGCTCAGGTGGCCATCACAAAATACCACAGAGTAGGTAGCTGAAACAACAGCTCTGGAGGCTAGAAGCTGAAGATCAAGTTGCCAGGAGGGTGATCTGGGGTAAGGCCTCTCTTCCTGCCTTTTAGACAGCTGTCTTCCTGCTATGCTCTCACAAGGCCTTTCCTCTTATGCATTTAGGAAAAAAGAGAGCACTCTGGTAGTTTTTCCTGTTTTTATAAGGACTCCAGTCCTATGAGCTTAGGGAGTCACCTTACGACCTCATTTAGACTTAATCATCTCTCTATAGGCCTTATCTCCAATACACTTACTTCAGGGATTTGGGCCTCAATATATGAATTTGGCAGAGAACACAATTCAGTCCATAAGAGTATGTATCCCTAAAATATAGAAAGGCAGGAGCCAGATGTGGTGGCTCACACCTGTAATTCCAGCACTTTGGGAGGCTGAGGCGGGCAGATCCCCTGTGGTTGGGAGTCCAAGACCAGTCTGACCAACATGAAGAAATCCCATCTCTACTAAAAATACAAAATTAGCCGGGCATGGTGCATGCCTGTAATCCCAGCCACTCGGGAGGCCGTGGCAGGAGAATCATTTGAACCTGGGAGGTGGAGGCTGCAGTGAGCCAAGATCGTGCCATTGCACTCCAGCCTGGGCAACAAGATCAAAACTCTGTCTATATCTATATATATACATATATATATGTATATATATAGATATATACATATATATGTGTACATACATATAGATAGATAGATAGATAGATAGATAGATATACATATATATATAGGCAAGCAGATAGGCAGGTAGATGGAGTTACACTGTGGTAAAAGATTATCTAACTATATTTACATCAACTGATGAAATCTAAGGAAATTGCTATTAGTAATTTTCCACTTAATCGCTGTGCCTTCCTCCACCAAAAACTCTTATCAATCATGTTTTCAAGAACCATTTCCAAGCTCTAGTTTTTAAAAATTTACATGTGAATTCAAATTACAAAGTAGTGAAGTCACCTCTGAGACTTCATCATATGATTTACACAATGTGATGGAAATTATGATTATACAATTTTATATTCTTCATCTTTATATCCATATACTTTGAATCTCTCCTGTCTGAAATAAGCATTCTGTAATCATACAAATTAAACTTTAAAATGTTTTTCAGTCCAGGCACAGTGAATTACACAGCTGTAATCCCAGCACTTTGGGACACCAAGGAGAGCTGATTGCTTGAGCCCAGGAGTTTGAGACCAGCCTGGCCAACATGGTGAAACTTTGTCTCTACAAAAAATTAGCTGGGCATGGTGCACGCCTGAAGTGCCAGCTACTCAGGAGGCTGAGGTGGGAGGACTGGTTAGCTCAGGAGGTAGAGGCTGCAGAGTCAAGATCATCCCACTGCACTCCAGCCTGGGCAATATAATAAGACTCTGTCTAAAACAAAAATGTTTTTTGGAAGTGTAAGAATGGGATGAAGAGAAGTTGGCTAACATGTACAAAAATAGTTATATAGAGAAAAGAAATTCTAGTGTTCAATAGAACAGCAGGGTGACTATTGATATTATAGTTATCAATAACATATTATATATTTCAAAATAGTTAGAACATTTGGAATGTTCTCAACACAAAGAAATGGTATCTATTTGAGGTGAGAGATACCCCAATTTTCCCAATTTGATCATTATATATTGAATGCATATATCAAAATATCATAGGTAGCCCATAAATATGTACAATTATATATATCAATAGAAATGCTTTTTTTAGGAATGAAGCCAAGAACTTTATTTTTAATAAAAAGGAAATTTCCTTTTAAAAAACAAAATCCTTTTTTTAAAATTATGTGGACAGAGGGCACCAGTAATCCATGCACTTTGAAAGGCCGAGGCAGGAGGATTGCTTGAGCACAGGAGCTGCAGACCGGCCTGGGCAACAGAGTAAGACCCCATCTCTACAAAATAAAATAATTAAAAAGTTAGCCAAGCATGGTGACATGCACCTGTAGTCCCAGCTACTTGGGAGGCTGAGTTGGGAGGACTGCTTGAGCCCAGGAAGCAGAGGCTGCAGTGAGCTGTGACTGTGCCACTGCATCAACAGAACAAGACCCTGTCTCAAAAAAAAAAAAAAAAAGAAAAGAAAGGAAATACATAAATAAATAAAATTATGTAGAAAAGAAACATGTTATTTTCAAAGCCTTTTCAATATTCAAGTTTAGTTGAATGAAAAAAATATAATCCATATCTGTCACTGAAGTCATCACATTTTCATCATTTTTCTAGTAAATTGGTTAAATTTTCTTTCATTACACCTCTCAGAATTTTGTCCTTTTGAGTAAGGCAAACAACTCAGCCTTGGTAATACTGTGTCTCATTTAACAATCTATTTCAGTCTTCTTCTTGGCAGTTACCAATAACCTGGTGCTGTTGACACATTTTCAGTGTGTGGCTATGTGCGAAATGCTGCCATGTTGCTATTTTCCTACACAGCTCTCCCCTTTGATCACCAACCTTGTCTTGTCTCTCACTCTCCCTTGCAGCTTTAATTGTTTTTTATTCATTTGAAACTATCTGGAAAAAAGGAAGGTCCTTAAAGGATAGCCTCCTTTCCAGTCATTGCTGCCAACTTAGAAATATTCCAATTTCTTTCTTGCTGAGTATTTTCAGTTTGTTAGGAAGATTTTTTTCTTCCCACCTAGGCAAGATTAGTTAAAACCTAGGTCTACCCAATTGTCCTCCAGCAGTAACATCCCAGGGCCCTCAGGTGTCACAGTGGGAGGATCACAGGATTTAAAATCAAAACATTTGTTTTATTTCAAGTCATAATCCTACCACTTTCCCAACCAGGGACCTTGGGCAATCACTGAGCTACTCTGGGCTTCAGTGTCCTTATCTGTAAAATGGGGGTGATCATACCACCTAGTTTTCAGGGTTGTTTTAAGGATTACATAAATGAGTGTACATGAATATTCATTGAGAAGTATAATGCAGTGATGTTAATGTTAGCTCAGTTTAATAAACATTTCTTTAATAACTAATGGGGTGGGAAACTCAAAGGATTACAGGTAATAGGTAACGTAAATGCATGCAGCAGGCAGGGTTCCATGCCTCAAGAAGTGGGGAAGGTATGTATCTGGAGACCTTGAGCTCACAAGTCTGTCTGAGGACAACCTCGGCTCAACTCCAGCCCACAGTCTCCATCTCAGAAAAGGATCTGATGTTGCCAGATGTTTTGATTTTTCAAGAAAAGCTAGAAAATATGATAATTTCAATGTGAAATACTTTTATTTTTAAATGTTGACAACTAATTTTTTAAAATCCCTTTGTGAGTGAAAAAACAATACTCATCTACTAGCTGAATTTGCCCTACAGACCTCTAGTTTTGCCTGCTTTGTGCTACATACTATGGGAGGCCCTAAGAATGCGAAGAAAAAATATATAGTCCATGGTGGACCCAGAGATGTACTGCCTTGATCCTCTTTCGAGAAAGGATGTGCTGCCCAGCTGCAGGGAGTGCTGTCCGCAGGTGGCCCTCAGCTGTCAGTCTCATCGTTATCGTTTCAGCTGCAGAGCTGCCTCACTCTTGGTCATGCTCCTTCCTGGGTGGCCCTTACCCGCTAATGGGTGGAGGCAGGGGTTTAAAGACCTAGCTACCTCACACCAACTTGGAACAATTCTGAAAGGCCATTCTAGCTCCAGAGCTCTTCATGGTGTCAGGCAAAGCAGTTGTTAGGTTTGCATCAGAGCTTAACTTCAGCCTGGGTCCATGACCTCTTCCCCCTCTTCCTTTCCCAAGGTGATGATCCAAAGGCCCACATAAACGTTTTGTACACTAAACTCCATCTCAGAAGCAGCTTCCTGGGGAATCCAGCATGCAGCATGATCCTTGAACTCATGGAACAATCTGTATGATGAGCCAGGTGGACAGATGAATGCAATACTGTGTGAGAAGTGCTAGGATAGACACATAAAGAAAAGGTTATAGGAGGCCGGGCGCGGTGGCTCATGTCTGTAATCCCAGCACTTTGGGAGGCCGAGGCAGGCAGATCACGAGGTCAGGAGATGGAGACCATCCTGGCCAACACGGTGCAATCCTGTCTCTACTAAAAATACAAAAAATTAGCTGGACATGGTGGCACGTGCCTGTAATCCCACTTACTCAGGAGGCTGAGGCAGGAGAATCACTTGAACCAGGGATTCAGAGGTTGCAGTGAGCTGAGATCATGCCACTGTACTACAGCCTGGAGACAGGGTGAGACTTCATCTCAAAAAAAAAAAAAAAAAAAAAAAAAAAAGGTTATAGGAAGGGAGGAGACTCAGTGGCTCATGCCTGGGATTTCGCTTAGTGCTGCCAAATCCCAGCACTTTGGCAGTCCAAGGTGAGAGGATGACTTCAGGCCAGGAGTTAAAGATCAGCCTAGGCAACATAGTGAGACACTGTCTCTGCAAAAAAAGAAGAAAGAAGAAGAAAGAAAAAGAAGAAAAAGAAGGAAGGAGGAAGAAGAAGAGGAGGAAGAGGAGGAGGATGAGGATGAAGAGGAGAAGGAGGAGGAGAAAGAACAGGTATTTCAGGCAAAGCAAACACTGAAAGCAAGCAGTAAATGTACATCGAAGAAACAGAGACCCAGTATTCAAGGAGGATCAGCAGCAGTTTGGTACTAACAGAGCTTAAAATGTTAAGTTGGGCATGGGCATGAGATGCAGTTGAAAAGAAAATTTTAACTTAAGAACGTGGGTTTGATTCAGTAGATAAAGTAGATGAAAGATTTTTCCTCCTAGTTTACTAAACACTTATTCTTTCTTTCCTCTAATAAGCTTTATATGTTGGTCCTTCTTGGAGCCTCTTTTCATTCAATAGGCATTCCTTGAGAAGTTTCATCTTCTATCATAATTGAAAATCTGGACATGAATGTCCAACTCAACACTTCCACTTAAATGGCTCATAGGAATCACAAATTCAGCATGTCCGAAATCAAGTTCACACCTGACTCTCCTATACCTCATCTCTCCACGTTCCCCACCCTAGTGAACCCTAGCACTGTCCACCCTGTTGCTCAAGCTAGGGTCCTAAGCATCAGCCGTGGTTCCTTTTACTCCTTTACCCTCCAAATTCAGTCTTTTGAATGTTCTATAAATAATCTCACTTTAATATATTTCAGATCACTCCATATCCAGTGCCACTTCCTTAGTTCAGTGAGAGCTCTTTACAGCTGGCTAATTTGCCTCTCGTCTTATCCCCTTTCCAGTCTACTCACCAACTAACTGCAAGAACAATCCATCCAAAGCATAAATATTATTATGTCAAGCTTCAACTTCAAGTCCTCCAGGGGTCTCCATAATCTTTGAGATAAAGTCCAAAGTCCTCAACACATTTCATCATCTGATACTGATTTCACACTTTCTGTTTCACACACAATGTATTGCTTTAAATTCCTCCAGTTCTTTATGCCCTCTCTCACTCCATAACTTGTACCAGCTTGCACAAATAGTCTGAAACTTCTTTCCCTGGCTGTCTCTCTTTTCCTTTTTTTTCACCTGGTTAACCTCTGTTACTCGTTCAGGGCTAAACATAGGTGTTGCTTTCTCTACCACCCTTACCCCACTATAAGCTAAGTTGCCTTGTTTATAATTCTGTCATTGCACCTATCAATCTGTACTTCTGTTTCTCTACCACAATATATGATTGAATCAGAGAACATTTATATCTATTCATTCCCAAATTTCCAAAGCTTAGCAGGATATCACTTCAAAATAAACAAATGAACGAAATATATTTTATTTCTAAATGCACTCTCTGATAACTATGTGATGAATCATTTCAAGAAGGAACTCACTAGAGACCAAGAGACATGTTATAAGAGGCAGAGATGACCTAAACCAGAAAAGTGGGCATGGGAAAAAAGAAGCTATATGGAGAAATATCTTAGAGGTAAAATCAGCAGAATTGATGATTGGACATTAGAGCTAAGGGAAAGCTTATGGGATGAAATCATTTTTGGATTTCTGACTTGGGCACCAGGATAGTGATATCTTAACTAGGATACAGAATACTAGAGAAGAAGCAGGTTGGATAAAGGGCATAGAGATGATGAGTTTTAATGAGTTTGCTCAGGGCACATTGAGGGTGAAGTGCCCATGGAGAGACCAGTTATTTGGACTTTGGCATATGGGGTGAGGGGAGGAGTAAAAACCATAAATGAAGTGGCATGGGGGAATAGCTAGTGTAAGGTCAAGCACAGTGCCCTAAGAACACCAACTTTGTTACAGGTTGTACTAGATTTCTTCCTTTTGCCCCTCCAGATCCACTGTCTAGCCCACCCCAGGAGACTGATCTACATGGACTACACCAATGGGCTTCTTTGTCCTCTGGTTTTGCTTTGGTTTCATTCATGAGAAAGACTACCAGTAGAGAGAGGGAGAGAAGAGAATGACATCCAGGTCACTCTCCTGGAGACACCTGGAGGAGAATTCTCCAGCTCACTCCCTGCTTCATCCCTCTACCGACTACCTCTCCAGGTTCCAGCAATGGCCCTCCCTACCTGTTGGGGCCAGGTAGGGTAAGGAAGCCTCGCTGATACTAGCCTGGGGTACGGTCCTAGTCCTTCCTGCTTTTCCTAGCCCACACACACTTTTTAAATAACTCTTTTATTAAAAACTCCCTAATTACTCAGCTTGAAAATGCCATCAGTTTCCTAAAGAGACTCTGAGTGATACACAAAGGATGCTAGGAAAAAGAGGCAAACTAATCTGATAATCTAACTCCATCACAGTGCTTTAGCAGATGACCCTTCCCAAGTAAACAGAGTTATCTGAAAACTGAAGAATAATCCTAAAAGTGGAAATCTGAGGCACCAGGATGAAGGAGGAAGTGGTTGTTAGCTAGAATGACCATAATGACAAATAACTTGGAAATTCTTAAAGATTAAATTCCAGTGAGCCACAATCCAAAAGGCTATGGTGACATAAATTTTGTAAGAGTTAATAAGGGCAGGGGTTCCAAATAACTGGGTATAAAATACTGGTGTGTGGGGGATGAATCTAAAAGGATTGCAATCTTGCTAACTTAATGGGATCCAACTAACAGGTCCAATAGCTAAGCATCAAAATAGCACAAAAGACATGCAAAAATACCAAGAGAAATTCAGCTGTCTGCTCCATTGAAACCACAAATAAGTAATACTAGCATATTTGGTTGTATTAAAGATAGGATTTTGACACAATTATATGGCCTCAACATTAGTTTGAATACATTAAAGAACAGTGGCCTTCATTGGATTTCTTCAGATTATAAAATGTAGGTCATGCTGACTCTGGGCCAGTTCCGTGACATCCTCTTTCCTCTCTGTATCCTCCTGGTCATCTCTACTGCTCAACAATTTATGACTCACTTCCTACGTGATCCCTCTAAACAGATTCCACTTCATTCTAGGAGGCTGTTGTCATAGCTACAACCCCTCAGAAGCCTTATTCTGCCAGCTTGTTTACAGAAATTGGCTAGATTGCAAATTTGATTTATTTGTTTTTCTATGATTTAGCTAACTAACCCTGCAAAAATGCAGAAAAAAAAAATAGTGGGGGCAACTCAAGAACAATTAAAATGTCAGCCGGGCACAGTGGCTTGTGCCTGTAATCTCAGTGCTTCGGGAGGCCGAGGTGGGAGGATCGATTGCAGTCAGGAGTTGGAGGTTGCAGTGAGCCATGACGTTACCAGTATACTTTAGCCTGGGTGACAAAGTGAGACCCTGTCTCTAAAACAATTGTTTTTAAAGGAATAATTAAAATGTCAATGCGTTTAGAAAGAGACCTATTCATAATGCCAATATGAAATGCTTTAGATGTTGATATTCAGGTCATTAGAACTTAGTGTCAATCAGGCTGTTAGTATCCTGCTTTGACTTACCAGTAGGGCAAAAAAAAAAGGCAGCAGACCTTTCCCCTACGTATGTCAAGTCAGTAATCTAAAATCAAAGAAAAATCCCCAACTTTGAAAAAACCCTCAAGTTCGCCTCTTCGAACTTGCTTCTCAATTTGCTAATATCTTGTATGATGTCCCTGACAAAGTCACTTGTTCACGCATTCAACAGACACAAATTGAGCACCTGTTCTTGCCAAGCACTACTTATTTAACTCCAAAGATGAAAGCACTTTGGTTGCTACTTCCAAGAAACTCACACTAAGCCTGTCCTTGAATGGTGACTTCATGACATAAATCATTATGATCAAGTTCTTTTGAATCAAAATTGCCTCCGCACTACTTCCAGAAGAGAAAATTTTGTTCTGTCTTCAAATATTTTTAGGGAGTATTAAGTTTTTGTGCTATCCACCCTGACCTCAGGTTTCCTGGCAAAGCATACCAAGTTCACTCAATTACTCCTCATATGACTTAACATTTAGAACACTCAGATCTCTGGTCATACTCCTCCAAACACATTCAAGTTTGACAAAATCCCTCTTAAAGTGAGGAGACCAAAATAGAAAATATATCACAGATGTTTTCTAGAATGACCTGGACACTGACATTTTCTAATGCAACTACAATTCCTTGGCCTTTTGAAAACACCCCTTCATTCTGCCATATGAGCATGTTCTTTGCCATCAGACCCAAGTTCATATAGATAAATGATTCTGTAATCTTGGACAAGTTGTTTCATGTCTCTGGACCCTAACTTCATCTGTGAAACATAATCATTATTTTCTCATAGATTTTTTTGGTGAGGGTGAAAATACATGACATGTGTAAAGCATCTACTATGTACCAAGTACTGTTCCTTTAGCACAGTACTTGGTACATAGTAGATGCTCAAAAATTGCTATGGGGCCAGGCACAGTGGCTCACACCCAGCATTTTGGGAGGCTGAGGTGGGCGGATCACTTGAGGTCAAGAGTTTAAGACCAGTCTGGCCAACGTGGTGAAACCCTATCTCTACTAAATACACAAAAACAGGTTTATGCCTGTTCCCACTTTTCAGCAGTTGTTTAATGAGTTGTGAATGGATCTTAACTGCACTGACACCTTACACAAATGCTATCATCTTGCCACAAGCACATCCTAAGAGAAAAACCAGAGGATAAATTTGTCTCTGGCATTCCCCAAATCTATTTGCCTAGTAACTCTGTTACATAAGAAAATATCTACTATGATTTAATGAATTTATACTGGCTCTCAATGCTCATTTTCTTTTCTAATCATTTATAAGTCATCTCGATAATAATTCACAGTATGCCTTTTCCTCCTCCTTCTTCTTTGTAATAGGCAAAATAATAATGGCTCCCCAAATATGTCCATATCCTAATGCCAGAGCCTATGACATTGTTCCTTCCGTGGCAAAGGGACCTTATGATGTGATTTTAAGGTTAAGGACTTTGACATAAAAGAGCAGCCTGAATTATTCAATTGTCAAATCCAATTGTATGAGTCTTTTTTTTTTTCCTTTAAGATGTGAGTTTTGCTTTGTCGCCTAGACGGGAGTGCAGTGGCATGATCTCAGCTCACTGCAACCTCTGCCTCCTGGGCTCAAGCAATTCTCATGCCTCAGCCTCCTGAGTACCTGGGATTATAGGGGCCTGCCCCCAAACCTGGTTAACTTTTTTATTTTTTTTTTAGTAGAGATGGAGTTTCACCATGTTGGCCAGGCTGGTCTTGAGCTCCTGGCTTTGAGTGATCTGTCGGCCTTGGTCCCCCAAAGTGCTGGAATTACAGGTGTTAGTTACTGCGCCTGGCCTAATCACATGAGTCTTAAAAGCAGAGAACGTTTTTTAGCTGTGGTCGGGGGTGATCAAGTTCCCTGAGGGAGGTGCAATGTCGCGCGCTGGCTTTAATAGAAGAGGATGAGGGCCACAAGCCAAGGAAAGTGGGCAGTCTTTAGAAGCCAGAAAAGGCAGAAAACAGATTCTCCTCTAGGGCCTACAGAAAGGAATGCAGCTGTGCCAAAACTTGATTCAGGCCAGTGAGACCTGTGTTGGACTTCTGGCCTTCAGAACCATAAAATAATAAATCCGTGTTGTTTGAGGCCCCAGAAGTGGTAACTTGTTATAGCAGTCGTAGGAAACTAATGCCTTCTCATCATCCTTCTCCTCTTCTTTTGTGAATTCATACTTGAAGTTAACACATAGTTTTCTTCAATTTCACTTTTGGCCAGCTGGGGCTTAATTTGGCTGAAATACAAAGGAGACAAGGATAAGTGTGGTGAACAGCAGGAAGTCATCAGTTAATCTCTCAATAACAAATCATTCTTGTCTCTCCATTCATGTAGGTTGCAATGACATGTCTCTGTAGCAAAACTTTGTTGGAATCGTAATCGCTATGACTACATAACTGTGTTTCATTTTTTTTATCGAGACAAGGTCTTGGCTAGGTATGGTGGCTCACACCTGTAATTCCAGCACTTTGGTAGGCTGAGGCAGGCAGATCACGAGGTCAGGAGTTTGAGACCAGCCTGGTCAAATGGTGAAACCCTGTCTCTACTAAAAACACAAAAATTAGCTGGGTGTGGTGGTGCATGCCTGTAGTCCCAGCTACTTGGGAGGCTGAGGTAGGAGAATCGCTTGAACCTGGGAGGCAGATGTTGCAGTGAGCCGAGATTGCTCCACTGCACTCCAGCCTGGGCAACAGAGCAAGACTCCGTCTCAAATAAAAGAGACAAGGTCTCACTTTGTTACTCAAACTGGAGTGGCGTGAACATGGCTCACTGCAGCTTCAAACCACCTGGGCTCAAGTGATCCTTCCACCTCAGCCTTCCAAGTAGCTGGGACTACAGTAGCATCACCATACCTGGCTAATTTTTTGTTTGTTTGTAAAGAGGAAGTCTTACTTTTTGTCCAGGCTAGTCTTGAACCCCTGGGCTCAAGTGATCCTCCTGCCTCAGCCTTCCAAAGTGCTGGGGTTACAATTATATCTCTTTTTAAAAAAAAAAAAAATCTATAAATGTGGTCAGGCATGGTGGCTCACACCTGTAATCCCAGCACTGGGGAAGGCCGAGGTGGCGTGGGGGGTTGGGGGGAAGGTCACGAGTTCAAGAGATCCAGACCATCCTGGCCAACATAGTGAAACCCCATCTCTACTAAAAATATCAAAGTCCTAGCTACTCAGGAGGCTGAAGCAGGAGAATCATTTGAACCCAGGAGGCAGAGGTTGCAGTGAGCCAAGATCGTGTCACTGCACTCCAGCCTGGTGACAGAGCGAGATTCAGTCTCAAAAAAAAAAAAAAAAAAAAATCTAAAAATTCATCTAGTCTTCACTCCCTTGTACTTCTGCTGTAAATCAACGAAATTTGGTGTGGTTTACTAAATATATTCTATCCTTATAACCTGTACAATGTTATTGTGGAAGCTACACTTGTGAGCCAGAGCCCAACTCTATCACTTACCAATTTTATCTTTCAATAGTTATTTCTGTCTTTCTGCACCTCAGTTTTCATACCTAGAAAAATAAGGACATTTGATGAGATGTCTAAATTGTTGTGTTTTATCGGAGTATAGAAAAAAAAATTCCGTTTCTTTGGCCAAAGGGTAAACTGATTAAAATATATTACTTCATTCCTTTGTTCATGCCAGTCCATTTACATGAAGTGCACTCTCCTTCTCCTTTCTTTTCTTCTGCCACTTATATTTTGAGCTAGTAAAATGCTCCTCTGCTTTCCAGTCCAAAATCAAATACCACTCCTAATGAAAACCTCCTCGATCACAGCATCAGGAGTTAATCTTGCTGTCCTCTGAAATACTACAGCACTCATTTCCTGTAGGCTTATCACACGCTGAGTTATTCCCCTTTGTTGCCATGTCTTGACACTCCAACCAGATTGCAGCTTCCTGGAGATGGGACCATGTTCCTTGTCTGCCAATCACAAGTGTTGAGTAAATATCCGGGCCAGGCACAGTGGCACATGCCTGTAATCCCAGCTGCTTGGGAGGCTGAGGCAGGAGAATCATTTGAACCCAGGAGGCGGAGCTTGCAGTGAGCCGAGATCGCACTGCTGCACTCCAGCCTGGGAGACAGAGCAAGATTCGATCTCAAAAAAAAAAGAAAAGAAAGTCCTGCCTTCTTCTGTTATAATGGAAGTAGTAACTCCTATTTAAAGCCCATCCTCTTCTTGTCTTCTGATTCCTCCTCTCCTGCCTCTCACAGACTCATGACATCCATCATCTCCCATCTCTTTTTCCTTTAACTTCTCTTCCAGCTTCAGCCCATCAGCTCAACTGTCCCCCATTTGATTAAAAAAAAAAAATTCCTCCAAAGGCCCCATTTCTGACTCCAGCCCCATCCCCGATCTCCCACTGTCACATGTCATGGAGGAGTGGAGGTGTGCACATCCACCCCCTCTACCTCCTTCTTGTGCTTCTGCCCACTGCCGTCCGCCTTCCACCCCATCACTCCACGGAACACACTTCCCCCAAGACTGCCAATGCCCCTAACTCACTATAGACAGTGGGCAGTATGCTTATCCTCTAGGCATCGATTTCTGCCATGACCAAGAGCTCCTTCCTGAAACCCCTTCTTCCATGGCCTTCCATGGCAGGTCGCTGCTCTTTCTGCCTGGATGCTCCTTCCGTCTCCAGCGCCTGCTCTCCCTCTGTCATTCACCCCCTGTGCACTTACCGCCTTAGAGTTCTGTCCTGGGCCTTCTCCTGCACGTGGTCTACGGGTTTCCCTGTACCCCTTCCGTCCTCAAAGTGCCCATCCATCATCATGCAAAAGAGCAAATTAGACGAGCAAGGCCTTTGCTTTCCAGAAGTTTCTATCCTAATATACAAACACAGACCATAGACAAGCAAACAAATAGATCCTAAGATAATTTCAGATAGTGATAAGTGCAGTGAAGGAAATAACTGGAAGAGCATATTTTAGGAAGGGGAGTGAGAGAAGGCTTCTCTGAGGAGGTGACACAGAAGCTGAAAAAATAACACCTCTGCTTACAAAGAGCCAGTTCTGAGACGAGCCAAGGAAAAGCATTCCAGACAAAGGGAATTTACAAGTAAGAAAGTCCTGAGATGGAATTCTGTCCTGTTTCAGAGAGACAACAGGAGGTCATGGCATTTGATGAGGCGGCAGCAGGATGCTGGAGTCCAGTGCAAAGGGCCTTGTAAGCTGAGATGAGAGATTTGGATTTTCATCTAAGTGCACAGAACAGCTATGGGTGATTGCAGCAGCCCTTCCTGTGGATTTTCTACAAAAGCCAAGTGCTTTTTAAAATGCAGGTCTCAGCCAGGTGCGGTGGCTCACTCCCATAATCCCAGCACTTTGGGAGGCCAAGGCAGGCGTATCACCTGAGGCCAGGAGTTCAAGACCAGCCTGGCCAACCTGGTGAAACCCCATCTCTACTAAAAATACAAAAATTAGCTGGGTGTGGTGGTGTGCGCCTATAATCCCAGTAACTCAGGAGGCTGAGGCAAGAGAATCGTTTGAACCCGGGGGCGGAGGTTGCAGTGAGCCGAGATCATGCCACTGTACTCCAGCCTGGGCGACAGAATACGACCCTATCTCAAAAAAAAAAAAAATAGAAAATAAAAATAAATAAATCAATAAATAAAGTGCAGGTCTGTTCTTATCCCTGCCTTGAGGAAATCTCCCCAGTAGCTTCCTATGCTCTTAGGAAGGTCTGAACCCTTGAAATGACCTCCAAGGGCAATCATGCCTGCTGCAATCACTGCCTATATCCAGGTCTGTCCTTGTCACAACACCCTTGCTCTTCACGTGCTAACCATGGTCTAGTAGCTTTAGGTCCTCAAACACATTGGGCTCACAGTGAACTCCAGACAGTGCTGTCCAAGAGAAATATACTGTGAGCCACATGTATAATATTAAGCTTTCTGGTAGTCACATTATGCAAATAGAAAAAAACAGGTGAAACTAGTTTTTTGTTTGTTAGTTTGTTTGTTTGTTTTGAGACAGGGACTCACTTTGTCGCCCATGCTAGAGTTCAGTGATGCCATCTCAGCTCATGCAACATCTGCATCCTGGGCTCAAGTAATCTTCCCAGCTCAGCCCCCCCAAGTAGCTAGGATTACAGGCGTGTGCCACCACACCCGGCTAATTTTTATATTCTTTGTAGAGACTGGTTTGCACCATGTTGCCCAGGCTGGTCTTGAACTCCTGGGCTCAGGCAATCCCTCCACATCAGCCTCCCACAGTGCTGGGATTAGAGGCGTGAGCTAACGTGCCCAGCCAAAACTAGATTTAATGATAGATTTCATTTAACCCAATATATCCAAAATATTCATTTTAACATATGATCTGTATAAAGCATTATTTGATATTTCATGTTCTTTTTTGCATACTCTGAAATCCAGTGTGTTTTGCCTTTAAGGCACATCTCAATCCAGACCAGCCTCATTTCAAAGACTCATCAGCTGCTGGAGTCTCGTGATTCCTGCACTGGACAAACCAGGCCTAGACCTGAAGCACTCAGTCTCCTCACCTTGACCTCTCCTACCATCCTCCCCATCTCTGCCTCTTGACTTCCCCAGATAATAGCTACTTATCTTTCATGAATCAGTGATGTCTCCTCTGACTCCCTGAACCAGGAATAATCCCCCTTGCTCTGTGCTCCCAAAGCACCCTGCAATTCTGTCTCATAAGCCTCAGCATGACGTAATTGTGTTCTTCATGCTGTTGTAAGCTCCATGAGGAGCACATCTGTCTTGTCCAGAGCCATGTCCAGCCAAGTGCCTGGCATGTGAAAGTTACTTAGGACACACTGGATGACATACATTGAAGGCAGCCTCCAGGGTCTTAAAAACAGTTCCCTATACTTCCAACATAAAATTTGCTCAACAGTCTCAGCCTTATTAATGGGATTTGATCGTAGTGTTCAGTGTTAGGGATCACCTGGTTGAAGAACAAAGACCATAGAGATTGGACCTCTTGGCAGTGTCAGGAGACATAAGGTACACCTTCCGTTGTTGTTTTATTGACAGATGCATCGTTATATAAGTCATGCATGTACTTGTTACACAGTTCAAAAGGTACAGATGTGAAGAGGAAGTCTTTCTTCAACCCAATTTCTAAGCCATCCCCTTTCTGGAGACAAATATTACTCATTTCTTATATTTACTTCTGTTTGCTTCTAATGGCAAAAAAAAAAAAAATCATCTCACAGACTAACATTTTTATGTTTTCTCAATAATGCGAAGAATGAAGGAACCAACAACCCTTTCCTAGGAGACACCCCTTGGACTATTGTCTGCTCTTGAGCATGTGCTACAGAATTAATGAATTTCTGTGCCTTCATTTAAATAGGGAAGCAATAGAATTTGCAATTGATTTTTTTTTTTTTTTTGCTATGGGAATTGAATTTTTTTAATCCAAACAATTATCCTTAGTTGAGGTCTTTTCCACTAAAATATTACTAATCACTAAACGGAGTAGACAATTCTTTAGGCTTATGTATCTCTGGCCATGCAAAGAGCATTAAATGCCCAAGTCTGTTCTTTTACATAGGGTAAGTGTTAGTTATTATCATGTCTATTTCTAAGAAGGAAATCTTCAATACAAAATGCCTTGACCAGTCAAGCACAGTGGCTCGAATCTATAATCCCGCACTTTGGGAGGCCGAGATGGGAGGGTCATTTGAACCCAGGAGTTTGAGACCAGCCTGGGCAACATGATGAAATCCCATCTCTACAAAATATAAACAACAACAACAACAAAAACCCAAGAGCTTTGACCAAGGCTGAAAGATCATGAAGCGAACACTTTCAGGCATATGACTATTGATTTCATATTCCATTCCAGTCTCCACAGCCCCAATCCCTTGCTTGTATCTCTCTGGGCCTAGCAAAGCCTCAGCAGACCCTACAAAGAGAAATGGAGCCAGAAACCAAAAAATTCTGAGGGCCCATATGCCCTGACCCTTCCAGTCCCCTCTTCCCCACCTTTGGCCACTCGGGTAGCTTGAGAAGAGGCTCTAAAAGAATCACAATTGGTTCTGCCTCTTTTATCATCATAAGAATGCAGGTCTGAAAAAAAATGTCTGTTAAACGTACATTTTAAAAATTGGTCACAATCAGGCCAGGTGTGCTGGTTCATGCCTGTAATCCCAGCACTTTGGGAGGCCGAGGCAGGCAGATCATCTTAGGTCAGGAGTTCAAGACCAGCCTGGCCAACATAGTGAAACCTGTCTCTACTAAAAATACAAAAATTAGCCAGATGTGGTGGCACGTGCCTGTAATCCCAGCTATTCGGGAGGCTGAGGCAAGAGAATGGCTTGAACCTGGGTGCCAGAGGTTGCAGTGAGCAGAGATCGTGCCACTTTACTCCAGGCTGGGTGAAAGAACGAAACTCTGTCTCAAAAAAAAAAAAATTGGACAAAATCTTTCATATTTTTCTGTTTGAATGGCACCTGTGTGTGTGTGTGTGTGTGATGGGGTCTGGCTCTGTTGCCCAGGCTGGAGTGTGGTGGCCCAATCTTGGCTCACTGCAACCTCTGCCTCCTGGGTTCAAGTGATTCTCATGCCTCAGCCTCCACAGCTGGAGCCACAGGCACTCACTTCTACACCTGGCTAGTTTTTGTATTTTTAGTAGAGACAGGTTCCACTATGTTGGCCAGGCTGGTCTTGAACTCCTAACCTAAGGTGATCTGCCTGCCTTGGCCTCCCAAAATGCTGGGATTACAAGCATGAACCACCATGCCTGACCTTGAATGGCACATTTTTATAGGCTTTCTACAAAATTAATTTAGAAATAGGAATAAGGAATCTCAAAAATGCCCATTCAAGGGACTGGGCTAGGAAAATCACTTCTTTGATTATATCTTAAGGAAATAACCCAAACATGAAAAAGTTTCAAGCAAAAAAATATTCATCACAGTGTTATTTACAATAGCAAATAATTGTCATGTGCTGAAAAAGTAAAGTAATGCCAATACAATAATTTGAACTAATATTACCAAGATTATGTTAATTTATAACAAAGCTGATGCCATAATTAATACAAAACAAAAAGATAAAGACTTAGAACATACAGAGTAGAAACTGGAATGAAGAAAGACTATTCACTTCTGTACTTTTGAATTTTGTAACAAGTACACAGTATAAGATTAGAAGGAAAAAAAGTCCCCTGGGTCATTAGGCAATGGGTAAACTTTTGCATTTACTGTATCAAATATATAAATACATTAAATAGTGTGTTTGAGGATAAGTTATGTGGAGAAAATGAAACAGGGAAAGAGAAGGGGAAGCACTAGAGAGGTAGGGTTTATAATTTTTTTTGGCTGTTGTCCCAGATTTATTGAAAATAATACATCATTGCAGACAAGATTCAAACAGGTCCCCAAGACATTTTGAAATTCATCCCAACGGTAGGCTGAGTGACCAGCAGGTTGGACAGACTGCCGAAATCCAAAAGCGTCAGCATTTCCTTAGTGTCAGGATCTACTTCAATGATCTCCTGATCCAGGGCTGAGACCTCAGGAACATAATTGTCTCTCCTTTCTCTCTCCTCCTGCAGCTTGATGGAGAGACCTCTTACTGCGCCTCTCTGAATCCGCTTCATCAGATGGGTGACATAGCCTGCTATCTTGCTGTGGAGCTTCTTGCTAGGGATAATGATGATCTCCTAGCACACGTGCTTGTTCGTGTGGAAGTCATTGCCCAGCCAGGCACATGTAGTACTTTTCTATGACGACCCAGGCCACCTTCTTCACAGTTTTGGGGCAAACACAGCCCATGTTGGCCAGTCCTTGGTAAAAGAGACTACAATTTTATACAAAGTGGTCAGGAAGGCATCACTGCCAATATGAGATTTGAGAGAAGATTTGAGCTAATGGAGGCAGGAAGATTTGAGCCAATGGAGAAGAGCTTCCCAAGCAGTGGGAAAGGAAGTGCAAAGGTCCTGGGGCAGGAGCAGGCCCAGTGTGTTCCAGGAGCAAGGAGGGGTCCATGCGGCTGCAGTGGAGGAAGCACAGTGGGAGCTGTGGAGACGCTGGAGAGCCACAGGGGCCGGTGCAGGGCCTGTGGGCCAAGGGGCCTTTGCAGTCACTCAGAGAGAGAGGACCCATTAGCAGGTGGAAAGAAGGGGAGTGACAGGGTCAGGCTCAGGCCTGAGCAGACTCCCTCTGGTTGCAGGTTGAGAATGGACAAAGGGGCTGGCAGGAGCTAGGAGCTGTGGCTGTCATCTAGGCAGCTGAGAAATGGTGACAAAACCGGGTATTAAGAGTACAGGGAGTAAAAGCAATTGGACTCTGGGTATATTTTGAAGGTAGGGCATCTGGTGCTGGTGCTGTTAACAAGTCACCAGTATAAATTGCATAAAACTCAAACATGGACCAGATGCAGTGGCTCATGCCTGTAATCCCAGCATTTTGGGAGTCCGAGGTGGATGTATCACCTGAGGTTAGGAGTTCAAGACCAGCCTGCCCAACATGGTGAAACCCCGTCCCTACTAAAAATACAAAAAAATTAGGCATGGTGGCAGGCGCCTGTAATCTCAGCTGCTTGGGAGGCTGAGGCGGGAGAATCTCTTGAACCTGGTAGGTGGAGGTTGCAGCGAGCTGAGATTGTGCCATTGCACTCCAGCCGGGACAATAAGAGCGAAATTCTGTCAAACAAAACAAAACAAAAACAAACAATAAAAACCTCAAACATACTTTCCTAAAAGTTCTTTGGAAACTTTGCCTATGATGGAGTGCTGATGGAATAATGCGTGGACGTCTTTAAGGGAAAGACATTCTCACTGACCTCTGATGTCATCCTAAGTGATTTTTATTAAAATGTTATTTTTAATATATGTAAACTTAAAACTAGATATAAAGAATGTTTGCATATAGACATCATGCCACAATAAAACCAAAACAAACTTATAGGTCAACAAATGTAGGAAAGTCATACAATTCAAATGAATACTTTTAATTCCCTGGAACAAATACAGAATGGTCACTCCCCTCAACAGTGCGGACGTGGTGCTCCGTGTCCAGACTCTCCTGAGCTCAGCCTGCCAGCCTCCCGCTTCACAGTGACTCAATGCTTCCCCCGCTTGTCTCTATTTATATTACGCAGAACCTTCCTTTGCACATCCTGTGATGAAGTCATTTGGCCTTCACTTGGTGAGAACACAACATTCACATGTCTGTGTGTTTTGTTTTGTTAAAATCATTTACAATTATTTTTCTATGACAAAGAAACTGTCACTCCATGTCACCAAGAAAATCTTAAACACAGATAAAAATGCAGGCCCTGAAACTAGGTGGAAGCTCCCCGTTAAGTTGATCATCCAAATGAACCAAAATATGTTGGTCTTCACTGATTATTAACATCCAAATGAAAATACAAAATTGAATTCTCACAGAGAACTCGAGGCCCCTTGAGAATATGACTGAACACTTTCAAGGCTCTTCAGACCTTAATTTGAGAAATAGAAATGGAGTGAAAAAGGTCCTTGATTAAAAGTCAAAAAATCTGGACTAAAAATCGTAGCCCTGACATTCATAGGGAGTGGGCTTGAGAGGTTTACCTCATAGATCAGTTAGAAAGATTAACTATGATCTGATAAAAATTATTTGTGAGATCATCTTAAAACATGTTAGAAGATGCCTTGGCCAAGTGTCCTGGAAAACAGTAGGAGAGTAAGTGATACGTGTGTGACGGTGGCGACGGCTGCCCCAGGGAAGCGGAAGAAAAAAAAGGGAAAGGCCTGTTGTTCTGTCATCATCATGGATAGGACTATTCCAACCTTCCTTTGTGCCTATGGGGGGGGGGGTGGTTCAGATTTTGAATACAATTAGAAAAATACTAGTTTGCAATCTTGCGTTTAAATTACATACCGAATTATTCTGTTTTTAAAATAAAGCCAACCCTCGCCCCACATTTTTATTCTAAATAGAAAACATAAAATCCTTTATTCCTAGAGGCCATTTTGGGATTTTGCTGTAGTATAGTCTCATGCCCTGATTATGGTCATGTGTACATGAAGTATATTTGCTGAAACTCGTTGCCTGATTTAAAATGCAAAACTTTAGAAATGCAAACATGCAAACATGATTGCAAATATGCAAAGTACAAGGTCTTAGACGAATGGCCCTAATCAAGGCAAAATCCTTTAAAATAAATACATAAAACCGAGTTTAGAATAGGCTAAGAAGCAGTAACACATGCAAAGTGGCTAATTGCTCTTGGTTCATCATGAATATTAATCTTATTTAACCTGTAAAAGGTAACTGCAGGGAAGATATCAAAAGGCCCGCTCTCTGTCCCATCATTTTTTCCACCCAGCCCTTTTGCAATTTTCACTTCTCAATTCCAGGCTCTGTGCCTATTCTCAGACATTCAATAACACCAAGTATAAGCCACTGCATGTTAGGCATGAATTAATTAACAGTAATATCCAGGTTGCTGAATATTAACGTACTGCCAGCAGGTAGGGTCAGGCAAGATGGATGATGGAGAGAAGGTATGTTCTGTGGTCTTACATCAGACACCACTGAGTTGAGTAAAAGGACAGTGCTGCATTTCATCCTGCCTATGCGGCTGTCACAGCCCTTGCAGAGACAGCCACCCACGCAGAAAGAGACAGGACTCCTTGAGAGGGTGCTGACTGACTCATCCAGGTCAGGAGGCCACAGTGAGCATGGCCTGTCCAGTGAGCTAGCAGAGGCAAGTCTCCAAAATGAGAGTCCTCTGGTAAAGAGTGGGCATCTCAGCTTAGACCAAATCAGGCAAGAACAAAACAACAGTGAGCATGCAAAAGAGAATCCAATCCAAGTAAGCCTAGAAAACCCCCTTAGCTGCTTCCATCTGCCCTGGTCACTGCTTCCTTAGGGAGGAGAAACTAGAGGTGAATATAAGAACTTATTGAAGTCCTATGTACTATGGTACATATAAATATGAGTGTGGCCGGGCACGGTGGCTCATGCCTGTAATCCCAGCACTTTGGGAGGCCAAGACACATGGATCACAAGGTCAGGAGATCAAGACCATCCTGGCCAATATGGTGAAACCCCGTCTCTACTAAAATACAAAAAATTAGCCGGGTGTGGTGATGCACGCCTGTAGTCCCAGCTACTCAGGAGGCTGAGACAAAGGAATTGCTTGAATCCTGGATGTGAAGGTTGCAGTGAGCCGAGATCGCGCCACTGCACTCTAGCCTGGAGGTCGACAGAGCAAGACTTTGTGTCTCAAAAAAAAAAAAAAAAAATGAGTGTAACCACTATGCATTTAGTTTTCTTTAGAGTGTGGGTGCAGTCATTCTCAATATATTCTGTCCTCTTTGGAGTTTCAAGTTAAAAACAAACAAAAAAAAGAATCCTATAATTTTTGCCATGCAGATACATCTGATTAGGTTTTGATTTCTGACTTTTACCAAGACTCTGATTACCAAGGTGGCCAAAATCTGTAAGAAACGTTTCTAATTTCCATATGCAAGTATGTTATGTATGTTTAGTAAATGACTGCTGCTTGCCTTGATTAGAACCCATCCTTCCTTCCAGGAAAGAAGCCCCCTTCTTGGAACTGCTCTTTTCCACCCTCTAAACAAGTGGTTCAGGGGGTGGGTGGGGAGTGTGAACAAGTTCTTACATGACTCCGCCTCCATCAACTAGAGTTGACCGGACCCCGGCTGGGGCCCTTGACTGAAGCCAGCACTGTCAGAGCCTTCCCCAAGACGTTTCTATCTAGAATTAAGGAACAAAATCAGGCCCTCTTTGGTGTTTTAACCCACGGTATGTGAGACTCAGATGTACAATGAGAGAGAAAGGCTTGGACATCAGGAGGGATAGAGCTGCAGACAGAGAGAGAAGGAATCCAGGGAGCACTTGGACTTTTGGTTCCAGTTTTCTTTCATTTTATTGTTAAATTTCTGGCTGGTTCCTTGTCTTTCTCATAGATTGACCTCTTAACCCCTCCTTTGGTTACTTAAAATATCTCAGTATTCTCCCAATAAATTCCTCCCTTAAACAAATTCAATTTGGGTTTCGGTCACCAGCAACCCAGGGGATCCTGAATAATAAAACAATATGAGGTTATTGTCTCAATCCTCAAAGGATAAACATGAAAATGTACAACAGCTAAAAGACTAGGTGGAATAAAATTCCAGCTACAATTTTATTTTAGCTAACGTGGATAGGTGGCTCACCACAAGTTTAGCCTCAAGGGTTAGGCTGATATCAAAGCAAAAAAAAAAAAAAAAAAAAAAAAAAACCTTGATTTCCACATTGTTGGATTTTCACACTAATGAAAGGGCAATCCCTGTAGGACATAGTGGGCAACAGTAAGGATTTTCAAAGAGGGCTTCTTTCTTTCACTCTTTTTATTATTATTATATTTTTAAAAATCTTCTGATCCTGAACCCTTTGCGCCACAGGCAGTGCAGCTGGGGAAGCCACGGGCGATCTCCCCCTCCCTCTGCCAGCACGGCCCGAAGCAACTTGCCTCCTGGTCATTGCCCCTAACTAAACAGGGCCCAAGGCTGGGAGAAATCAAAGGAGTTATTTTTACAAAGGAGGGGTTTTTTTGCATGCTGTGCAGGTCCATTAGGAACTGTCTGGCTGGAAGCTGAACCGTCTGAAGCAACTGCAGCAGGAAGAGATGGCAATCAAGACCCTTCTGCCTAACTCCTCCCTCTGCCTTCCCTGCACTCCTGCCACCCTCACCAAACCCACATCCAAATGGCAGCAGAGACATCAGCACCTGTCCGGTTTCGAAGAGCCTTTGAATTTCCCCTAGGGGTGCACAGCTGGGAAGCAAAAAGTGTTTGCTTGTTTGGTTGGTTTTGCTTTCTTGAAGGAAGCCTTAAGATAACACGACACTGCCCTCAACGTCTCCCACCATGTCGGTGATTGGGAGATGAAAGGGAAAGACAGCACCACCCAGGGTGGAAAAGACAAATTAAGACTTGATCGAATGAGCCATCCCCTGCTGAGGACCCCCAACTTGGACAGCCCTCCTAACAACACAGAGACAATCCCACAATGGACAGGTCGGCTCTGCTGCTGCCTGTGCAGCAAACTTATTATTTTAAAGAAGGTCTGAAATCTTCACCTCCCACACACATCTCCCATGCAATTGTCCTCCCCTCCCTGCTTCATCATGGAGGAAAAGTGGAAAAGGATTGCAATTCAGTGACTCCTCCCCCTTCCTCCTTTATGTGGGCATTAGCTTCAGTCTGAAGACTGGCCTGATGTTAGCTAAATGAAACCTAGAGGGTTAGATTTTCAGCTGTTGTGAGTGTGTGTTCCTTCACAAAGACATATTAAGAACCACAGAAAGAAATGCCCATGGCTGGGCATGGTGGCTCATGTCTGTAATCCCAGCATTTTGGGAGGCTGAGGTGGGCAGATCGCCTGAGGTCGGGAGTTTGAGACCTGCCTGACCAACATGGAGAAACTCTATCTCTATTAAGAATACAAAATTAGCCAGGCGTGGTGGCGCATGCCTGTAATCCCAGCTACTCAGGAGGCTGAGGCAGGAGAATTGCTTGAACCCAGGAGGCGGAGGTGGCAGTAAGCCGAGATCACGTCATTGCATTGCATTCCTGTCTGGGCAAAAAGAGTGAAACTCTGTCTCAAAAAAAAAAAAAAAAGCCCTGAGATAAACCGAATTCATTTATGGGTTTGCTCCCCTGTACCGTGGCAGAAAATACCATGCCCATGCAAAGAGAGTAGCTTCACTGAAGGTTGCACAAGTTAGGCTAATTTTTCAGTGTGTCATTGAGTTAGCAGAGTGAGGATTATTTATCTTTTAATCAGTAAAAATACTTTTTGCTGAATATGAAAAGCAATGAAAGTGTTTTATGACCTGAATTGTATTCAGATCTGTTTATTATTTTTCATTGTTTTTAAGACCTTAATCAAAGACTTCACAGCACATGGACTGGGTCCAGTGGATTTGTTTTGCAAATGGGCTTTCACGTGTGTTAACTGAGACGTCTGGTAAAGAAAACCAGAGCTAGACAGTGGATAGAGCGCTAAGAACAGATTTCATTCAGGAACTATTGCAATCGCGAAAAAGAGACTTCAGTGTAGAACTGAGCTCAACTGCAAATAAGACAAGGCAGGTTAGGGACTGATATAGCCAAGGAGCTGGCCTAAAGGGTCGGGTGGATTGGTGGATGGAAAATTACTAAGAGGAGACATCAAGGGTAAGGGGAGATTCTTGGTGCAAGCAGGGCAGAGTGATCAGATATTTAAGGTAGGGGATGAGGAATTTGATCAGATATGGAAGAATCTGATATCAAAAGTGTGAGATTCTCTTTAAACTAACTTAACCGGATTCTTGCTGAAACTGAGCATTGCAGGCCAACAAAAATGTACACTGAAGCCCAAGGTTGAGCCATGTTGAGAAGAGGGCTTAGAGCAGCCTGATTAGAGCTGGATCAAGGAGAGGGTTTTTGTCATATTTACCACCCAGAATTTACAGGGCAGATATATACCGTTCCCCTGAAAGCAGTCCTCTGAGGAGGCCCCACGAACACTGGCATCGCATAAAGTATTTCTGGATCCTCCTTAAACACTGCCTACAGAAAGATCGAACCAGATCTGGGTTTGAATTCTTGCCTTACCACTCATTTACAATCTAATCCGATAATTAACTTCTCAGCTTGTTCTTTCATCCATGAAATGGGGTTACTAATACCTACCTTTCAGAGTTGTTGAGAGGGTTAGAGAAGATAGCTGATGTGAAACACATAAAGCCTAAATAAATAGCTATTCTAAAGATCCCTTCGGAGCTGGTGATGTTGTTTTAAATGTCCCTAGTGGTTACAGATTTGGTTTTCTGGATTTTTGAAGTGGCCTACATTTATTCAAAGCCCATCCCCACGGAAATGATGGTCCAACTGAGTAATACTGTTTTTGGTCAGAAACAAAGTTTACCTCTTACATCATGAGGCTGCTTTTGTCACATTACTTGGAAATTGGTTCTGAAGAAATGGCCAGAAAGAATTTCCGAAGTGGTTGCCATGGCCTTCCCTGGTGGTTGTTAGCATCCACTCCAAGTCTGCACAGCTGTATCCGCCACCATCCCCTACCCCACGTGTAGTCTCAGACCCAATGCCCATCTCAATCTATGCTGTCTGGTTTCCTGTCCATTCAGAAGCTTAATGTTTAGTCACCTTCCCAGACCTGATTTCTAGTAACACGTTTACAAGAGCTGGATCCCTCTATTACTATACAGACTGTATGCCCAAGAATCATTGATGTTAACTTTTTTTTTTTTTTTGAGAGTCTCATTCTGTTGTCCAGGTTGGAGTGCAGCGGCACAACCTCAGCTTACTGCATCCCCTACCCCCCGGATTCAAGCAATTCTCCTGCCTCAGCCTCCCAAGTAGCTTGTTCTACGGGTGTGCACTACCACACCCAGCTAATTTTTATATTTTCAGTAGAAACAGCGTTTTACCATGATGTCCAGGATGGTTTTAAACTACTGGCCTCAAGTGATCCACCTGCCTTGGCCTCCCAAAGTTTTGGAGGCATGGCTGGCCATATATGTTAACTTCTTTTTTTTTTTTTGAAACAAAGTCTTGCACTATCACTCATGCTGGAGTGCAGTGGCGCCATCTTGGCTCACTGCAACCTTCACCTACCAGGTTCAAGTGATTCTCCTGCCTCAGTCTCCTGAGTAGTTGGGACTACAGGCGTGCGCCACCATGCCCAGCTAATTTTTTGTATTTTTAATAAGACAGGGTTTCACTATGTTGGCCAGGCTGGTCTTGAACTCCTGACCTTGTGATCCGTCCTGCCTTGGCCCCCCAAAGTGCTGGGATTACAGGCATGAACCACCACGCCCAGACAGATGTTAACTTCTTAAAAAGCTATTTTTGGCCGGGCGCGGTGGCTCAAGCCTGTAATCCAGCACTTTGGGAGGCCGAGGCGGGTGGATCACGAGGTCAAGAGATCAAGACCATCGTGGTCAACATGGTGAAACCCCGTCTCTACTAAAAATACAAAAAATTAGCTGGGCATGGTGGTGCGTGCCTGTAATCCCAGCTACTCAGGAGGTTGAGGCAGGAGAATTGCCTGAACCCTGGAGGCGGAGGTTGCGGTGAGCCGAGATCGCGCCATTGCACTCCAGCCTGGGTAACATGAGTGAAACTCCGTCTCAAAAAAAAAAAAAAAAAAAAAAAAAAAGCTATTTTTACCTTCAGATTCCAATATTGTCCCAGTTCACTGACCTGGGATCTTCCAACTCCCAGCCCTGACACATGAGCACGCTGAGCTCTATCGCCCTAGCACTGCCTTGGCATGCCAATTCTCCTGCGATTGCCTTGCTGCACAGAAGAACCCCTGTATAGAAGTTTCATCAAATTCCTTTTTTGCAAGCAATAGAATCAAACTGACTGGTTTTAATAGAAAAGTAATTTATTGAAGGATATTGGGACCTAAAAGAAGATCAGGAAAGGCTAGACAACCAGGCTCAGTAAATGGGAAAGAAGAAGAAAAACTAGAATCGGCCACAGCCAGAGCCAAAATCATGCCCAAGCCCTTACTAGTGAGGACACCACTGCCACCAGCGCTGAGTGTTGGACCTCATGGCCACCACCTCAGCACTATACATCAGATGCAGCACGCCTCAGCTACTGCCACTACAGGCATCCCCCAAAGGGATTCTCTACTGTATTTCTTTGTATAAACAGCTTCTGCTGCAGTTTGGAAGGAGCCCATTGGATTGGTCTATCCCAGGTCACAGGGTAGCGCTCCCGCTTCAAGAGATCCTGGGAAAATATCTAGCATCTTCGGCTTCCACAAATGTGTCCAAAACAAGTATCCACGAAACCTCACAGACTATGTCTGCTATGACAAGGACGTTCATCTCAATGTAGTAAGCTTTAGCTCACTGGAATTTTGAAAGCTTGGAACACTTTTCTGGAAAGCTTTAAATTAAGCCTTTGCATTAAGAAATTTCATCGCTGGGCGTGGTGGCTCACATCTGTAATCGCAACACTTTGGGAGGCTGAGGCTAGTGGATCACCTGAGGTCAGGAATCTGACACCAGTCTGACTAACATGGTGAAACCCCATCTCTACTAAAAATACAAAAATCAGCTGGGCTTGGTGGCGAGCACCTGTAATCCCAGCTACTCAGGAGGCTGAGGCAGGAGAATCACTTAAACCTGGGAGGCGGAGGTCACAGTGAGCCAAGCTTACACCATTGCACTCCAGCCTGAACAACAAAAGCAAAACGCTGTCTCAAAAAAAAAAAAAAGAAAGAAAGAAAAAAAAGGTTGACCTTGGTATTTTGTGCCTGGTCATATATAGCTCCTTTTGAAATAAAAAACATATTGCCATTTTATAAATAAAAAAAAACAAAAAACAAAAAACTGACTCTCTTTGGTTTAGCAAATTGGGTAGTGAGGCATAAAATATCTCAGAAGGGATGATTTATTCATCATTTGGCTCTAGATATTTTCTAATTTCTTTTATGATTTAGTCTTTGTACCAGAAGATATTTAAAACTGGGTGGCTTAATCTGTGAATTTTCTAGTTATCTTTTTCCTAAAGGTATCTGTATTTCTTTTCACTCTCTCTCTCTTTTTTTTTTTTTTTTTTTTTCTCTCTCTGCTGCTCAGGCTGGAGTTCAGTGCAGTGGTGCAATCATAGCTCACTGCAGCCTCAACTTCCTGGGCTCAAGTGACCCTCTCGCCTTAAACCGCACTCCCCGCCGAGTAGCTGAGACTGCAGGTATGTACCACCACACCCAACTAATTTAGTTTTTACTTTGTTGCCTAGGCTGGTCTTGAATTCCTGGCCTCATGCGACACTCCCACCTTTGCCTCCCAATGCACTGGGAGCCACCATGCCCAGACCTATATTTCTATTAACAGTGATGTTTTAGCATAGTTCTGTGAAGCCCAGGGAACAGATCCTCTATGATTTCAGTGATGTGAAAGTTGTTGAGACTTGCTTTGTTGTCCAGCATACATCAACTTTATAAATGTTTCAAATACACTTGCAATGTTTTCTGTGGCTGTCGGTGGGAGTGTTCCTCTTGTCAACTGCGTCACATTTATCAACCTTGTTCAAGCCTTCTGTATTGCTGTCAATTTGCTTATTTTTTGCTTGTTGTGAGTGTTTGTTTCTTCTATCATTTACTGAGAGAGGGGTGTTAAAATCTCTCACTGAAAGTATGACTTCACTTCTTTCTTCAGTTTTTGCTATATATATTTTGAGGCTAAGTTTTCAGGTTGAATACAGATTTAGAATTCTTGTATCTTCTGGTGAACTTAACCTTTTTTTCATAATGAACTTTTCCTATTTATCTCTAGCTATGCTTTCTGCTTTAAACCACTAATTTAATATTAATATAGTTACACCATCTTTCCATCTTTCTTCTGTTTAATGCTTGCATCTTTTCTTTCTTTCTTTTTTTTTTTTTTTTTTTGAGTCTCACTCTGTCACCCAGGCTGGAGTACAGTGGCTCTATCTCAGCTCACTGGAACCTCCCCCTCCTAGGTTCAAGTGATTCTCCTGTCTCAGCCTGCTGAGTAGCTGGGATTACAAGCGCTTACCACCATACCTGGCTAATTTTGGTATTTTTAGTAGAGACTAGTTTCACCATGTTGGCCAGGCTGGTCTTGAACTCCTGACCTGAGATGATCCACCCACCTCAGCATCCCAAAGTGCTGGGATTACAGGCATGAGCCACATCGCACCTGGCCCATCTTTTTTCCTATCCAATTACTCTAGATCATTTTGAATATTTTATATGTCTTTCTTTAATTTTTAAATATTTCCTTTACACATATTTTCACTGATTTTCAAAAATTAAATTATAGACATTGTGACTATTCAAACCAACATATCTTCAAAAATAATCCCCTAATATCATCTAACACCTAGCCCACACTCAGCTAACTCCAGTTGTTTATAACGTGACTTTTAGAACTGTGTGTGTTATTGCATTTAACTGCATGGCTCTTAGTCTTTTAACATCTAAAATAAGCTAACTTAGTTGATAAATTGTTATGTCAAGAGTGACATAGAAAATGAAACAGATATTTTTAAAATCACTCTTAAAAATATATAAGGAATATATTTAGTACATCCCGTTTATAAGAAAAATCAGAAAGATACAGAAGGTAGAAGAAAATAAATATTTTTATGGCTTTTACCAATTGTGAGCATGACTAGCTTCCTGGTACATTTATCTCTGTCTAGCTCTCTATCTGTCAATATTTTTACATGGCAAGACCAGTCTGTGTGTAATTCTGCATTTACTGTAGGCAGTTTAATATCTTGCTTTGTATCTTTAAAATTAATATTATTGTAATTTTTTTTAAGAGACAGGGTCTCACTTTGTTGCCCAGGCTAGGCTGGAGGGCTGTGGCATGAGCCCAGCTCAAACTCCTGGGCTCAAGTGATCCTCCTGCTTCAGTCTTCCAAGTAGTTGGAAGTACAGGTGCATACCACGGCACCCAGCTCATTAAAAACAAACAAACAAACAAACATTTTTGGCCGGGCACGGTGGCTCACGCCAATAATCCCAGCACTTTGGGAGGCAGAGTGGGGTGGATCACGAGGTCAAGAGATCGAGACCATCCTGGTCAACATGGTGAAACCCTGTCTTTACTAAAAATACAAAAAAAAAATTAGCTGGGCATGGTGGCACACACCTGTAGTCCCAGCTACTTGGGAGGCTGAGGCAGGAGAATTGCTTGAACCCAGGAGGCGGAGGTTGCAGTGAGCCGAGATTGTGCCATTGCATTCCAGCCTGGGTAACAAGAGCGAAACTCCGTTTCAAAAAAAAAAAAAATTTTAATACAGATGGGATTGCTTGCTTTGTTGCCTAGCCAGGTCTCAAACTCCTGGACTCAAGCTATCCTCTCACCTCAGCCTCCCAAGGCACTGGGATTACAGGAGTGAGCCACCACACCCACCAGTAATTATAATTTTTAATGGCTGCATAATGTACTGTTAAGTGACTGTACCATAATTTTGTAAACAATCATCTTCTGTTGAATATTTAGATTTTTTCAACTGTAATTATTAATAAAAATAAACACATTTTTGAAGAAATGTTAGTCTGCTTCACATTATAGCCTAATCATAGACTCTTAAAAGTTGAATTTCTTTTTTTTTTTTCTTTTTGAGATGTAGTTTCACTCTTGTCGCTGAAGCTGGAGTGCAATGGCACGATCTCGGAGCACTGCAACCTCCGCCTCCCAGGTTCAAGTGCCAAAGCACCCTAACCAAGTGATTTAAAACTAACATCACCAATGTTGAGACACATGGACATCACGTGCCCCCTGATATATACTGCACTAACAAGGAAAGGACATCACTACAGCAGGTCCCTACCCCTAATCCATGACCTACATAACCTAAGTTTAAACATGATGAAATCTCAGTGAAACTCAGAAGGAAGGACCCTCTACCAAAAAAAAAAAAAAAAAAAAAAAAAAGAAGAGTATTGATTTACAGAAAATATCAGACCAGTGACATTTTAAAATGTCAAATGAAGGCCGGGCACTGTGGCTCACACCTGTAATCCCAGCACTTTGGGAAGCCGAGGCAGGTGGATCCCCTGAGGCCAGGAGTTTGAGACCAGCCTGGCCAACATGGTGAAATCCTGTCTCTACTGAAAATATCAAAAATTAGCCAGGCGTGGTGACAGATGCCTGCAGTACCAGCTACTCGGGAAGCTGAGGCAGGAGAATGGCTTGAACCCGGGAGTCAGAGGTTGCAGTGAGCCGAGATAGTGCCACTGCACTCCAGCCTGGGCGACAGTTCAAAAAAAAAAAAAAATCAAGTTAAGGAAACTAAGAACAGCCGAGAAGTTTCTCCATATTAAAGGAAACAAAGGAGATGTGGCAACTCAGTACAAGGCGTGATCCTAGACTGGATCCTAACCTGGGGAAAAAAATAGTTTATAATTAATTATTGGGACATCACTGGAACAATTGAGAAAATGTGAATTTACATTTGAACTATGGCTTACATAGATACAAAGCAAGACAGCAAGTTGGGCAAGACATAAACAAAGAATGAATGTAAAGGGCATATGGGAGTTCCTTGCACAATTCTTGAAACTTTTCTTGAGAAGAAAGGAAATAATTGTTCCTGAAAGATCATACCAGCATGGGTAGAAATAAACCCTGTCTTGTTTCCTTTTTGGCTTTCTAATTTAAAGTCAATATTTTAATAATCTTTTTGAAGCTCCAGTTGGCTGCTCTCAGCCTGCAAATGGACCACTACCAATATGTAATTAAAGGAGAATAACAAATAGAATATAGATTACACAGGTGCTGACTTACAAATGCAAATGTTGTAGCAGAAGATGAAGCTCCCAGGAGGCTAGAGGTGTGCATCTTTGCTTATTGCCATCATAATTCATTAATGGTCAAGGTAACGCTGAGATCAATATTCCTGCAGTCATGGGAATGAGAAAAAATGATCCCCAGCAAAACAAGGTGCAAAGACAGTCTCAAAATGTTTCTCCCTACATAATTAAGAAACCAGTCATTGTCATGAATTTTAAAACTTCACAGATTTTCTTAGCTATTGTATGTTCAAGAGGTGGCATACATTAAAGGATCTTGAAAAGAATTATTGTTCACTTGCAGTGGTTCGCAAGCAGATCCCTGGGCCCCAGTGAAGGTAATCAGATTCAGTGGGGTTGTGTTTGAAATCATGGAATCTGCATTTTTAGCAAGTGTTGCATGGACCACACTTCGAGAAATATTAAAAAAGACAACTGCTATGGCACAAATGACAGCATAGAGTAAATAATACAATTACATTATAGTCATAAGTGCATTTATAATTAATTAAATGGTATAAATGAAACTGTATAGAGAAGCTTATGATTTCCACTGCCAGTCCCATTTCCTGTGAAGACTTTTTTAAATGTTTTATTTCATTTCTAATTTACATATAATTATACATATTTATGGGGTACAGAGTGACATTTCAATACATGTCTACATTGTGTGATGATCAAATCAGAGCAATTAGCATATCCATCAGCCCAAACATTTATCATTTCTTTGTGGTGAGAACATTCAAAATTCTTTCATCTAGTTACTTTGAAAAACACAATGCAATATTGTTAACGATGGTCATCCTACTGTGCAACAGAACACCAGAACTTGTTCCTCCTGTCTGCAATTTTGTACCTATTGATCAGTCTCTCCTCATGCCCCCCCACCCCCTCACCCCTCCTCATCCTCTGGTAACCACTATTCTACTCTGTATTTCTATGACATCAGCTTTCTGAAATTCTGCAAATCAGTGAAATCATGTGATATTTGTCTTTCTGTACCTGGCTTATTTCAGTTAATCCAAAGACCTCCAGGTTCATCCATGTTTCCACAAATGACAGGATCTCATTCTTTTTTATGGGGGAATAGCATTCCATTGAGTATATACACTGCATTTTCTTGATCCATTCACCTGTTATTGGACACTTAGACTGATTCTGTATCTTGGTTAATGTGAATAGTGTTGCAATAAACATGGGAGTGCAGCTATATCTCTTTAACATACTGATTTTAGTTAGTGTTTATTTTAATTTTTCTGTAAGTTATTGGGGTACAGGTAGTATTTGGTTACATAAGTTCTTTAGTGGTGATTTGTGAGATTTTGGTGCACCTATCACCCAAGCAATATACCCTACACCCTATTTGTATCTTTTATCTCTCATCTCTCTTCCACCCTTCCCCCCAAGTTCCCAGAGTCCATTGTGTCATTCTTATGCCTTTGTGTCCTCATAGCTTAGCTCCCACATATCAGTGAGAACATATGATGTTTGGTTTTTCCATTCCTGAGTTACTCCACTTAGAATAATTGTCTCCAATCTTATCTAGGTCGCTGCAAATGCCATTAATTTATTCCTTTTTATGGCTGAGTAGTATTCCATTGTATAAATATACCACAGTTTATTTATCCACTTGATTGATGGGCATTTGGGTTGGTTCCACTAGTTTGCGATTGCAAATTGTGCTGCTATAAACATGCGTACATGCAAACATCTTTTTCGTGTAATGACTTATTTTCTTCTGGGTAGATACCCAGTAATGGGATTGCTGGATCAAATAATAGTTCTACTTTTATTTCTTTTTTTTTTTTTTTTTTT
>NW_022436964.1:3618352-3637886 GCF_009761245.1 Sapajus apella
GCAACCTTCGCCTCCTGGGTTCAGGCAATTCTCCTGCCTCAGCCTCCCGAGTAGCTGGGATTACAGGCACACACCACCATGCCCAGCTAATTTTTTGTATTTTTAGTAGAGACGGGGTTTCACCATGTTGACCAGGATGGTCTCGATCTCTTGACCTCGTGATCCACCTGCCTCGGCCTCCCAAAGTGCTGGGATTACAGGCTTGAGCCACCGCGCCTGGCCTTCTACTTTTATTTCTTTAAGGAATCTCCACACTGTTTTCCATGGTGGTTGTACCGATTTACATTCCCACCAGCAGTGTAGAAGTGTTTCCTGTTCACTGCATCCATGATAACATCTACTGTTTTTTGATTTTTTGATTATGGCCATTCTTCCAGGAGTAAGTTGGTATCCCATTGTGGTTTGGATTTGCATTTCCCTGACCATTAGTGATGTTGAGCATTTTTTCATACAGGTTTTTGGCCATTTGTATATCTTCTTTAGAGAATTGTCTATTCATGTCCTTAGCCCACTTTTTGATGGGAATGTTTCTTTTTCTCTTACTGATTTGAGTTTGTTGTAGATGCTGGATATTAGTCCTTTGTAAGATGTATGGATTGTGAAGATTTCCTCCCACTCTGTGGGTTGTCTGTTTTCTCTTTGACTGTTTTTTTTTTGTTGTTGTTGTTGTTCTTGTTTTGTTTGTTTTGCCATGCAAAAGCTCTTTAGTTTAATTAAGTCCTGACTACTTATCTTTGTTTTTATTGCATTTGCTTGTGGATTCTTGGTTATAGAATCCTTGCCTAAGCTAATGTCTAGAAGGGTTTTTCAAATGTTATCTTCTAGAATTTTTATAGTTTCAGGTCTTATATTTAAGTCTTTGATCCATCCTGAGTTGATTTTTGTATAAGGTGACCGAAGAGGATCCAGTTTCATGCTCCTACATGTAGCTAGACAGTTATCCCAGCACCATTTGTTGAAAAGGGTGTCCTTTCTCCACTTGTTTTTGTTTGCTTTGTCAAAGATCAGTTGGCTGTAAATATTTGGGTTTATTTCTGGGTTCTCTATTCTGTTCCTTTGGTCTATGTGCCTATTTTTATACCAGTACCTGCTGTTTCGGTGACTATGGCCCTACGGTGTAGTTTGAAATCAGGTAATGTGATGCCTCCAGATTTATTCTTTTTGCTTAGTCTTGTTATGGCTATGTGGGCTCTTTTTTGGTTCCATATGAATTTTAGAATTGTTTATAATTCTTTGAAGAATGATGGTGGTATTTTGATGGGGATTGCATTGAATTTGTAGATTGCTTTTGGCAGTATGGTCATTTTCACAATACTGATTCTACCTATCCATGGGCAGGGGATGTGTTTCCATTTGTTTGTGTCATCTATGATTTCTTTCAGCAGTGTTTTTTAGTTTTCCTTGTAGAGGTCTTTGCTTCCTTGGTTACATACATTGCTTTTTATTTTATTTTATTTTATTTTTGCAGCTATTGTAAAACGAGTTGAGTTTCTTATTTGATTCTCCACTTGATCGCCATTGGTGTATAGAAGAGCTACTGATTTGTGTACATTAATCTTGTATCTGGAAACTTAGCTGAATTCTTTTATCAATCTAGGAGCTTTCTGGAGGAGTCTTTAGGGTTTTCAAGGTCAATGATCTTGTCTGATTGGTCTGGCTAGGACTTCCGTTACTATGCTGAAGAGGAGTGGTAAGATTGGGCATCCTTGTCTTGTTCTAGTTCTCAGAGGGAATGCTTTCAACTTTTCCCCATTCATTATTATGTTGGTTGTAGGTTTGTCATAGATGGTTCTTATTACATTGAAGTATGTCCCTTGTATGCTGATTTTGCTGATAATTTTATATATAAAGGGTTGCTAGATTTTGTTGAATGCTTTTTCTACGTCTACTGAGATGATCATGTGATTTTTGTTTTTAATTCTGTTGATTCCATATCTTGTTTAACGAGAATAATGCTGCATTAAACATGGGAGTGCAAATATGTCTCTTCAACATACTGATTTTATTTCCTTTGGATAAATAGCCACTAGTGGAATTAATGAGTCATTTGGTAGCTCTATAATTTTTTGAGGACTGCTATGCTGTTTTCCATAATAGCTGTACTAATATACATTCCTAACAACAATGCAGAAGGGTTCCATTTTCTCCACACTCACACTAATATTTGTTGTTTATTGTCTTTTTGGTAATAGTCATTTTGACAAGTATAAAATGATATCTCATCGTGGTTTTGATTTGCATTTCCCTGATGATTAGTGACGTTGAGCATTTTTTGTTTTTTTCTTTCTTTCTTTTCGGTTTGTTTTTGAGACAGAGTTGTACTCTGTTGCCAAGCTGAAGTGCAGTGGCACAATCTTGGCTCACTGCAACTTCTGCCTCCCTGGTTCAAGCGATTCTCCTGCCTCAGCCTCCCAAGTAGCTGGGACTACAGGCATGCACGACCATGCCTGGTTAATTTTTGTGTTTTTAGTAGAGACGGGGTTTCACCATGTTGTCCAGGATAGTCTCGATCGCTTGATCTCATGATCCCCCCACCTCAGCCTCCGAAAATGCTGGGATTACAGGTGTGAGCCACCGTGCTCGACCTACATTTTTCCTATACCTAGTGGCCATGTGTATGTCTTCTTTTGAAAGCATCTAGTAAGGTCTTTTGCCCATTTTTAAATTGGATTATTTGGTTTTTGCTATTGAGTTGAATTCCTTATATATTTTGCATTAACTCCTTGTCAGATGCACAGTTTGTAAATATTTTCTCTCATTCTTTAGGTTGTCTTTTCACTCTGTTGATTGTTTTCTTTGCTGTGCAGAAGCTTTTTCGTTTGCGGTAATCCCACTTGTCCATTTTTGCTTTTGTTACTTATGCTTTTTTTTTTTTTTTTTTGAGAGGGAGTCTCACTCCAGTCACCCAGGCTGGAGTGCAATGGCACAATCTTGGCTCGCTGCAACTTCCATCTCTCAGATTCAAGCGATTCTTGTGCCTCAGCCTCCTGAGTAGCTGGGATTACAGGCACGTACCACCACGCCTGGCTAATTTTTTTGTATTTTAAGTAGAGATGGGGTTTTGCCACGTTGGCCAGGCTGATCTTGAACTCCTGACCTCAGGTGATCCACTTGCCTCGGCCTCCCAAAGTTCTGGGATTTCAGGCATGAGCCATCTTGCTGTCTGTGCTTTTCAGTTCTTGTCCAAAAAAAATCTTTGCCCAGATCGATGTCATGAAGTATTTCCCTTATGATTTTTCCCAGTAGTTTTACAGCTGTAGATCTTACATTTACGTCTTTAATCCATTTTGAGTTGGTTTTTATATGTAGTGAGAAGTAGAGGTCTAGTTTCATTTTCTGCATATGGATATTCAGTTTTCCCAGCATCATTTATTAAAGACACTGTCCTTTTTCCAATGTCTATTCTTGGTATCACTGCAGAAAATTAGTTGGCTGCATGTGGATTTATTTCTGTGTTTCCTATTTAGTGCCATTGGTTTATGTGCCTATTTTTATGCACAGACATAAAGATATGATGCTGTTTTGGTTATGATAGCTTTGTATAGTACATTTTGAAATAAGGTAGTGTGATGTCAGCTTTGTTCTTTTTGTTCAAGAATGCTTTGGATATTTGGGAACTTTTGTGGTTCCATACAAATTTTAGAATTGCTTTTTCTATTTTTGTGAAGAATGTCATTGGAATTTTGACAGGGATTGCACTGAATCTGTAGATCACTTTGGGTAGTATGTACATTTTAACAATATTAATTCTCTCAATCCATGAACACAGAATCTCTTTACATTTATTTGTATCCTCTTCAATTTCTTTCATCAGTGTTTTATAGCTTCCATTGTAGAGATATTTTACCTCCTTGGTTAAATGTATTCCTAGATTTTATATATATATGTGGAGATATATATATATATATATACACACACACACACACACACACACACACACACACGTGCATATTAGTTATTATAAATGGGATTGTTTTCTTCTTTTTTGGATAGTTCATGATTGGCATAAAAAAAAAAACTACTGTTTTTTGTATGTTGATTTTGCATCCTGCAACTTTACTAAATTTATTTATTGGTTCTAATAGTTTTTTTTGGTGGAGTCATTAGGGTTTTCTATACATAATATCATGTCATTTGCAAACTGGGACAATTTGACTTCCTCCTTTCCAATTTGGATGCCTGTTCTTTCTCTTGGCTAATTACTTTGGCTAGCAGTTCTAGGACTATGTCGAATAAAAATGATGAAAGTGGACACCCTTATCTTGATCCAGACCTTAGAGAAAATCTTTTCAACTTTACTCCATATATTATGATGTTAACTGTGGGTTTGTGTGAAGACTTTCTGTTAAACATTTTTGCTTTTAGTTTTTCTAGTTGTAAACAGGCTCTCTCACCCAAAACTTTTAAAATAAATACTGCTCTTTTATGATATGCTCATATTTTACATAAATTGGAATAACAAGGCTAAGAGTGGTATGACTCATGCCTGTAATCCCAGCATTTTAGGAAGCTGAGGCAGGAGGATTGCTTGAATGCAAGGGTTCGAGACCAGCCTGGGCAACATAGAGGGACACTGTCTCTACCAAAAAAAAAAAAAAAAAAAAAATCAGCTAGGCATAGTAGTATGTACTCATGGTCCCAGCTACTTGAAAGGCTGAGGTGGGAGGATCACATGAGCCTGGGAGGTCAAGGCTGCAGTGAGCCCTGATCATGCCACTTGCACTCAGACAGGCAACAGAGCAAGGCAAACAAAAAAACAAAGAATAATAAATAATATTATAATAATAAATAATATTATTATTTTTTTTTTGCCTTGCTCTGTTGCCTGTCTCAAAAACAAACAAAGAATAATAAATATTTGAAGTAGTATAACTGGACTATTAAGAGAGTCCCAGCTGTGGCCAGGCACAGTGACTTACACCTATAATCCTAATGCTTCAGGAGGTTGAGGTGGGAGGGTCACTTGAGCCCAGGCATTTAAGACCAGTATGGGCAACATGATGAGATCCCACCTCTGAAAAAAATTTTTGGCTGGGCGCAGTGGCTCACATAATCCCAGCACTTTGGGAGGCAGAGGCAGGTGGATCACAAAGTCAGGAGTTCGAGACCAGCCTGGCCAACATGGTGAAACCCTGTCTCTACTAAAAATACAAAAACTAGCCAGTCATGGTAATGGGCATCTGTAATTCCAGCTACTTGGGAGGCTGAGGCAGGATAATTACTTGAACCTGGGAGTTGGAAGTTGCAGTGAGCCAAGATCACGCCACTGCACTCCAGCTTGGGTGACAAGAATGAGACTCTGTCTCAAAAAAAAAGTAATTTTTTTCAAAGCTGCACAATTTCAAAGCTAAAAAGCAGTAAGAATGGCAAGGTATTCATCTCTGTGGCTATGAGGTATGTCACTTTAGCAGGTAATCAGAAATACAATGGAACTTGGAATTACATGCCCTTTGATAACATGAATTTGGATATGATGACTTTGGTGACTGGCTCCTGTCCTTTTGCAGCAGGAGCATCTTGGTCATTTCATTAACTTTGTACTAAATTGGCGCCACATGTTATCGAATTGACTATGGTAGACCCTACTTATTGAGTTACAGTGAGGTTTTACTTATACCTGTCCTCATTTAATAATGGCTTGTAGACCATGCTGTTATTTAAAAGTTATGCAAGTTTAAATCTAGAAGTGATTCAATTGGCTTTTATGTTGTTAATTTATTATTATCATTATTTATTTTATTTTATATTTTAGATGGAGTCTCACTCACTCTGCTGCCCAGGCAGGAGTGTAATGACACGATCTCGGCTCACTGCAACCTCCACCTCCTGAGTCCAAGTGATTCTCATGCTTCAGCCTCCTGCGTAGCTGGGATTATAGATGCCCACCATCACATTCAGCAAATTTTTGTATTTTTAGTGGAGACGGGGTTTCACTATGTTGGCCTGGCTGGTCTTGAACTCCTGGCCACAAGTAATCTGCCTGCTTTGGCCTCCCAAAGGGCTGGGATTACAGGCGTGAGCTACTACACCTGGCCGATGTTGTTATTTTAATTTCAGTTGTAATTTTAAATTAATTAATTTTTTGAGACAGGGTCTCACCCTGCATGATCATGGCTCATCTCAATTATAAAAAATAAAATAAAATTTAAAAATATATAATAACATTTTGTAGAGATGAGGTCTTACTTTGTTGCCCAGGCTGGTCTCAAACTCCTGGGCTCACATGATCTCCCTACCTCCGCCTCTCAAAGTACTGAGATTACAGGTGTGAGCCACAACCCTTGGCCTTTTATTTTAATTTTTAGAGTTATAATGTTTAGACAGTTTTTATTCTATAACAAGGTCATCTAAGGAGCAAGTACCAGTGAGCATTTAATTCAGTGAGAACAATAACCCAATCCTGAAAATATATTCTTTTGGAACAGAAGTCAGAGACAATAAAACATTATATAAAGGCCATATGGCCATGTACCAAGCTATTAAATTTTGGAGACAGTACTCTGTGAAATATTAAAGATAATTCTGGGAAAATTTAAGAGTGTATTAAAGCAAATACAACTTTAAGTTTGCAAATACAATTTTCTAACTGGGCATGGATAATGAAATGGAAAATATGCTATGGCTGCAAGATCATCCGTAACACAATGGGTCCTTATGCTACAGAGATTGTCTGCACCTGTGCTCTGAGATTATACCCCCATGACTATACAGATTTGCCTATAAAAAAACTACTCATGAATTATGCATGCTTTGTATAGAAAGTGTTTGGAAAAACCACTCCTCTTTCCAATTTCTTGGTTATCTAACAGCCTCCAGGTATAAAAGATAAGAATTTAGCTCATTTATGTTATCTTCTTCCTTCCAATCCTTCGATGTTTGGTAGTTACAACATTATTTTCAAGTTTTGTTGTGGTTACTCTTTCACTTTAAATAGGTTACACCTCAATTTTTCATTCCAAAAACTTGAGTCGGTATCCTTGACTTTGGATCATAGAAGTTGCAGGTATCTATAATACTATCCTTCTCTTCATATTTCCCTAACTTTCCATTTCCCACCTTTTGTCAGCTTCACTTTTATATCATGAAAATTAACGCTTGCCTTTTTTTTGCAACATAACCAAGATCTTCCTCACTTTGTTCTTAACTGTAAAGGACGAACTTTAACTCAGAAGATGAACAGATTCTGCAGACTAATACACAGGATGGTGACTGTAGTTAAACAACAAAAAGCTGTAGTGAAACAACAAAAAGTAGTTACATTGTTCAGACTACATCAATATTGAGCACTGCTGAACTAGGTAGCATATTAGTAATGAAATTTTCCTATCTATGAGGGGAGTATCATATCCTTCCTATGTTCATCATACCCTTCATATATTCAATGAAAAATGTCTTAGCACCATGTACTAGTCTTTTTCTTATACTCCCTAATTCATGAAAATAATACATTATTCTTTTAAACTTGGCCATAACATACTCAATTAGCTTTTTGGGTTTTTTCTTTTCCTGGAATTATTAATTACCTTTCTCCTTATTGACTAAATGTATAGTTTATCTTAACTGAAACTGGTTGTTGTTGTTGTTCACCTAGTAACACTATGGACTGCATGAAATTATTCTGTCCCAGGGTCCTTCTCTTTGGAACTTTTTCCTCCTACTTCAAAACGGGTGATTTTTTTTTTTTTTAAACACACACTACTTTCCTTTCTTGTGTTAGAAAGATGCCTTGCCTTACTCTTTCTTGGACAACTTCTTCATCCTGCTGGAATACATGCTCAAATAACTTAAAAAAGGAATCCTTGCAAGTAAATTTTACAAGTCCTGGTTTGTATGAAACACCTACTTTCTACCCTCACAGTTGATTGATAGGTAGGCTGGATATGTGAATTAGTTTCAACTTTAATTTCCCCAGAGCTCAAAGGACTACTCTATCATCTCGTTCATGAGAATTTGGCTGCTCAATTTACATTCCTCTATAGTTGGCCTAATTTTTCCTTCTGGAAGCTTTCAAAAACTTTTGTTTATTCTTAGAGCTCTAAAATTTTACAAAATTATGTCCAAGTGCGTTATTGTCCCCATTTATCACAGTTGGCACTTAACGGGTTATTTTAATGTAAAAATATGTCCTTTTCTGGGAAATTTTCTTATATAATTTCTCTAGTAATGTCCCTTATACTATTTTGTCTGTTCTTGACTTCTGGATCTCATGTTACTTAGCTGTTGGACTTCTTAAATGGGTCCTCCTATTTTCTGAACAGAAGATCTATTTTCTGTCATATTTCTCATCAATATGACATATGATGGAGAATGCCATGTTCTCACCTCAACATCTTCACTACTGTCACCTTTGTCTGCATCAATTGATTAAAATAAAAATAATAGCTACTACTACTAACTATGTCAGCCTGGAGTAGAATCCTTGTTTTTACCACTTTGAGTGTTCTACCCAGTCCTCTCAGAAGATTGATGCTGAAAATGCCCAGAGATGGAATGTTTTAAATAACAAATAAAAATAAAAAACCTTATTGAAGTCCAGTTGTAGATATAGCTTTCCCCTCTTCTGCCAGGCTCATCACTCTACCATAGATAAAATTAAATTGGTGTGGCATAATTTGCACTTCACAAAATCATGTTGATTACAACCCAGTACCTTGTACTCTTCTAGGTGGTTGCAAATTGATTGTTTGATGATTTGCTCTTGTATCTTCCCAGGTATCCAAGATAAGCTGAATAGTCTATAATTACTACAGCTGTCCTTTTCCCTGTTTCAAAAAACAGGTACTCCATCTGCTGATTCTACTTGTCAGGACCTTCTCCTGTCCAACCCTCATTTTCTAACGTAAAGGCTGGTGGTCTTGCAATTATATTTGCCAATTCCTTAAGTGTCCTGGGGTGCCAGTAATCAAGCCCTGCTGATTTGAATGTACCAAGCTTTCTGAAGTGCTCTTCAATCACTCCTTTCCCCTTGTTTGCCTTTGCACCTCCCAGATGATAGCACTTAATCCAGTTTAGTTTCCTTATCATTGCTGATTAAAAAGAAAAATTGAAAAATTTCCTTATCATTGCTGATTAAAAAGAAAAATAAAAAGAAAAAGCCTCTGCTATTACAGTTATTTGTTAATAGTTTTTATTTAACAGTATCTGTTGATGGTATTGTTTTGTTAGTAGTCTTAGTGGTTGCATTTTTACATCCTATAGAGCAAATTCCTTCTGGTATTCTTCCTTCCATTTTTCCTCCCTTCATGCCTAATTCATTCCTTCCTTTCTTCCTCTCTCCCTCCCGTTTTCTCTCCTTCCTTCTCTCTGTCTCTCTCTTTCTATGTTTCTTTTAAATTTCTTACAGATGGTAAGGTAAAGGGGAAAGGAAGAAAGAGAGGCCAAGAATCTCACATAACATTGTGACAGAGGCATTTACTAATCACCAAATACACACATGCTCCCCGCAATTTCTCTGCTTGTAGCTGGGGTGGGGGGCACATGACTAGTTCTGGTCAATAGGTACTGAAGAGCTATGAGTTCCCCAGGATCTCTTTCCTCTGCTCCATTAGCTAGAAGTCACATGTGGATGGTGAATCAACAAAAGGCAAGCAGTGTGGACCCTGAGTCACCATTGAAAGGCCGCAGTCCTGGAGAGTCATCAGACCCCCAGAGGACTATGTGTTAAGCCACAGAAATTTGGGGGTTTGTTTTTTCCAGTTTATCTTCACTAATACAGTACCAATTTCTGGATTAGTAAGATTAGGCTAGGTTTTTGCCAAGGGAACAAATTAACCCTGAAATCTACATGGCTTAATATGACAAAGGTTTATTTCTTACTCATGGTATGTGGCAGCTAGTCTCCAAAAAGGGCTCCCAATGACTCTTCCCTCTTGGTAATCACACCCTTGGAAAGTCACCTCCCACTGTGACTCCGCAGGATCCCAGGACTCACTTTAAACACGGAAGTATGTAGACATAAGTGTGGCAGAAGTGACACTGTGTCTCTTCCCAGTGCCTTAGGAATCCTGGCACTTCCTGATATTGCATTTGGAGCCATTCACAATATAAGATGTCTGAAGAATGAACCTCTATGCAGAGGAGCACCAAAGTGCCAGACATAAGCAAAGAAGCATCTTTAGTTCAATCCCAGTCAAGCTTACTAAGCACAGCAGACCCAGGCACCATCTGACCACAACCACAAGAGAGACTCTAAGTGAGACTGTGAGAACTCTCCAGGTAAGCCCAGCCAGCTCACAAAATTGGAGAAGTAACAACAAATTGTTGTTTTAAACCATTTTGTATGGGATGTCTTGGTAGGCAGTGGTAGCAACCTGAAACATCGTACATACCCAGTGTGGGTGAATGGGCATTGGGCTCCACACAGACGTTCATGAAACCAGGTTGATATGGGTTCCACCAACTTGTATCTGCACCACTGGGAATGTGACCTCGTTGATGGCAGTAGTAAGGGAAGAGAGGGCTGAGGGGTTGCAAGCCAACTTTTAAATGTTTTAATCTCTGCTCCCAGTCCATTGGCCAATGAGAATTGTCAGGGAGTAAATGGAAATTCAATGCACACATATTACATGACTCTGCCACAGACCTTGCCAATAAAATTTGCCCTTGTTTCCTACAGTATTATAAGAAGGCCTATCCAAGTACCTACCAACCAACTGACTTTCCAAGAATTATAAACAATAATGTAAGACTGGCTCAAATACATCTTCCAGAACCAACTGGATGTATATCCTCCCAACTTTGCATTCTGTGATGCCATGTGGTAGCCAGAAGTCAGCCATGATAGAAATATTTGCACCAAATAGCTTGGCAAATGCTACAAATCAGGCTTTCTTCCCATGTATCTTGCTATACCAGATCCAAAATATACCTACTATTCAAGTTACCTCTATATCATGCATATTTGTTTATTATTATAGGTAGAATTTTTTAAACTAGCCATTTCTTTCCCTATTGCAAACAGACTGGCCTATGAATTGAAGATGTTAGCATAAACCTGATTAACCTTTTATTAATAATAAAAAAGATGGCGGCCTGAAGTTTCCTCTGTATACCAGAATGTACATATTTTAATACACAAATACTAGGTTAATATCGCATTAGTACAGTATTGGAAGTGTTGCTATAAAAGAAGTATTACATGTACCTATTTTCAGTCAACATCAACAAGGTTTTCATCCCTCCAGTAATTATTGCATCTAATAACACTGTCTTAGCTACTGATTCATTCTGGAAGCTTCAATATCTTTTAGGCTTTAGAGCTTATAAGACTACACTTCTTCATTTTAAGCCTTGCTGAAAGAGTTAATTCAGTGTCCTGTTCTAGGTTCTAGTTCACCAACTCTTTATTTCCAAAGCTTCAACCTCCACATACAAACAATCAGGAGAAAGGCCATCAATAAGGTTTCAGCCTCTATTATGGGATATGAAGCAATAACATTTTAAATAGCACCTTGGAAGCCTGGAGGAGTTAATACATCTTTCAGCAGTGCCTACTTTATAATTCTGGAGTAGTTTGAAACCTGAAAATCTGGATTATTTATTAGGAGATTGAGAAGGAACCAGTGGAGGGAAACCTCATTTACCAAACAAGAAAGAATAAGGTTTGAATCTGTGTCCCTGTCCAAATTTCATGTCAAACTGGTAATCCCCAATGTTGGAGGTAGGGCCTGGTCGGAGGTGACTGGATTATGGGAACAGTTTCTCATGAATGGCTTAGCACCATCCCCTTGGGGCTGTTCTTGTGATAGTGAGTTCTTATGAGATCTAGTTGTTTAAAAGTGTGTAGCAACCCCCCTCACACCCCCACCAGCTCTTGCTTCTGCTCCAGCCACGTTAAGGTGTGTCTGCTTTCCGTCTGCACCTTCTGCCATGATTTTAAGTTTCCTGAGGGCTCCACAGAAGCAGAAACCACCTTGCTTCCTATACAGCCTGTGAAACCATAAGCCAATTAAACCTCTTTTCTTTATAATTTACCCTGTCTCCAGTATTTCTTTACAGCAATTCTAGAATGGACTAATACATGCTTACAAGTAACGTTTGAAAACAAGACTAGAAACCTTTCATTACAAATAACAAGGGATTTGAACTTGATTCATACCAAATTATGTAGTAAAATAAAACATAAGACAATTACAGAACGAAAGGCTAGTCATCTTTAAAATGCTGCTTCTTGGATAGAACTCAGTGAGACTACCTACCGAGGAGCTTGACGCTCATCAGTTCAGAGCAGGAGGAAAAAGGAAGAATTATTACACACACCAACCCACGTGCTATCACAACACTGATAATTTCCTAGGAATTCTGATGCTTTTTTATTTTTGGGGATTAATCCACATTTTATTTTTATTTTTTTATTTTTTGAGACTGGGTCTCACTCTGTCACCCAGGCTGGAGTGCAGTGGTACAATCATAGCCCACTGCAGCCTTGGTCTCCTGGGATCAAGTGATCCTTTCACCTCAGCCTCCCAAGTAGCTGGAACTTCAGGCATGCAACACCACACTCAGCTGACTAATCCACATGTTAATCAACATTCTTTTGTTTACAAGTATGACTGATTGCATTTTCCAAAGATGGCCACCTAATATACATTCTGGCCACATGCTTGTTTTAAAATGTAATGCTGGCTGGGCGCTGTGGCTCACACCTGTAATCCCTGCACTTTGGGAGACCGAGGAGGGTGGATCACCTGAGGTCAAGAATTCCAGACCAACCTGGCCGACATAATGAAACCCTATCTCTGCTAAAAATACAAAATATTAGCTGGGGGTGGTGGTGGGCCCCTGTAATCCCAGCTACTTGCGAGGCCCGAAGCAGGAGAATCACTTGAATCTGGGAGGCAGAGGTTGCAGTGTGCCAAGATCGCACCATTGCACTGCAGCCTGGCCAACAACAGCGAAACTCTGTCTCAAAAAAAAAAAAAAAAAAAATGTGACGCTGACATTCCTTCACTGAGAGATGGGGTCCCCAACCAAGGTGGATCTTTGTAACTGCTTCCACAAATAGAATGAAATCAAATGATATTGCTTGGCTTCTGAGGCTGGATACGAAAGAGCAATGTGGCTTCCACCTGGCCCTCTCTTCCTGGGACCTGTGCCTTTGGAGCCCTTAGCCTCCATGGGAAAGTCCATCTATCCTGAAACCACCATGATGAAGAGACCACAGAGAAACAGAGAGATTTCTATGTAGTCCCAACTCTTCCAGCCCCAACTGCTTGAGTCTTTGCAACTCAGGAACCAAGTATGTGTGAGCGAGAGTTCATACAGTATCAGCCCCCAGTCTTCAAGCTGTCAGCCGAAACCAAATTGGAGTCGACACAGCTGTCCACGCTAAGCCTTGCTCAGACTACAGATCTGTAAGAAAAGTAAGTGTTGTTCTTGTTTTAAGCCACTGAATTTTGCAGCCATTGTTGCTGAAACAGCAAGAAACAGATGCGGTTCAAGCTAGCATTAGCAAAATGTTGGAGAAGGGTATAGCATGAAAGTCCAGAACCATCTGAGGACCCCAAAAAGAAGGGGCACAGCTGGGTCTCATGACGGGTTGAACAGAACCTAAACCAGACCAGCAGAAGCCAAGTCAGCTTCTTTGCTCCGGTGTCCTCCTCTCTGTGTCTCCATGGTCTTCTCTGCTCCCTTACTTTGCAGTCCTCCTGTCTGCCTCTCGGCACGTCTACCTCCTTCCTTCTCTCTGCAGTCTCATGTTGTGCGTTTCTTCTTGCCTGTGATGCAATGCTAAAGCTCTTCAGTTGGGATGCCCTTAGTTTAAGAGACCAGCCTAAATTAACTAGCATCCTTTCTTTCCAGTGAAAAATTCCTGGGAGAGAGGATCTAATTGGCCAGCCTGAGTCAGATGTCTCTTTCTGATCCAATCAGATGACACTGGGGGCAGGGCCACATTGTACCAACAAGGCTGCCACTCCCACTGCCCAGCTCCCCGTGAAAATTCTTAGAAGGGGGCTCAGAGGCTCCCAAACAGCAATATATCCAATGCTTGACTATTTAGAAGGCATTTTGGTTAGTCTTATCCATGAGTAAAAACCTACCACAGACTCCCCTGTAAATTGCTTTTTGCTTTGCTTACAAATATGCTTAGATAAGTGTATACCAAGCTCCTCCTCATTCCCAGCCCATTATCACAGGCATTTGAAAGGGCACTTCTGGATCTCCACAAGAAGGCAGTGGATCTGAATATGTAACCTCAAGGAACCGAACTCAATGATTCATTTCTCTTATATTTATTGTTTGAGGTTTATCTTCTAATGTGAAGTTGGCACCTTACTTTCTGGTCAGCACGGTCAACTGCAGATCACAGAGGCACTCAGGGAAACAGAGGCTGCTGCTGCTTCCTCTTCCTCCTCCTCTTCTTCTGAGGCTGCTGCTGCTGTCTCCTCCTCCCCACCCTTCTCCTCCTCCCCCTCCCCTTCTTCTTCTCCTGCTTCTTTTTTTCTTTTAGAGTCAGAGTCTCAGTCACACTATCTCAGCTCACTGCAACCTCCACCTGCTGGGTTCAAGCAATTCTCCTGCCTCAGCCTCCCTAGTAGCTGGGATTACAGGCGCCCACTACCTTGCCTGGCTAATATTTGTATTTTTAGTAGTGTTGGGGTTTCATCATGTTGGCCAGGCTGGTCTCAAACTCCTGATCTCAAGTGATCTGCCGGCCTCGGCCTCCCAAAGTGCTAGGATTACAGGCATGAGTCACTGCACCCAGCCGAAACTGAGGCTTCTTGATGAACTTTGACAATTTTCCCACATTAAAAATTTTCTGGCTGGGCACAGTGGCTCATGCCTATAATCCAAGGACTTTGGGAGGCCAAGACAAGAGGATGGCTTGAGGCCAAGCGTTCAAGATCAGCCTGGGAAACATAGCAAGTCTCTGAAAATAAGACAAAGAATTTAAGCTGGGCATGGTGGCTCACACCTGTAATCCCAGCACTTTGGGAGGCTGAGGCAGGCGGATCACAAGGTCAAGAGATCAAGACCATTGGGAAGCTGAGGCAGGAGAATCTCTTGAACCTGTGAGGCAGAGGTTGCAGTGAGCAGGGATCATGCCACTGTACTCCAGCCTGGCAACAGAGCGAGACTCCGTCTCAAAAAAAAAAAAAAAAGAATTTAAAAATTCCCCACTGCTAAGTAATCTGTGGTGTCAGAAGTTAGAGTAGAGGTTGCCTCTAGAAGAGGGAGAGACTGGACAGGGCCTCTGGGGTACTGGGAATGTTTTGTTTCTTGTTCTGGGAGGTGGATGCATGAGTGTATTCCAGTTTGTGAAAACTTGTGAAACTATCACATATGATATGTATATTTTTCTGTAGGTATATTATCCTTCAATAAATGTTTAAATGTACTTCAGTAATTATAAAAGATTGATCATGTGTCACTATTGCATGTGGCTGATTAGTTTGTAGAAATAAATATAGATATAAATATATGATATACATATGTATGATTTAACAGTACAAATAACATCTTCTATAAATACATACATGTTTGTTAGAGTGCAAACTCCATCGTAACATTTCTGCAGAATGCTATATAGATATACTACCTCTCATAGAAAACTCGGGCCCCTAAAATACTCAATTTGAGAGACAGTGGAATAGTGAATGGCTCTAGAGTCAGCCTGTTGGGGCTCCAATTCTACTGCATGCCAGTTTTTCGTTTTATTTGTTTTTGAGACAGGGTCTCATTCTGTCACCCAGGCTAGAGTCCAGTGGTGTGATCACAGCAGCCTTGACCTCCCAGGCTCAGGCAATTCTCCCACCTCAGCCTTCCTAGTAGCTAGGCCTACAGGTGTGACCACTGCACCTGGCTAATTTTGTAAGTTTTATTTCTGTAGAGACAAGGTTTCACTATGCTGCCCAGGCTGGTCTCAAACTCCTAGGTTCAAGCAATCCTCCCGTCTTGGCCTGCCAAAGTGCTGGAAGACAAACGTGAGCCACCGTGCTCAGCCTGTTTGCTAGTTTTATGACCTTAGGAAAATGATTTAACTTTAGCTTTCTTATCTAAAATGGAAATATTAAAAATACCTACTTTATGGGAATGTTGTATGAATTTTTTAAATGCATATAAAGTGCTTGAAACCATAGTAAACACTTCCTAGATGTTATTATTTTTGTCGTTATTAGACTATCTGAATGCGAAAGAAGAGAGCGTCCCTTTTTCTACCTCTTACTATCTCATCCACTCTAGCTCAATAGAACTCACTTCAATTCAGCTTGTACTGACTGGGCACCTCTATGGGCCAGGCATCATGCTCAAGTCTGAGCACAGTGGAGGCTTAAAGCATATTTCTGGGCTGGGCGCAGTGGCTCATCCCTGTAATCCCAGCATTTTGGGAGGCCAAGGTGGGCGGATGACCTGAGGTCAGGAGTTCAAGGCCAGCCTGACCAACATGGAGAAACCGCATCTCTATTAAAAATACAAAATTAGCCGGGTGTGTTGGTGGGCACCCACAATCCCAGCTACTCGGGAGGCTGAGGCAGAAGAATTCCTGGAACCTGGGAGGTGGAGGTTGTGGTGAACCGAGACCATGCCATTGCACTACAGCCTGGGTGATAAGAGCAAAACTTCATCTCAAAAAAAAAAAAGAAAGAAAAAGCATATTGCTGGCTGTACAGAGTTCCCTACCGCAGAGACCTAAACCCCTGGGAAGATTCTATGCTGGTGGCATTTCCCAAAGGTTCTGTGGCTCATTTCTCCCCAAGTTCACTTCTGGTGCTATTAGAAGTTCTAGAGATTCCAGTCTTGAGCCAGTGTGTAAACACAGGAAAATTCTCTCTGGTGGGGTTCTCATCAGAGCAACCTGGCAAGGTAAAAACAGGAAGCAGGATGAAGGCTGTGTTTATTTTTTGCTGTGGGTATTGTGTTGTGTTTCACTGGCGTGCCAGTCTATTTGACCTAAACAGAAATAACCTGTGTAGTCTTGTGTGACACTGGTATTGTTTTAAATCAACTTTAGGAGGTGGGACAAAAGAAATGGCTATTTATTAGAACATAAGCCCGAAGTAGCACTCTCTATACAGTGAGGCACCTATGAAGCCGCCCAAGCTGAACAACTGTTTTTCAGGTCATTTGTAACCAAGGTAATCTACTGTGGACAGTATTGGAAACGATATACACTTTCTTCAGAATTCACTGTCACCATCTTTAATAACTTCTATTTTTTTTATTTTGAGATGGAGTCCTGTTCTATTGCCTAGGCTGGAGTACAATGGCACAATCTCAGCTCACTGCAACCTCCACCTCCTAGGTTCATGTGATTCTCCTGCCTCAGCCTCCTGAGTAGCTGGGATTACAGCTACTGGGTGTGCCACCATGCCTGGCTAATTTTGATATTTTTAGTAGAGATGAGGTTTCACCATGTTGGCCAGGCTGGTCTCAAACTCCTGACCTCGTGACCTCAGCCTCCCAAAGTTCTGGGATTACAGGTGTGAGCCACCATGCCCAGTCAATAACTCCTGTTTTTACTGTTCACATCTAGTACTGCACCAATGGATGAGCTGAGAACCTCTTGAAATGGAACTTGTGAAAAATGTAAGGAAATATTACTGCTAAGTAGGCAAGGCTAATGTTCTCACAATTGTGGAAAACAAAACTGAAAACAAAAGACAACACTAAAGTCCTAAAGCAGTGTTTTTACATTCATTTTCTCCCTCCATCCTCCCTTCCTGAATAAGCAGCTAACAGAGAACAGCCTGATATGCATTCCTCTTCCCTTCCAGATAGAGAATTGAGTGCTCTGGACAGCACAGTGGCTCATGCCTGCAATCCCAGCACTTTAGGAGGCCGAGGTGGGTGGATCACCTGTGGTCAGGAGTTCAAGACCAGCCTGACCAACATGGAGAAACCCTGTCCTTACTAAAAATACAAAATTAGCCGAGCATGGTAGTGCATGCCTGTAATCCCAGCTACTTGGGAGGCTGAGGCAGAAGAATCGTTTGAACCTGGAAGGTAGAGGTTGTGGTGAGCCAAGATTACGCCATTGCACTCCAGCCTGGACAACAAGAGCAAAACTCCATCTCAAAAAAAAAAAAAAGAGAGAGAGAATTGGGTACTCTGCAGCTAGGCTCCTGTCCTGTCCATACATGGCAGGGACACAGCTGGTAAAAGAGGAAGAAGAACATGGGTAGAGGAGGCAAGAACTCAGCAGTGAGCAGGGCGGGGCCATCTCCCCCCAGGTTAGGGAGCCCCATGCCATGCACCCTTGGCGTGTGGGAGGTAAGGACCCTTCCCCACTTGATTGTTTCCAGGCAGAATCCAGTTTGGTTAACAGCATAGGCTGGCAGCCAAAGGGCTTGGCTTTGAGTCCTGGCTCAGCCATTTACTTTGGGTAAGTAATTTAGCCTTTCTGTGCCTCAGCTTCGCCATCTGTAAAATGGGTATAACAACAGTACCTGCCTTCCATAGTTGTGATGAAATTAATGGAATTAGTATGTGGAAAACAGTTAAAACAAGGCCTAGGACATATAAACCACCCAATAAGCATTAGCTATTATTATTGCCTTGAAATAGCCCCAAAACGTAATTACAATGACCATCATTATATTATTTTGTTCTGACTTGGGCTGACTTAACAGTGACAACTAAAGTGAAGTCCAGGATTCTATTTTACTAGAAATCCTACCTCTAGGAATACCTTCCAAAGGATTTTTCAGATATGCAAAAACAAGGTACAAAGGGAATCACTGCAGTATTATTTATGGAGTGAAAAACTGGCCCCGGCCTAAGTGTGGAACAATCTGAGAATGATTAAATATGTTATGGTGCAGAAACAGGCTTTTGAAGAATTTTTAATGACTAGGAAATGCTCATGAAATAAATGTAAGTAGAAAAGCAGGCTTCAAAACTGTTTACAATTGGATCACATTTGGTAACTATGTAAGCACATTTGCAGAAAAAACAAAACCCCAGAGAAATGTATCAAGATGTTCATTCACGGTGGGGTTTCTGAGGGTGGAACTTGAGCACGTTTTTGTTTATATTTTCTTTATATTTTTTGATGCCTTCATGTTTGACACAGGAACACACACAATTTTTATATTTGGGAAAAACATTAAGTCATAAAACCAAAACATTTAAAGACAGAATTCAGAAGACATACAGTGGACTAAGGGGAACTAGAAGTGAACCGATGTTTCCTAAACTCTAGGTTTTTGTTTTTTTAAAGTCCAGAATGCCACATAATAGAGACAGGTGTTGCTACTTTTCAACTTACTTTGCTCTGGGAAGAAAAGCTATGCAAAATCTATGGGTTACAAAATTATAGACAGGCCAGGTGCCGGTGGCTCACGCCTGCAATCCCAGCACTTTGGGAGGCCGAAGCGGGTAGATCATGAGATCAGGAGATTGAGACCATCCTGGTTAATGCAGTGAAATCCTGTCTCTACTAAAAATACAAAAACATTAGCCGGGAGTGGTGGCATGTGCCTGTAGTCCCAGCTACTTGGGAGGAGGCTGAGGCAGGAGAATCGCTTGAACACGGGAGTTGAAGATTGCAGTGAGCTGAGATCGCACCACTGCACTCTGGACTGTGTGACAGAGC
>NW_022436964.1:3637986-3701031 GCF_009761245.1 Sapajus apella
GCGTGGGGAAGAAACTTCTCCTTCACACGGGGTTTAAAAATTTAATGTGGCGGGAGACCCCCCCCCCACACTGGGAATTGTTATTATTATTTAATCTTAGAAAAAAAAAAAAAAAAAAAAAAAAAAAAAAAAATAGACAGAGACCAGCGCAATGGCATATTGCTTGAGCTCAGCCTCAAACTCCTGGGCTGAAGCTATACGCCCGCCTTAGTCCTCAGGAGGCTAAGGCGGGCGTATAGCTTCAGCCCAGGAGTTTGAGGCTGTAGAGTGATGTGACTGAGTGTATGCATAGCCACAGCACTCCAGCCTGAGCAATACAGCAAGACATCATCTCTAAGATTAAAAAATAATAATAATAAATGAAAAGATACAGGGCAGGGCACAGTGGCTTATGCATATAATCCCAGTACTTTGGAAGGCTGAGGTAGGCAGATCATCTGAGGTCAGGAGTTCAAGACCAGCCCGGCCAACATGGAGAAAGCCTGTCTCTACTAAAAATACAAAATTAGCCAGTAGCCGGGCGTGGTGGTGCATACCTGTAATCCCAGCTGCTCAGGAGGCTGAGGCAGGAGAATCTCCATCTGGGAGGTGGACAGTGTGGTGAGCCAAGATCCTGCCATTGTACTCCAGCCTGGAGAACAAGAGTGAAACACTGTCTCAAAAAAACAAAAAAAAGAAAAGAAAAGATACATAGATATGGATGAGGACAGCTGGGGAGAATAGCAGGACTTCTTAAGATATGGGATGCAATTTGGTATTGAATAATCACAACCATTTGTTTTTACATGGGGGAGAAACATCCTTGGACCACAACAGAACAGATGAAAGCCACCCATCCACTCTTTTGGAAGAAGTTTGTTTGATTGGTTGGTTGGTTGGTATTTTTTTGAGACAGAGCCTTGCTCCATTGCCAGGCTGGAGTGCAGTGGCCTGATCTCAGCTCACTGTAACCTCCACCTCCCATGTTCAAGTGATTGTCCTGCCTCAGCTTCCTGAGTAGTTGGGACTACAGGCACGCATCAACACGCCCAGCTAAGTTTGGTATTTCTAGTGGAGATGTGGTTTCACCACATTGGCCAGGATGGTCTTGATCTCTTGACCTCGTGCTTCATCCACCTCAGCCTCCCAGAGTGCTGGGATTACAGGTGTGAGCCACGTCTACTGGCCTTTTGGAAGAAGATTTTAAAAAATTCCATGGCTTAAAAAAAGAGAAAAAGAAAAGATAAACTAACACACACAGGATAAGAGACATATCTAAATAGACAAGTAACAGAATTCCCAAATTCCCATGCCTTTGCACGAAGGACCTTGCTAATAAACCTCCCATTTGGAGTCCTACACCTCAAGGAAGATTACTAAGAAGACCTCAACTTTGAAAGGGCTTGTAGTGCTGCTCACTTTGGCCGCACGTATACTAAAACTGAACAATACAGAGGAGATTAGCATGCCCCCTGCTTAGGATGACATGCAAATCTGTGAAGCATTCCATATGTTTTTTGAGAAATTTAAAAAAAAAATTAAAAAGTGAAATAGCTTGGAAAACATCAGAGAAAGCCAGCACACGATACAGGCCACTGGATTCCACTCAGCCCAGCCTGGGATCCTGCCCCTGCAGCCGTGTGCCTGGGCCTGCGGCTCAGCAGGAGAGAGATCTTGCAGGACTCACGCCTTGGCCTGAGAGGCCAGAGCAATAAAATTAGGATTATTTATGATGCAGAAGCGATTTAATAACATTTTTCGAGAACCTGAAGGATTTATGCAGAAGAACTGCTGTTCTAGTAACTAAACCCTTTTGGATGGACTCTAAGATAAACCAGGCTTGTCTGGCTTCTGCCCTGAGCCTCTCCACCTCTTCCAGTTGCTCTTGGCAAATAATCTCTTCCACTTTACTGGAGGGTGATGGTCAAGGAGATGACTTTCCTGGCTGCTTTATCTACTCTCCTCCCCTGCTCAAAATATCTCTCAACATCTCTCTTTGTTCCTTCAAATCACAAAGGAAAACTCAAAGCAGGAGGGAACTAACATTTATTGACTGCCTGCTATGTGCCAGGAGCTTGCAGAAACATTACCTCATTTAATTCCCGCAAACGCCCTGTGAGGTAGGCATAATTATCCCTGTGTTGCTTGTTAGGGGATGCAGGAAATCATATTCTTTTAACAGCTGGTATGAGGATTTCTCTTGGGTGCCAGGCGTGGTGGCTTACACGTATAATCCCAGCAATTTGGGAGGCCAAGGTGGGTGGATGACTTGAGGTGAAGAGTTTGAGACCAGCCTGGCCAACATGGTGAAACCCTGTCTCTACTAAAAAACACAAAAAATTAGCCGGGTGTGGTGGTGCACACCTGTAATCCCAGCTTCTCAGGAGGCTGAGGCATGAAAATAGCTTGAGCCCAGGAGGCAGAAATAGCAGTCTGCATTCCGGCCTGGGTGACAGAGCAAGACTCTGTCTCAAAGAAAAAAAAAAACAAAAAAAACTTTTCTCTTGGGGAGAGAACCATTTTTGTGGGAAAATGTCTTGGTCAGCCTCTTTGGACAGTGTCGAGGGAGGGGAGAGATGAGGAAGTATGTGTGGAATGGGTAGGGTGAGGGGACGATCAGCTCCTCACTCAGAAAGAAGAGGGGAAGAGCAGAGGCAAGGAGAGGGCAGGTGATTTAGAGAAAGGCTTTGTGTGCCACAATATATCCCTACCTTAAAAAGCATAACTCTTTTTTGTTTTTGTTTGTTTCCTGAGATGGAGTCTCACTCTGTCAGCCAGGCTGGAATGCAGTGGTACAATCTCGGCTCACTAAAACCTCCACATTCTGAGTTCAAGCGATTCCCCTGCCTCAGCCACCCGAGTAACTGGGATTACAGGCGCCCGCCACCACACCCAGCTAATTCAAAAGCATAACTCTTAAAATTTCAAGTAAATCTACTAAACTCATGAAATGCTTGCTGAAAGAGAATTTTCGAATGGGCTTTCTGGCATAGGGTGACACAGAAGCCATGTGTGTTTCAGCTGAGATGGTGACAGGAAGTACTATAAAGGAAGCACATCTCCTAAATTCAAGGGCAAGAAGGTCCCCCACCCCCACCCCTTGACATATGAGTTCCCTAGAGGGGAAAACTGAAGCTTGGCAGTTAATCAACTTTACTGAAGTCACACAGCATCACTAACAAAGGGAACTGATCCCAAGCCTGTTTATCTTGAATGTCTATTGTTTTTGCTCTATTCCACATGCTGCACTAAGCAAGATAGCTTTTTCTTCTCCCAGGCCAACTCTTCCACTGCTGTGCTCCATCTAATCATAGTAATTAATAGTAGTGAATATTTATTGAGTGCCTACAATATGCCAGACATTGTTGCATGCATTAGCTCATTTGATCCTGACAACGACACTATATATTTGACAATATAATTATTTACATCTTATTATATGGAAACTGCTGCTCAGAGAGGTTAAGACACTTGCTCAAAGTCCCACTGCTATAAGTGGTGAAATAAACATTTGAATCAGAGCCCATGGTCTTTTTTATTTAATTTATTTGAGATGGAGTCTTGCTCTGTCACCAGGCTGGAATGCAGTGGCACAATCTCTGCTCACTGCAACCTCTGCCTCCTGGGTTTAAGCGATTCTTCTACCTCACTCTCCCGAGTAGCTGGGACCACAGGCGCGTGCCACCACGCCCGGCTAATTTTTTTGTATTTTTAGTAGAGACGGTGTTTCACCATGTTGGCTAGGATGGTCTCGATCTCCTAACCTTGTGATCCGCCAGCCTCAGCCTCCCAAAGTGCTGAGATTACAGGCGTGAGCCACTGCCGTCGGCCTAGAGTGCATGGTCTTAATGCCATTGCATTGTCTCATCTCATCCCTTCTCACCTCTTGGAAGAACAGTTCCTCAAATTAACCCATCTAATTAACCTGTTCTCTCCACCACTAGGATAAGACCTGGTGGGGTTTGCAGAGGTCATGCAACACTGAACACAGAAGATGTTCTGATGGGCTTGGATCACAGCCACTGTCACACCTCAGACTAATAGTATAACTCGGGAGTTGGTAAATTTTTTCTGTAAAGGGCCAGACAGTAAGTATTTCAGGCTTTGCAGGCCATATGGTCTCTATAGCCAGCTACTCAACTCTGCTGTTGTAACATGAAAGTAGCTGTAGTCATAAGTCAATGAGCAGGATTGTGTTCCAATAAGGCTTTACTGATGGACACTGACATTTGAATTTCCTATACTTTTTCTGTGTCACAAAGCATTATTCTTCTTTTGCTTTTTTTCCTCCAACCATAGAAAAAGGTAAAAACCATTCTTAGTCTGAAAGTCACATCAAAACTGAAGGCAGCTGGGCGCAGTGGCTCATGCCTGTAATCCCAACACTTTGGGAGGCCAAGGCGGGTGGATCATGAGGTCAGGAGTTTAAGACCATCCTGGCCAACATGGTGAAACCCTATCTCTACTAAAAGTACAAAAAATTAGCCAGGTGTGGTGGTGCACGCCTGTAATCCCAGCTACTCAGGAGGGAGGCTGAGTCAAGAGAATCGCTTGAACCCAGGAGGCAGAGGTTGCAGTGAGCCGGGATCAAGCCATACTCCACCTGGGCAACAGAACAAGATTCTGTCTTTGGGGAAAAAAACACCTGGAGGCAGGCCGGATTTGGCCTGCAGGTCACAGTTTGCTGACCCTAGTTTTACCAAACCTTCCCTTCTTTTGGGTTCTATATCCAGTTGGGCCAACTCCAGACTAAACAGCTTCCAGGCCGGGCTTCGCGCCTGCTCTCCTTTACCTCGCTCCTCTCACCTACGAAACCACACAGGTCCAGTCCACAAGCCTCTGCTCTTCACTATCCCATCGGCAGCTCTCCGCCAGTCTTCCAGCATCTCCTGACCAACCACAGGTAGTTGTCTGCTGTCCCTGCAGGAAGTGGTCATAAAGTAAGATGGAACTGCCATCATTTAGATGACCCTGGTGAAGCAAGCCAGAAGGACAGTTAAAGGGGCATCACCCGAAGACTATGACAAGGCTTGCAAGTAATATGCTTCAAATAGACTGAACATCATAAAAGGAAAACTCTAGGAAGGGTGGAGAGTACATTGCTAAGAACCTGGATGCAAAGAAAGATTCCTAGGGCCAGGAATGGAAATGCCTTTCTCCTCCAGGAGGCCAAGGCCAGAGGATAAGATACGGAAGACAGGAGCACACCAGGGTCAGAGGACAGTTTAGGTCTAGAATCAGAGAGAAGACTAAAAAGCACTGACAGCCAGGCACCGTGGCTCACACCTGTAATCCCAGCACTTTGGGAGGCCAAGGCGGGTGAATCACCTGAGGTCAGGAGTTCAAGACCAGCCCAGCCAACATGGCGAAACCCTGTATCTACTAAAAATAAAAAAATTAGCTAGGCATGGTGGCACACGCCTGTAATCTCAGCTGTTTGGGAGGGAGACTAAGACAGGAGAATTGCCTGAACCCAGGAGATGGAGGGTACAGTGAGCTGAGATCATGCCACTGCACTCCAGCCTGGGCGACAGATCGACTCTGTCTAAAAAGAAAAAAAAAAAAGCACTGACTAAAGAAAGGCTGAGAATAACAACAAAAAAAACCCTGCTAACATTTATTTTTTTATTAAACACCTACTACGTTCTAGGCATACGTTGCTGGGTTTTTTTTAAATAATACTGTCTCTTATTTAACTCTTTCAACACTCTGGCAAAATAGTCATTTAAAAAATCTTTTTGTATTCATTGTTTTTAAAATAAATATTTATTGTGCATCCTTTATGTGGCAGACACTATGCTAGATACTAAGGATAAGCAAGTAAGCAAAAATAGACCTTGTGCCTGCTTTCATGGAGATTATACAGGGATTGGCCATTTTTTTTTTCTGTAAAAAATAGATTGTAAGTATTTTAGGCTTTGTAGGCCATCAGGCCTCTGCTGCAACCAGTCAACTCTGCGGCTGTAGTGCAAAAGCAACCGCATATGCTATGTAAAATAGTAGGTGTGGCCGCATGCCAATAAAACTTTTTTTTTAATAAAAACAGGCTTCAGGCCAAAGCTGGCTATGGTTTGCTGACCCCTGTTCTAGTAGGAGACAAATATTAAGCAAATAATTACACAGAAAGCAATCATTCAGTGACATCAGGTAGAAGTTCCTGATACTAAAAAACCCTATCATCAGAGAGATTTAACCTATTCAGGGAGATGAGAGATTTCCCTGAGGGAGTGGGTCTTAGTTTTAATGTAGTAGTTCATTAGTGAGGTAAGGGCAAGGCTACTGCAGACAAGGGAAGTAGCCTGTGCAGAGGCCTAGGGCAGAAAGGAGCACAGCAAGCCCACTTCAAAAGAGGTTTATATCGTTGGGGCAGAGTCAGTGAATGTGAGCTCAGGCTAAAGACGTCAGGGAAGGCCCGGCCCTGTAAGGTCTTCAGGGTCTTATTGGGGGATAAGGTCTCTATTTAAATACAGAGACTGCTGCACACGAAGTTAAGTAACATGCTCAAAGCTGTACAGCCCACAAAAGGTGGAGCTAGAAGCCTTATCTCTAGACTCAGCTTCTGTATTCTCTTTGTGTTCATTTTGGTTTTATGTTTGCCCAGTGTCTTTATAAATTTCCCTCTATGAAACTGCCAAATCATTCAATGAAATTAAAAGGAAAGAGAATGTGGTCCTGCACTTAGGCTAGGAGGCTAGCAAGTACCTGATATCAGCAGGAAACTGGAGTGAGCCTGGCAGAGAAGTCCTACAGTGGAGGACCTAGAGGACTGGGGAGAGCTGTGTTCCTGCTTCTCCTTTTTCTCTGATCCCCCCTTCTATGGAGTCTTAGCAAAGCTTTCTCTGTCCTCAGTGTCAAAGGAGCCTTCAGAATATCGCCCAGACTCCCCCCCACCGCGTTGCTCTGCCCTCTGAGTCTCGGCCTGCCCGCCTCTGCACTCTGTCCTCATTCACTTGCACGCTCCCCTAGGGGACACTTGCACAGCTTGCTGCCTGGTGAATGCTCCATGTCCCCTCCTCAGTTCCACACTGTTCCTCTGCTGGAAGAGCACATGCTTCACCCTGTCCCTTTGTCTGCACACCTTCTCTTCTTTAAGAATCCATGAAAATGTGGCACATATACACCATGGAATACTATTCAGCCATAAAAAAAGATGAGTTCGTGTCCTTTGTAGGGACATGAAGTTGGAAACCATCATTCTCAGAAAACTAACACTGAAACAGAAAACCGGACACCACATGTTCTCACTCATAAGTGGGAGTTGAACAATGAGAACACATGGACACAAGGAGGGCAGCATCACACACCGGGGCCTGTTAGGGCATGGGGGACTAGGGGAGGGATAGCATTAGGAGAAATACCTAATGTAGATGACAGGTTGATGGGGACAGCAAACCACCATGGCACGTGTATACCTATGTAACAAACCTGCATGTTCTGCACATGTATCCTAGAACTTAAAATATAAAAAGGGGGGAAAAAAAAACAACAACTTCAAAGAGCAATCACGAAAGGAAAAAAAAAAAAAAAAGCCAGGCATGGTGGCTCATGCCTATAATCCCTGAGGCATTATCATGAGGTCAGGAGATGGAAACCATCCTGGCCAACGTCACTACTTAAAATACAAACCCCGTCACTACTTAAAATACAAAAATTAGCTGGGTGTGATGGTGTGCACCTGCAGTCCCAGCTACTCAGGAGGCTGAGGCAGGAGAATCGCTTGAACCCGCCAGGTGGAGGTTGCAGTGAGCCGAGATTTCACCATGGCCCTCCAGCCTGGGCGACAGAGTGAGAATCTGTCTGAAAAAAAAGAACCCACCCAGAAGGCCGGGAGTGGTGGCTCACACCTGTAATCCTAGCACTTTGGGAGGCTGAAGTGAGTGGCAGGCACCTGTAATTCCAGCTATTTGAGAGGCTCAAGTAGGAGAATTGCTTGAACCTGGGAGGCAGAGGTTGCAGCGAGTCGAGATCGAGCCATTGTACCCCAGCCTCAGCGACAAGAGCAAAACTCCATCTCAAAAACAAAAACAAAACAAACGAACAAACAAAATCCACACAGGAGTGGCTTCTGGTCTGCAGGATGCTGTCTATGGCCCCTTCCTCACCCAGCCTGGGCACCGTGCTCCCCTTCAGTGCCCACACAGTTCCTGGTGTGAATGGCTGACATCCCAAACTACTATTCACATCGGCCTCCCACACTGCACCCTGAGCTAGCAAAGGGCTTATGTGACAGGCGTTTAGCACTTTCCTTAGGGAGGTTAACCCGTTTACTTGTCAGTTCCACTTGTTCCCACCTCTTAGGCATCTGCATATTTCTATCCTTCAGATTTCCTAGCACTGGGCCTTATAGCAGCAGTTCTCAAAGTGGGGTCCCCAGTCCAATAGCATTGGCGTCACCTGGGAGCTCTCTAGAAATGCAAATTCTAGAGCCCTCCTTGGACCTCTGAGATTGGAAACTGGGGGTGTGCAGCGATCTCTGCATTCATAGGTCCTCCAGGTGATGCTGATGCTTGCTAATGTTTGAGAACCACAGTCTCACCAGAAGTTATTGCTCATTAAATTGTTGAATCGTTGATTCCCTGAGGATGGTAACTTGTTATTTTCAGCCTAGAAAAGAAAAAGAGTAACTGAGAAAATGACAGGAAAAGCTTTTACTAGGCTGGCTTTTTAGAAAAATTTTCTGACACGATATTTCAAATAATGGGACTTTCAAAGAAGGCTCTGCTTTGTAAGTGTTGAAAAACAAGATCAATTCTCCTCTGTCTGGCTTGGGTGTGGTCTTGCTGAAGGGCAGGGCTTTAGACGAGATAACCTCACCACATGCCCTCCTCCACTGCTCAGATTCTCTGTTTCTGGATATTCTATGCTCTGTGAAAGAAATATAAGTTAGGGAGCAGGGCATTATTGCTAGGGGATTTTGGGCTTTTAGCCCACAAGGAAGTATATACTTTTTTCCTCTTCTAAGGTGAGTCTTTGCCAGTCTATACTCATAAAAAGAGATGACCAGGACCTTTGAGAAAGGTAATTGTTTGTTTTTAGGTCATAAAAATGAATCCTTGCTTTGTTTTCAAAGGAACATGCTCTTCATGCAATCTATACGCTCTGAATGACAAGTAGGTGAGGTCCAAGATTGGAAAGATAAAACTTCATTGTTGGTTTTTGGCCTGGAGCTGAAACAATGGGACAAAGGAGTGGCTTGTTGGTATAAGCTCTATAAAACACAATAATATTAGTCATGTAAACAGGAGAAAATAGGAGAGGCTTAATGAGATAAATTACAGGCAGTCACCACATTAGGGATTAAAATATTCTGATCAAGCAAACGCTAAAAGGTACAAAAGAAAGGATAAAGGAAAGAGTGGTAACTTTAGTTTTAGAAAACAATGGGTCCTTCTATCTAGGGTGCTGTTTGACAAGGGGATCTTTCAGAAGCTGCCTGAGCTGACTGTGAGCGTCCATTAAGATCCCACTTTTCATCCAAAAAAAGAAAAAATCATCCTATACTCAAACCAGGGCGCACAAAGCCAACACATTCTTCTCTTCCTTATTCTTTTTTTCCCTCTTCACAATTGCAAAGCAATCCATTTTGCTAGATGAGTCTGTGAAGGGAATAAAAGCACTCCAGGTTTCTGACTCTATTTGCATTCCCCGATTTGCTGGCCTAACTTTCTAAGTGTGACGGGCTGTGGTTCTCAGGCTAAGGGGAAAACAGCCAACTCACCGAGGTTTACGATTGCCTGTGTACCTCTGGGAACAGCCACTTTGTCATAACTATTTTTATAAGGATATTTGAACAACGGAAGCAGAGGCTACAGATGTGTATGTACTATTTCAACTAACAGAGCTCCTGAGCCTTGAGTTGGTGTTACGTGCTAATCACGTAGCTGTCTGTATTAAAGTGCACATCTACAAATGAGAAGATATAAAACTCTGTCAAAACTTGTAACAAGCTGGGCTCGAGGTGGCCCACGTCTGTAATCCCAGCACTTTGGGAGGCCGAGGCGGGTGTATCACCTGAGGTCGGTAGTTTGAGACCAGCCTGGCCAACATGGAGAAACCTCATCTCCTTCATCTCTATTAAAAGTACAAAATTAGCCGGGTGTGATGGCACATGCCTGTAATCCCAGCTACTCGGGAGGCTGAGGCAGGAGAGCGGTTTGAACCTGTGAGGCAGAGATTGCAGTGGGCAGAAATCGCACCATTGTACTCCAGCTTGGGCAACAAGAGCGAAACTCCATCTCAAAACAAACAGAAAAAACTTGGAACAGGGAGATGCTCACTAGTTCATACTTGCATACACTTCTTGGCAATGGTGATAAGCACAAGGTTGCCAAAGGCCAGCGAGCCTGTAAAAATTAAAAAAAAAAAAATATATATATATATATATATGTACATATATATTTTGAAACAGAGTCTTTCTCTGTCACCCAGGCTGGAGTGCAGTAGCACCATCTCGGCTCATTGCAACCACTGCCTCCCAGGTTCAAGCAATTCTTGTGCCTCAGCCACCTGAATAGCTGGGATCACAGGTGCATGCCACCACAACTGGCCTGAAACAATTTTTTTTTTTTACATACATGTAAAGACTAAGCTCCCAGAAGCAGAATTGTTTTCAAAGGGTAGGAATATTTTAAATTTTTGATATTACTTACAAATGCCTTTCAGAAAAGTGATACTAAGCTGAGTGTGGTGCTCACATCTGTAATCCCAGCACTTTGGAAGGCCAAGGCTGGTGGATTGCTGGAACCCAGGAGTTCGAGACCAGCTAGACAACATGGAGAAAGCCCATCTCTACTAAAAATACAAAAAATTAGCTGGGTGTGGTGGTGCACGCCTGTGGTTTCAGCTATGGAGGCTGAGCTGGGAGAACCACCTGGGCCCGGGGAGGTACAGGCTGCAGTGAGCCAAGATCACTCCAGCCTGGGAGTGAGACCCTGTCTCAACAACAACAACAAAGGAAAAGTGATGCCAAATTCATTTCTACTAACAGAGGGTGACTTTGCTTATTTCTATTTCCCTGATTCCCTAGGCCATACTTTCTTGTACAAATATTTGCCCATTTGAGGAGTTAAAAATGACATTCCATTTTTGTTTTAATAAGGATTTCATATTCATGTCACATATATATATAGAGAGAGAGAGAGAGAGAAAATTGTATTTTTTTGGGAATTGCATATTTTTGTGTTTGCACATTTTGTTTTTTTACTGAAATAGTGGTAGTTTTCTGCACAGATTATAAAAACTTCATACATTAATGATATTACTTGTTCATATATGCTGTAGGATTTCCCTCTAATTTTTCATTTTAATTTTTTATGGCGTTTTTGACATGCTGAAGTATTTATTTATTTGACACAGAGCCTCACTCTGTTGCCCAGGCTGGAGTGCAGTGGCGCAATCTCAGCTCGTTGCAACCTCTGCCTCCCAGGTTCAAGCAATTCTCCTGCCTCAACCTCCCAAGTAGCTGGGACTACAGGTGTGTGCCGCTATGCTCAGCTAATTTTTTGTAATTTTACAAATACAAAAAAAAAAAATATGACACCACGTGGACTAACTTTTAAAAAATGTTTGGGCTGGATGGGGCGGGTCATGCCTGTAATCCCAGCACTTTGGAAGGCCGAGGGGGGCGGATCACCTGAGGTGGGGAGTTTGAGACCAGCCTGACCAACATGGAGAAACCCTGTCTCTACTAAAAACACAACAATTAGCTGGGCATGGTGGCGCATGCCTGTAATCCCAGCTACTTGGGAGGTTGAGGAAGGAGAATCACTTGAGCCCAGGAGGCAGAGGTTGTGGTAAGCCGAGATAGCGACATTGCACTCCAGCCTGGGCAACAAGAGTGAAACTCAGTCTCAAAAAAAAAATAAAAATCATTTGGAGAATATTTTTAAAATGCAATTGCCTTGTCCTCTGAGGTGGTACCCAGAAATCTGCATTTTCACCAAGAATCGGAGAGAACCCTTCTGCAAGGTGATACAAGAAACACTGATTATCCATATCTGATTTGATACATAGGTCTAAATTCACATCCACAACTGTGTAGAACCCACTGATCATCTCCAGCTGAACATCTCCCAGGTACCTCCAGCTCAATCCAAACAGAATTCACCACCTCTCTACACAAAACTATTCCTTTTCTAAGTACCATTTTCCTTTCTGACACATACCGTGAGGTTTCCTTGCCCCAGATCTGAATCAGCCATTTCTCCAAGGAGCTCTGGTACCTTCTCATGGGTAATGGCATTCAGATACTAAGATATTGGCACTAGGTATCGTTAGAATTCTCTTGTCTTAATTCAAACTGTTTTCTCAAGATGCAGTTCCAACAGTGGGATTATTTGAATTAGAAAAGGTGAAATATTTTATAGCTCTTAATTCAATATTGACAAAAGTACAGCCAGTCCAGTGTTGGGCTCTGCTGGGACTATATTCCTTTGCCTTTCCTTCGCCTGTTAGTGTCAGTCGCTAATATTAAAGCAGCAGCATTGTCTGACACTGTCCTCAAATATGAGAGCTTCAGAGAAGAGTTCTGAGGAACAGCTCCTCATTCCCCTGTCTGGCCCTCTAGGGATCTTTGCTGAAGGAGAGAAGAGACACATTTTGAAGAAGAGCCAGATGGGAAAGGAAGAACTAGCTGGGCAAGTGTATAACCAGCTCAACATCTACCTCCTCCCCAAATTAGTGTGACTCTGGTTAATTTTTAGGGGAAGATGTGGCCAAGGCCGGAACTCCTGAGCAGAGCATTCCACTTCTGTTTCTTTCCTGAGTCTAAGAATCATTAGAATGTACAAGGAAGGCTAGCCTGGCCCTTTGGGGTGGTAGGAGGTAAGAAAGAGAAAGATAGAATGTGGTTTCTCAACTTTAATGAACAGTAATGACACACACCAATAAATGTGGCCCAGATTAGTATAATGAGGGGAATGCAGGATGGTGAGACGAAGGTGCACAGGGACAGCAGTATGAGGGCAAAGAGGGCTCTCCTAGAGCCATTTTTGATGTGCAGAAGAAATTCCCTCTCCCAAATCTACTGCCAGACATACCTTCAGCCTGGTTTACCTCTCCCTTCCGGTGGTAAAACCCATTGAAACGAACTCCAAAAGAGACTGAGAGGCCCTAGAAAGAACAGGTCTTGCTTCAAGCTGTTTCAATATCTTGTTGTTGTTGTTGTTTAATCTTCTTGCTGTGTGGCCCAGGCTGGAGTGCACTGGCGTGATCTCGGCTCACTGCAACCTCCGCCTCCTGGGTTCAAACAATTATCTGCTTCAGACTCCCAAGTAGCTGGGATTACAGGTGCCCACCACCATGTCTGGCTAACTTTTGTATTTTCAGTAGAGACAGGGTTTCATCATGTTGGCCAGGCTGGTTTCAAACTCCTCACCTCAGGTGATCCACCCGCCTCAGCCTCCCTAAGTGCTAGAATTACAGGCACTGTGCCTGGCCAACATTTATGTAATAGTTCCTTATCCCTCAATGTCTAGAAGAGAACTGTATTTTTTGGTAGACCTACATAAACATATTGGCTGATAACTTCTTATCTGGTACAGATTATGCTTCAAAACTTTAACTTCCATTAATGCACAGACATACATCCTTGAAAGTGGATATGGGACAGCTAAGTCTTGATGATTAAGGGATTAGACAATGTCCACCTACTAAGGACCAACAGCCCAGGAGTATGAATTCTAGCAGGACCATGAGAGGTGTGCAGCTGGACTTTTATGAGTAGGGCTTTAGCCCCTAAAACAGTTGTCATAGCTTTTGGGAAGCAAATGCTTCACCAAAGAAATTCTATTTATTTTATGACAAGAGCGGGTGCATTCAGGATGGTATGGCTGTAGACTCTATTTATTCTATTTATTTTAAAGGCTTGCTGGAAGCCATCTAGCCACTAGCAAACTGCAAACTATTTGCACTTTTCTGGGTCCCAAAGCCAACTTAAGAAGAGGTTGTTTCTCCACGATTTCTTTTACCTGTAGAAGAACCGTTGTTCTTTTCTATACAGAGCTCTGAGCTAAAACTCAATGAAACTAATTCCAACTTGGGATTCTTATCAATTGTTGGAAATAGATGCTTGGTGCCAAAAAAAGAAAAAAAAAAATCAGCACTGAGACAAAGGATCTTTCAGCAATGCAATTTTTACTTTCTAAACTGCAGGAAGGGTATCCTCCCTAGCCATCATGCCACAACAGTGCAATGAACAAATGAAAACACACAAATTTATCCCTTACGCATTTGGGGTCAACCTTACTGCTGTGTCTGCTGTCCGTGGGCTGGAGCTGGACCTCACAATCTAAACTAAAACTGATTGGCTAACTTAAAATGTTTCTAAACAGGTAAAAGCAATGGAGAGCTGGGACATGCCTGTGAGCATGTCTGGCGCAGATATCTTAGTTAAAGTACAAGGACATAGAATGTATTACATGTCTGTAAGCATGGCATGTCTAACAGCTACATAGTTATTAGCACACTTATTCTTTAACAAGAAAGGAAACTTTAAAACGGAACTTTGCTACTTCCCACACTAATTATCTGTTGAGATTGTGGAACTAGGGAGTATCCTATCAGAATATTTTTCAAGAAATGAGAATAATAGGATTCACAAAAGGAACACATCAGGCTCTTTTTACAATGGAAATAACGATTCTCAACATTAATCCCTTCCACCCACCACCACCACCATCACCACCTTCCACCTTTCTCTAATACCATCTTGGCTCCTATCGTCAACCAAAAGGATGATAGGGATGAGATTCTCTCCTTATGAAAGAGCTTCCTAGGGCCGGGTGCAGTGGCTTACACCTGTAATCCTACCACTTTGGGAAGCTGAGGTAGGAGGATCACTTGAGCCCAGAAGTTCGAGACCAACACGAACAATATAGTGAGACTTCATCTCTCCAAAGAGTTTAAAAATTAGGCTGGGTACTGTGGCTCACACCTGTAATCCCAGCATTTTGAGAGGCTAAGGTGGATGGATTGCTTAAGCTCAAGAGTTTGAGATCAGCCTGACCAACACGGAGAAACCCCACCTCTACTAAAAATACAAAATTAGCTGGGCATGGTGGTGCATGCCTGTAATTCCAGTTACTCGAGAGGTGAGAATTGCTTGAACCTGGGAAGTAGAAGTTGTGGTGAGCTGAGATTGTGCCATTGCACTCCAGCCTGGGCAACAAAATCGAAACTCCCTCTCAAAAAAAGAAAAAAGAAGAGTGTATTCCAAAGAATGTGTTTGAAAACATTAAATAACACTTAATAAACTGCAAATCCTAAAGATGCCTCCCCATTTGACACTGAAGGAATTCTTACTGAGTGAAATTTGAGAAGAAACTAACTACCACCTTCTCCTCCTTCTTGTTCATTATTCCTTTCTCTTCTCCCCTCCTCCAACTCTGAGAGCTAGGCACTGCTCACAGCATAAAGATAGGCTTTGTTCTAGCTTCCCAAACAGAACTTTTCTTAAAGGGCTGCAATGGGGAAGGAGAGTAATAGCAACATAAAAGCTCGTAGAATTCGTCTAGGGGCACAGCAATGCTAAACAAACTATGGTTTGTGTTTGTTTGGTTTTTTGCTTGACCTGTGTAGCCAAGATTGATTACCTGATGGTCTAATGTTTTCTTACTGAAAAAAGCTAAATTTAGAGAAAAACATCCCTTCTCTTTTGCTTTCATTTTCACAAATCAAGGTTTTGTATTTTGATTTTTTTTTTTTTTTGTCTTTCTAAAGTAGGCCTGATTTCAAAGCAAATGTTTCGAATGAAAAAAGACACATAGAAGAGGTTCTAGAGAGTCTCCTGGTAGACAGAGAATTGTTGAATTAAAAGATAATTGGATTTGGCCAGGCGTGGTGGCTCACACCTGTAATCCCAGCACTTTGGGAGGCTGAGGCAGGTGGATCACTTGAGGTCAGGAGTTGAACACCACCCTAGCCAACATGGCGAAACCCCGTCTCTACAAAAAATACAAAAATTAAGCAGAAGTATCCTTCTTTCTTTTGTGCTGTAGGCCCCAGTGTTTGCTGTCGAAATGGGCAAGTTCATGAAACCCAGGAAGGTGGTGCTTGTCCTGGCTGGATGCTACGGTGGATGCAAAGCCGTTATTGTGAAGAACACTCATGATGGCACTTCAGATCGCCCCTACAGCCATGCTATGGTGGCTGGAATTGACCACTGTCCTCACAAAGTGACAGCTGCCATGGGCAAGAAGAAGGTTGCCAAGAGTCAAGTATCAAGTCTTTTGTGAAAGTTTGTAACTACAGTCACCTGATGCCCACAAGGTACTCTGTGGAATCCCCTTGACAAAACTGTCATCAATAAGGATGTCCTCAGAGATCCTGCTCTTAAACGCAAGGCTCGACGAGGCCAAGGTCAAGTCTGAAGAGCGATATAATACAGGCAAGAACAAGTGGTTCTTCCAGAAGCTGCGATCTTAGATGCTTTGTTTTGGTCATTAAAAATTAAAAAAAAAATACAAAAATTAGTCTGGCATGGTGGCACATGCCTGTAATCCCAGCTACTTGGGAGGCTGAAACAGGAAAATCGCTTGAACCGGGAGGTGGAGGTTGCAGTGAGTTGAGATCATGCCATTGCACTCCAGTCTAGGTGACAGAGAGGTTTTTTTCTAAAAAAAAAAAAAAAAAAAAAAATTGAGTTTGACTTCTACCACATAGCAGCAACCCATAAGCCATTAGAATTCTTATTTAACCAGGGCTCATCAATTCTCACTAAACCTTATTTACAGATTTGAGAGACCTCAGCCATCACTAATAAAATTGATGATGTGAAAGAAAAGTCTCCAGGAGTAAAAATGGAAGTTCCCAGTTCAAAAATAGTACTAGACCAGATAATATTCCTAAGAAGAGTCCAGTTGATATCTAATTGACTTCCTAATTTCTGTATGTGTTTCTCAAGGTCTTTCTAACATACAACTTCATATTCATTGGGTGAGATGGCATGACATTTAAGGAGGCCACATGTGAGACCTAATTCCATTAACCTCTCACTGATTAGCCTCATTTTGTTCTTATTATGTTATCTAAATGGGCAACTCAGGGCAGTAGCCACCAAAAACAGTTGATATATATTGTTCATTATTTGTTTTCATAGCCCTCTCACCCAAAGTTTGGAAGTTTGCATTCCTAGTTCCAAAAAGATATGTTCGTGCTGTTTTTCTAATTTTTTGAGACAGGGTCTTGGCTCTGTTGCCCAGGCTGGAGTGCAGTGGGGCTATCTCAGCTCACTGGAACTTCTGCCTCCCAGGTTAAAGCAATTCTCCTTCCTCAGCCTCCCAATTAGCTAGGATTACAGGCAACCGGCAACATGCTCTGCTAATTTTTGTATTTTTAGTAGAGACAGGGTTTTGCCTGTTGGCCAGGCTGGTCTCGAACACCTGACCTCAAGTGATCCACCCACCTTGGCCTCCCAAAGTGCTAGGATTACAGGCGTGAGCCACCATGCCCGGCCTAGTGCTGTTTTTTTCATGAGTATGAAGCAGCCTATGAGTGGGTACGGGGTGGGAGGGCATTCAAAGTAACTGGCTCCTGCCTCTCCCTGATATCCATTTATCCTGCTCCTGAGAAATACCATGATGATGTCTTTCTTCGGCCTTGGAGTTTTGGGCCATGACTGGACGAGAGTTTCACAGAACATTACTTTTGGAGTCCATGCTGCCCTGTAATTGTCCAGAATGTGACTCTAGTCAGGGTGTTATTTTCCCAGCACCTGCTGACTTCAAGAGAGGGCCTTCAACATGCCTCAGGCAAAAAAGGGAAAGGGAACAATGTTCGCAAAGTTAAACAGTGTTAATTACTTTACTACCCTATCTCAGTTCTCCTCTTTCAGTCCAAACAACCACCTTGAGAGACTGTGTTATTATCCTCATTTTATAAGTAAGGAAACTCCGGCTGGGATGGGGGGACATGAGGGTGGGGTGGGGAGTGGCTTACGCCTGTAATTCCATCACTTTGGGAGGCCGAGGCAGGTGGATCATGAGGTCAGGAGTTCCAGACCAGCCTGGCCAACATGGTGAGACCCCCCCCCCCATCTCTACTAAAAATACAAAAATTAGCCAGGTGTGGGGGCACACGCCTGTATGTCCCAGCTACTTGGTAGGCTGAGGCAGGAGAATGGCTTGAACCTGGGAGGTGGAGGTTGCAGTGAGTCAAGAACTGTGCCACTGCACTTCAGCCTAGGTGACAGAGTGAGACTTCATCTCAAAAAAAAAAAAAAAAAAAAAAAGTGAGGAAACTGAGGCCCAGAGAGAGGCAGTGGTTTGTCAAGGTCAATCTAGTAAGAGGCTGGGAGGAATTCCCTTTCATGACCCTCTGTCTCTGAGCCTAGTTCTTTTTTTGGACCACTCGAGGCTTGGGGTGAGTAGATGGGCAGGGAGGCAGCTGAAAGATGCCATGAGATGCAGCAGACAGGATGGGGATGCTGAGATTGGGGGAGGAGGAGGGGGCCTCAAGGCAGAAAAGAGTCAGCAGGGAAGGGAGTGACTAAAGAATTATTAAGAAATTCTCTGAAGAGCTTTGAACCCTACTGATTTGGAATTTAAGGTTAACTTCACCAAAGGCAGGGATTACGACTTCTCATTGCAAAAGGGATAAAGGAAAGAAAAATCTGTCCTAACATTATTGAGCAGACTGTGTTGCCATTTTTCATGATAACATGGTTTCGGGGGCAATAACTTTCCCTAAGCTAGAGGGTTATGGAATAATCTCTAATAATCAAATTGAAAAATCCTATAGCATAATGTAAAACAATGTTTTAAAATTGTGTGTTGCGGCCGGGCGAGGTGGCTCATGCCTGTAATCCCACCACTTTGGGAGGCTGAGGCGGGCGGATCACAAGGTCAGGAGTTCAAGACCAGCCTGGCCAACAGGATGAAACCCTGTCTCTAGAAAAAATACAGAAACTAGACAGGCATGATGATGGTGGGTGCCTGTAAGCCCAGCTACTCAGGAGGCTGAGGTAGGAGAATTGTTTGAACCAGGGAGTCGGGGGTTGCAGTGAGCTGAGATCATACCACTCCAGCCTGGTGACAGAGGGAGACTGACTCAAAAAAAAAAAATTCTATGTTGCAACCTGTATGTGTATGTATATGTGCACAAGACTCGTTTGAGATGCTTAAAATTTCTTTTTTTTTTTTTTTTTTTTGAGACTGAGTCTTGCTCTGTCACCCAGGATGGAGTGCAATGGTGTGATCTCGGCTCACTGCAACCTCCACCTCTCCCATTCAAGGGATTCTACTGCTTCAGTCTCTGGAGTAGCTGGAATTACAAGCACCCATCATCATGCCTGGCGAGTTTTTGTATTTTCTCTAGAGACAGGGTTTCATCATGTTGGCCAGGCTGGTCTTGAACTCCTGATCTCATGATCTGACCACCTCAGCCTCCAAAAGTGCCGGGACTACAGGTGTGAGCCACCTCACCCAGTCTAATTTACCATCTTACTAATTATTTATTTATTTATTTATTTTATTTTATTTTTAGACAGAGTCTCATTTTGTCATCCAGGCTGGAGTGGAGTGGTGCAATCTGGGCTGACTGCAACTTCTGCCTCCTGGGCTTCAGCGATTCTCCCACCTCAGCCTCCTGAGTAGCTGGGATTATAGGTGCATACCACCATGCCCGGCTAATTTTTGCTTTTTTTTTTTTTGTGACGGAGTTTTGATTTGTTTGTGCAGGCTGGAGTACAATGGCGCTATCTTGGCTTACTGCAACCTCCACTTCCCAGGTTCAAGCGATTCTTCAGCCTCAGCCTCCCGAGTAGCTGGGATTACAGGCACCTGCCACCATGCCCTGCTAATTTTGGTACGTTTAGTAGAAACGGAGTTTCATCATGTTGGCCAGGCTGGTCTTGAACTCCTGACCTCGTGATCCGCATGCCTTGGCCTCCCAAAGTGCTGGGATTACAGGTGTGAGCCACCGCGCCTGGCCAAATTTTTTGCATTTTTTTGTAGAGACAGGGTTTCACCATGTTGGTCTCGACCTCGTGGCCTCAAGTGAACCACCTGCCTCAGCCTCCCAAAGTGCTGGGATTACATGTGTGCGCTATCACACCTGGCCATCTTACCCATTTTAAGCATACAGTTCAGTGCCACTGAGTGCATTTACGTTGTTGTACAACCATCACTGCCATGCATCCACAGAACTGTTTTATCCTGCAAAGCTGAAGCTCCATATCCATTAAACAAGAACTCTCCATTACCTCCTCCTCCCAGCCTTGGGCAACCACCATTCTACTGTTGCTTCCAAGAATTTATTACTGTAGGCCCCTCATGTAAGTGGAAGCATTCAGCATCTGTCTTTTTGTGACAGGCTTATTTAAGTTAGCATAATGTCCTCAAGGTTCATCCATGTTGTAGCATGTGTCAGAATTTCCTTCATTTTTAAAAGAGTCTATTGACTTTTAATCTGTCAATTCTTTTTTCAGATTTTCAGAAAGTTAAGATGTAAATATGATCATCTTCTCTTCTCTCTAGCACAGGCAAAAATCGCTTCTCTTGAAACACTCACTGCAGTTACCTGCACACAGGGATGCTAATTGAAAACTGGTTTTCTTAAGAAAGGTATCATTCCTGGAGGCAGGCTGTTTACATGAATCAACATTTCTCTAATACTTGTCCGTGTTTTGTAACACTTTTTCAAGTGCCAGTTGCAACTTGCCAGTTATTCTGAAGTGTGGAGGCTGCAAATGGGGGAAACCAGGATGGGAACTCAGTTCCCCTGGGGCATCTACTGTCACGGGGAAGCATAAATTCTTTTCATGGTTTCCTTTTACGTAATAATTAGTTATGTGGATGGTGGTTTCAAGTATTAGATGGATGGATGAACACAATGTGTGAAAAGTCCTGGTTCCCAGTATTTTCATATTTGCCTCCCCTTTGAGGCAAATTTTACATCACAAATTGAGGATTTAATCTGTTCACACGCTAACTAGAATCTGTTTACTAATGTTGCAGAAAGTTTTCCCTTCAATAAACATAACGGTGATAGGAAAAACACAACATACTAAATAGCTATGATTATAGGAAAAAAGAATTTGTAGATGGAATATCCCAACTGTCAACTCTCAGATTATGCCTTGTCACTTTTCACAACTTTTCTGGAAAACTATTTATTTATTAGCACATCATAAATATGTGCCTTTGTGATTCTGCATGAGCACAACTTCAGTGTCCAAGATTTAGTGCTATTTTCATTTCTTTTCATAAGTAATATTTAAAGCTTGGTACACAGCAATAATTGGTAGCAGCATTATATTTCAAAATACTAAGAAAATTTAAAAATCAAACTAACAATTTGTAAGTTTCACTGATAGGTCAAGTGATGAAAAGGCTGGCAGAACAACTATTCATTTTTTTTTTTTTTCTTTTTTCAGATGGATCTTCACTCTTGTTGCCCAGGCTGGAGTGCAACACCGTGATCTGGGCTCACCACAACCTCTGCCTCCCAGCCCCTTTATTTCTATTATGAATAGTTGTGGCTGGGCGAGGTGGCTCACGCCTGTAATCCCAGCACTTTAGGAGGCCAAGGAAGGTGGATCACCTGAGGTTGGGAGTTCGAGTGAGGCCTGTCTGACCTACATGGAGAAACCCCGTCTCTACTAAAAACACAAAAATAGCCAGGCGTGGTGGTGCATACCTGTAATCCTAGCTACTCAGGAGGCTGAGGCAGGAGAATCGCTTGAACCCGGGAGGCGGAGGTTGTGGTGAGCTGAGATGCCACCATTGCACTCCAGCCTGGGCAACAAGAGCGAAACTACGTCTCAAAAAATAATAAAAAAAAATTAAGGAATTAAAATTTATTTGCCGTTGCCTTATTCTTAACATACAAAGTTTTTCTCTTTATTTTATAATAGATTTTCTGGTGATTCTGAGATTTACGGATCACAGAACAATGCATTAGAGGTTTACTAAGGTAATACCCTAATGTATTTAAAGATTTTCATTTTATATTAATTGGTAACTAATGGACATTTGAGAGTGTTGAAAAAAATCAAACAAAAATAAAATAGCATAAATAATAAAACTATTAAAAGATCCAGAGCAAAAATACTGGCTATTACTTTTGTTATTAGTATGACAGCTTTCCCATGATCAGGGGAAAAAAATCATTTTTTCATACTTATTTTTTTGAGAAAAGTCTTGCTCTGTCACCCAGGCTGGAGTGCAGTGGTGCAATCTCGGCTCACTACAACCTCTGCCTCCCTAGTTCAAGTGATTATCCTGCCTCAGCCTCCTGAGTAGCTGGGATTACAGGTACCCACCACCACTCCACCATTCCTGGCTATTTTTTTGTATTTTTAGTAGAGACAGGGCTTCACCATGTTGGCCAGGCTGGTCTCAAACTCCTGACCTCATGATCCGCCTGCCTTGGTCTCCCAAAGTGCTATGATTACAGACACCCAGCTTCACACACACACACACACACACACACACACACACACACACACTATATATATATACCTAGAAACATTACAAGTCAATCTTCTAACTATGAAGTGAATTCCATTATAATCCACAAAAAAAAGATGTAAACAATGAACCTAGAATTGTTTTCCCAGACTTTTCATCATGAAAAATTTTATTGACAGAATAGTAAAATGAATAGCTACAGACATTATCCTGAACTTCTGTAATGGTTAACACATTGCCAAATTTGCTTTCTTTTTCTCTCTATATATACACTTTTTATTTGCAGTTGCAGGTGATATTGGAAGTTGCATGCTTCACCATCTAGCTTCTCAGAATAACATCCTCCAAAATAACCACAATATTCTAACATCAAAAAAAGAGAACCATATTCTATACTATCTATAAATATCCAGTCCAAATTAAAGTTGCCCAAGATATCTTGTATTTTTTTTTTTTAAATCCAGGAGCCAATAAAGATTTACACATTGCATTTTCATTATATATCTGTTTTTAAGGAACAGTCCTTCCCCACTTCTCTTTGTCTCTCTCTTGACATTAATTTTTCAAATAGTCCAGGCTAGTTGTCTTGTAGAATGTCGCAACATTTTGTATTTATTCCATTTAACTTGATCATCTACACTTAAACTTTCCATTCTGGAAATGTGAAGGTATCTGAAATGTACACTTGCCGTCTAGTTCCCTTCCCATCCCCAAAGTTCACCTGCCTTCAGCTGTGAAGGCCTTCTAGAGATCATGGCTTCACCATGTTGGCCAGGCTGGTCTCAAACTGCCGACCTCATGATCCACCTGCCTCGGCCTCCCAAAATGCTGGGATTACAGGCGTGAGCTCAAGCTTTAACCTTTCAATGATATGGTTAGTTTCAGGAAGAAAAGTTATTTAAATGATACTGCCAAAGTGAAAGTTTTTAAAGGAAAAGGAAAGATGTCTCAGTTTAAAGTTGATTTCCTAGCAAGTCCTTGGCCTGCAGCAAAGGTGGCTCAAGCAGAGGACATTAAGGGGCCCAGGTCTGCTCTTGCTATATGAATGTGTAAGAAGGAGAATCAAAGGTGCTTCTCTTTTGTCTTTTGTCTACCAAATGCTCTTCAGCTTCAGTCAAGCTAAATGCTAAACTGAATAATTTTTTTTAAAAAGTGTATGATCCCAACTTTTCTCTGACTTTAGAATGGGTTAAAAAAAAAGCGGGGGAGGGGAAGGCAAATTTACACTGAGAACTTTTATTATGGTCTGAATTCCAGGCAATGTTTCATCAGACCCCAAAATACTGTTCTTGCTTTTCCCGGGCATCTCACTGGTAGACAGGGAAAGATCTGACAGAAGGGCACTCTGCTTGAACTACTTCAAAGAAACTAATCATGAATCTATCCTATTGGTGTGACAATTCCAAATTAATCAGGTTACATTAACACATAGGATTGTGCCGTAGATGTGCATTAGATGTAAACAGACTTGGCTAGGTGTGGTGGGTGGCTCATGCCTGTAATCCCAGCACTTTGGGAGGCCAAGGCAGGTGGATCATGAGGTCAGGAGTTTGAAACCAGCCTAACCAACAAGGTGAACCGCCCGACCCCCTTCCCCATCTCTACTAAAAATACAAAAATTAGCCAGGTGTGGTGGCAGGCGCCTGTAATTCCAGCTACTCGGGAGGCTAAGGCAGGAGAATTGCTTGAACCTGGGAGGCTGAGGTGGCAGTGAGCTGAGATCGTGCCACTGCACTCCAGCCTGGGTGACAGAGCAAGACTTCGTCTTGGAAAAAATAATGTAAACAGACTTAGAAGGTGCATTAACAGGCAGAAAAACATGGGATTTATATCTGCGCTGGGTACAATGGGATTTATATCTGCACTGCTATGATTGCTTATAAACACATGCTATTTTGGACCGATATCTTTCTCGAAATATAGACTTAAATAAACAAAAGTTCGACCACAGCTGAGGTGGCGTTCAGCAGGCCTCAGACACAGTCAAGCATTTTTAAAAACGTGATTGGTGGGCTAAGAAGTTTATCCGCCTGGTTCCTCAAATTCCCAAACAGTTTATTTGAATACTGAGTGAATGGCTAATCTACAAGTTTTGGGGCTTTAACAAGGTAAACGAATGGGTGGGCTGTGAAAGTAAACACTGCATTTCCTCCCAGGCTCACCCTAGCTTCCAAAATTCCTCTCCGTCACTCCTTTCACTCTCCCCAGCCTTCTAGTTCCCAAGCTTGGTGTCTTGTATCCTGTAAAAGTACTGAAATTGCAAAGGAGACATTTTTAATTACAAGTACTACAGTAATGAATTCAAGTACACTCGTTTATCATAAAGGGCTTTCCCATCTGTCTCTAAAGTATACTTAAAAATGCTGTGTATTTGATAACATTAGCACCAAGCATCTTCCACATGTTAATATCCAGCGATTTAGATGTTCGCTCCCCCCACCTCGAAAGACCGCACAGTGGTAGTTTGAGAAAGAGCACATTTATCTCTCTGTGTTTGGGAGTGCCTGTGTGGTCTCTTCCTAATTTATTTGCACTCCAATCCTTGGGGATCTCATCACAATCCCCCTAGGCAAAGGGAGATTAGGGAATAGGACTGTCTGCTTCTCCCCACTCTGACAGAGAAGGAAAAACGACTTCCCCAAGTCCCACAAGTTCTTCTGGCCACTGTACAAATTGTTCTTGAGCATGGAGGGTTTCCAAAAGCCCTAATTAGCAACTCACAGCAAACATTTCTTTGCATTAGCTAATGATCCGGCTGCACTTGTAAGCAAACAGAACCAACATATCTAATCAATGCTGAAAAACCAACCAAATGCCTATTAAACATCTGGATGTAATTTTCTAGTTAGAACAAAATGAAAACATATGCAGGTTCCTTTGATCTTCGTCTTAACAAAGAAATTGTTGATAAAAAAGCATACTGGTCAGTCAACGTGTCATTTTCATAAAGTATGCTCATTTCTCTTCAAATGCTCCCAGTTTAATTTAGTTGGTTTCCTGCAATCTCTAATTTTACCATATTGTGTGAAACCGCAAGAGATTCTTTGGAAGTGATTTTATTTAAGGTTTTACTGCTGCATGGGTCTGCTACTGATTTTTTTTCCTTCTCTGCCTTCTTCCCTTCACCTCCATGTCCATCTTGCCCTTTTCTTTGGTAAAGGGGTGTAGGAGAAAAAGATTACAAAGCAATGCTGGGAAAAATTCTTCTGGACCCCACATTCTTAGGTTTAAGAAAACTCTCCGTTAGGAGAAAAAAAAAGAGGCTGGGTTGAATGGCTCACGCCTGTAATCTTGACACTTTGGGAGGCTGTGGCGGGCAGATCACCTTAGGTCAGGAGTTTGAGACCAGCCTGGCCAACACTGTGAAACCCCGTCTCTACTAAAAATACAAAAATTAGCTGGGCATGGTGGTTTGAGCCTGCAATCCTAGCTGCTCAGGAGGCCGAGGCACACTGATCACCTGAACCCGGGAGGCTGAGGTTGCAATGAGCTGAGATCATGCCACTATACTCCAGGCTGGGTGACAGAGCGACACGCTGACTCAAAAAAAAAAAAAAGGCAAATGAGGAAATGTATGAGCAATAACTCTCAGCTAAAAGGAAGAGAACACAACAAAAGTGGTCTTTTAAAAATTACAATTATTGGCGGGGTATGGTGACTCATGCCTGTAATCTCAGCACTTTGGGAGGCTGAGGTGGGGAGATCACCTGAGGTCAGGAGTTTGAGACCAGGCTGGCCAACATGGTGAAACCCCATCTCTACTTCAACTAAAAATACAAAAATTAGCCGGTGTGGTGGCGTGTGCCTGTAATCCCAGCTACTCAGGGGGTTGAGGCAGGAGATTCGCTTCAACCCGGGAGGCAGAGGTTGCAGTGAGCCGGGATGGCGCCATTGTACTCTATCCTGAGCAATAGAGTGAGACTCCCGTATAAAAAAACATTACAATTATTATTTCAAATAAAAAAGTAATAGATTTAAAAGATGTCTAGTTGCTATGATTCATAACTTTTCGTATTTTGTCTAGTGTCTATACTAAATAACATCTAGCTTTTGTAGTTACTTAGGCTATCGCTGAGTTGAAAATGTGATAATCAGCAACAAATGAATGGGAATATACCCACATATGCAACAAAAGAAAAGGAACAAGCTGACAATCTTTCTGATTCTTTGCAGAGGATAAAAAGGGTCCTGTGTTTTTCAGAGAAAATTTCCTGTGGAAGCATCATACTTAATATTATTTCATGTAAAATCATCATTGACATATGAATGTTAAAGGTAAGGAAGATTATGGTTAACAAGCTTTAAATGGAAGACCAAAATTATAGATTTCATGAGAAGGACTATTTTCTTTTAAACAGGCTGTAGGCAATCTGCACATATATTATTTATTTAAAACAGAAGATTAAAGCTACTTGATTGTTTAAACACCATCATTTGTAATGCAGTTTGATGAGAGTTTTGTAGTATAATTATTACAGCATGACAATCATGGAGAAAATATGACCTTGAAAAAGGGCAGAGCCTTCTCCCACCCTCACAGACAATGCTCTAAATGGGAAAAAAGAGCTTCAAAAACCAAAAACAACCATTTTTATGCACACAATTAAAGGCCTTCCAATTTTAAATTCATAATGCTCTGTAGCTACTATAGATACTACATTACAAGGAAATCAGAAGGCCTGGTGTTTCAAACTCTATTGGCAAAGAAGCACTAGTTAAAAAAGAATTTCCAGTTTTTACTCATGGCAAACTGGGAAATATGGTGAGCAGACACATTACATTATCTGTGAGTAGTTATATTACAGAACATTTAAAGATGTCTTAGAACTGATTTTGAGGGCAGCAGGGTGGGTAAGGAAGAGAAGTAGCAACACTTTTGCCCAATCCCAAAGCATATTTTAATTGCTCTGTTTAAACTTAACAAGAATGTGCCAGTTATTCAAGATACAGGCACCACGTAAAGCCTGGGTAAGCTGGGGAGGAGTATCAGTTGCTCCAGTTGTCGCAGCATGTATACAAGCATACTTGTGGCATCCAAGCACTTTCCACCCAGTCCTGGAGCTGATTATGGGATGAACTAGCCATAGACTGGCATATATGGCTCAATCACTAGATGATATCAAGGAAAACAGGTTGCTAAGAACAAAGCCCTGGGATCCTATGATTCCAAAAAGTCCTCTATGTCGAGCAAAGCTCTCATCACTAAATTTAACCAAGGAAAGAGAGGCAGTGCTTCCTTTATTTCATTCTCCATGTTAGCAAAATTAATAATATCGCTGCTTTCCCAACTGTACTTAATGAGAATACCACAAAGCCACAAAGTCCAACTTGTTTAAGAATTTACTATGGCCTCGTACAGACTAGCTAAAATCGCTTTTTTATTTTTCATTTATAATTGATATTTGGGAGTGATGCAATTTTAGACAAATCAATATCATACATATTTAAAAACAACTCCAACAGTGAAATGTATTATTTAAAACGACTTCTAAAACTATTTGAAGAAAAAGATCTGTAAAAGCACATCTTTAAATAAAATGTATGTTTGTTTAAAGAAGCTCCTTCCCATAAGTCTCCTGAAGGTAAAATAATGGGAACGTGGGGGTTATTAATACAAAAAACTTAACTAGTTTCCAACATAAGATAAATACTTGTCCAAGATGTGCCCTTATGGAAGAAATACCACCGTTTGGCTAAACTAGCATTATTCACTCACTGGGCATGTGGCAGTAGTTCCATTGGACAGTTCTTCAAACAAAAGTATACATGCGGCAATATTGACGGTTTTCTGCTGTGGGTGTATTTAGAGAAATACACAAAACCTGAAGACTCTCAGCATGAGTTATACAGCATGTCTTGATTATTACAGTCTCAAAATCCCTTTAAATTCAAGTTCCACTTCGTAAGAACCTTAGCCACGTCATTTATTTAACTCTTCCCATTTAGCTCCTCACACAGCTCAGCTCAGGGGTACCACCCAGACTACGGGGGTGGGGTGGGCGGAACAGGTTTTTTCAGGTCTCAGTGCGGGTTTATGACTTTATCTCTCTTTGTTCCCAGTAATTGGAAACACACTCATGGGCTTGTAGCTGAGAGGCTCCTAAAAACCTCAGCTGCTCCCCTCCTCTCCCAACACAGCGAAGTAAGGACTTTTAAGACTAAGACCTGGGATTTCGCGCCCCGAGCAAAGCGTCTCCTCTGCGGACACGCGTGCCTTGTTCTGGCAGCATCCTGGGAATCTTTCCCGCCAAACGAGGCAGGATGATTTTTTTGAAGAGTGGCGTGAAATCCTGCAATAAAATCAAATCCTACCACTATGGGTGCAAAGGGGGTGGGTAGGGTGGGAGGACATTATAGTCGTCTTTGCGGCTGGTGTACGTACGCCAACCGTGTGGTTGCTCATTTACGCATTTCCTACTAAAGGCAGCTCAAGAAAAAATAAACCTCAAATTTTTGAATGTGGCCTCACTTTCAGAGTAGCATCAAACAGGGGTCCAGTACCGAAAAACTCATTTGCTCGAATTACCAAAAACGCCCCTCCGCCTCCAATAAATACGCAGCTAGTCTTTGAGTTACTTTCACTCAGATCTGAGGATTTTCATTAAAAGGAAAAGTGAGCAAGCGGCAGGATTTTTGCAAACTCGAGCCCCCAGCTTCCTCGGCAGCACGCTCGCCAGTCCCTCCCGTTAGCGCGCACCCGCGTTCTCCCTAGCCAGCCCCACGTTACTTTGATTGACAGCCCAGCCCCGCCGCTCTCCTTCCCACCGACCTTCCCATCTTCAGTGCCAATCTCCGCGCACTGCCGCTTCCCATTGGCTGGTTTTGGCGTCCCGCGGCTCCTCCAGGAACAGTTCCTCACCGAGCCCGGGAGGACGCGGCTGGCGGAGGAGGGGTCGGGGTGGGAGGGGAGACCGACGAGACGGCGGAGATGGAAGCGAGAGAAAGGGGGAGGGAGAACGACCCGTCCGGCGCTGCGCTGCCATAGGCTCCGGGGAGGAGCGCGTCAGCGCCCCACGTTGGGTGGAGAGCACACGATTGGCTGATGCGGGCCTCCTGCCCCCTCCCAACCTCGCGGGCCCACGTCCCCCGCCGGCTCCGCGCTCGCGCCCCCCGCCCGCGTGGGGCTGGGCGGGGCCGGCGCTGGTTAGCTCCGGAGTGTGAAACCGCGTGTTAATGTAACCGGCGCGAGAGGCGCGGGCGGCGGCGGCGGCGGCGGTGGGAGCGGCGGCTGCAGGAGCAGGAGCAGCAGCACCAGCAGCAGCAGTGGCGGCGGGTACTCAGTGCCCCGCGTCCGGGAGCAGCCGACTGCGCCACCCCCACCCTCGCACGGCCGGGCGGGACCCGCGCCACTAGCCCGGACCTCCGTCGTTTCACGGTGACTAAAACCCCGCTGGCCCCGCCGCGGTGACTACTCCGGACTCGCCCGCGGAGTTTGCCCGCGGGGGAGGGAGGCCGAGCCGCGGAGTGCACAACTGCTGTTTTCCCCACCGTCTCGAGGATGTCGTCTTTTGGGTGGTGAGAGAACTTTGCCGCGGGCTGGAGCGCCCTTTGCGGAGAGGCACACGAAGGGAAGGAAGAAAAGAAAGAAGACCGAGGAAGAAGAGACTCGGAAGAAAGGTCCGGAGCGGCCGGGCCGGCCGTGCGGGGCGAGTGCGCGCAAGGCGCGGCGCCCTGATGCGCCCCGGGCTCGAGGAGCAGCGGGCAGCTGCGGGACTGTTTTCTGCGGAGTAGCCCCGTCGGGCCAGGAGGGTTTGTGCAACCGCGGAGAACACCGAGTGCTGGTCGCACGGGGCGTGCCGAGCCGCCTCCCGGCGCGCCCTCCGCACTTTCCCCGCCTCGTCATCCTTCGCTCCCCGGCCGGGATCCTCCGCCGCGTCCCGGGAGCCCGCGAGCACCGGGCCGAAGGCGCAGTCGGGTCTTGGGGGAGTCGCCCAGAAAGCGTCCGGTTTGTTTGTGTGGGGTTAGCCGGGGCCGCCGCGCCACCTGCACCTCGCCCGCCGCCGTCGTCGCGGAGAAAACCCGGAGAGGAGGCGGACCAGGAGAAGAGCAAAGAAAAGCAGCCCGCCTGGATTTGTTTGCCCAGGACTGACGCCGTGCACGCGGATCGCCAAGGGGAGTGCGGTCGGAGCCACTGCTCCCCCGCCTCACCGCCCGGGCGGCTGAGGCCGGGGGGTTGGAGCGCAGCCCCCGCGCTCAGTCCCCGGGCGTCCGGCGTCGCCGCGCAGGTTCTTGGAGCAGCTAGGCCTGGGGCGGCCGGCTATGTGGCCCTGAGGGCGGGAGCCCGCACCGACGGGAGCGGGAGCAGCTGCGGGCGCTGAGTGGCCGGTGCGCCCGGCCGAGCGCGCCTGCGTGCGTGGCCAGCGCGCCCCCCGCGTTCCCCGCTTTTGCCCGGCTTCCTGGCTTAATTTTCCTCGGCGGGATTAAAGTTGGAAATTGACCGGAGAATTGAGTTGCCCGGGAACAGAGCCTCGGCCGCCGCCAGAGCGATGTTCCCGCAGAGCCGGCACCCGGTGAGGCGCGGCTGGGTGGGGGCGGGGGGGCAGCGGGCAGGAGCTCTGGGAAGAAGCTTCTCCGGGGCGGTGGGGAGACGGGTGGCTTCTGCGGCCCGGCGGACCCTCTGGCCCTCAGCGGCGTAAGACTGGGGAGGTTCGGGACATCCCCCTCCTGGGTTGGGGAGTGGGCAGAAACTCTGAATTTTCTCCCTTCCTTTGGGCTCCTTCCTACTTGACGTCTATACTGAGCGGACGGGCGCTGGGGAAGGCTAGGGTTTCTCTTGAGCAGCCATATCCCTCCCCACCTTCCCCGAGGGGGGAAAGGCGCCCCCCCCTTTTGTTTCTCGTCTCGCCTGTTTACGTGTCATTGCGGCCCCCGTTCCGGTGCGTCTGGAGGTGGCCCCGGCGACTCTGGGAATGGGGAGCGTAAAGGAGTTGTTTTTCTTTTCTGGTCCCCGGGGTCATTATCGCCCCCGTGGGGGAAGGGGCGGCGACACCGACAATCTGGCCTGGCCTTCCCTGGCCGCCGGGAAGCCCCCTTCCCTCTGGCCTAGTGACCAGGGAGCACTTAGCGCGATCCGCCGGGGAGGCTGGGAAGAGCTTTCGAGCCCTTTTAGAAGCCGGGGCCTGGGGAGTGTCCACTTTCCCCTTTCCCAAAGTGAAGCGCAAACTCGAGTTTGGGACCTCGTTTTCAGCCACTTATAACTTTATTTTTTATGTGCGACCCGTTCCTTCCTCCTCTGATGTACTGCTTTATTCATCCGCCCGCATTCCCGTCCCTCGGTCCCCCTCGCTGGTCGCCCCTAGACGCCGCACCAGGCTGCAGGCCAGCCCTTCAAGTTCACTATCCCGGAGTCCCTGGACCGGATTAAAGAGGAATTCCAGTTTCTGCAGGCGCAGTATCACAGGTGCGTGTCCGGCAACGCCAGGCGACTGGTCTCGGGCGGCCCCGTGCCCCTCGTCGCCCAGCTGGGTAAGCGGCGGCGCCTGTACTTAGTTCTTGCGTCCAGGCGGTGGCGTTTGGAGTCGCTGTTAAGACCTGTCATTCAAGTTACCCACTTTCGTGGCTCTTCCCGGGCTGCCTCTTCTCTTGTCTCCTCCTCCTCCCATTGTTTCCCTTTTGCTGGTTTGCTGCTGTTCCAGGGAGCCCTTTTTGGTGTCTCTAGAAGTTGCATGAGAATCGTCAATATTTGCAGTTCATTTATTTATTTTTCAACAGACCGAGCTGAAACATTGGCTCAATCGATGTCTCAGTCCTGGAGTGTGGGTTCAGGGAAGCAATGCCATGTTGAAATCGCTGTTTGCCGTACTAGAAAATTGGGTTTTCTGAGGCAAAGTCCATTAAGGATGGCTAGATGCTTTTAACATTGCCCATCATTGGTGATGGTGAGGGAGGTGGGTATATAGTATGCAGAAGAAAGCTCATCTACTTTGGCGTCATTTCGGGTTGGTTTGGGTAGGATGAGAGTCACATTTATATCCATCTCAGCCTTAGTTTCTTCGTGTAGTGAGACTTGCCTTCAAAGGACTTATAAATGAAAGCTATTTGTAAAATACCCTGCCAACAGTGAACTTCTCAGAAAGGTTAGTTACTTTCCCTTGCTGCAATGACGTTTTCGCTGATTCTAACTCAGAAATAACTGTATTAACATTTTTTGCTTTTGTCGTGCTTGAGAAAAAGCACACAGATGAGGCCAAGTGGCTTGGGTGTGAATTTTCTTACGTTGTCTGGGGCTTTCTGATTATTGACCTTTTGTCTACTTGTAGATAATATCTTTGCAGCTTGAGGCATGCTTGCACACACCATGTTTACCTAGCAGGGAGAACTTCAACCTACTTTATTGCAGTAGCTATTTGACATATTTTGGCAGGGATTTACAAACCGAAGGTTTTGAAAGGGACCAGCAACTGTAGGGGTAACTTAACAGGATTTTCAAACCTAGAGACCGTTTGAGTTGGCAAAGATGGCACAGCCTATGCCTAAGAGTAAGGATTGTGTAAGGGCCGGATTTTGGTGGAGTCCAGAGAAAAACTGATGCAGGAAGGTAGGAAACACAACCATGAGGAGGAATCAGTTTGAGGTTTTGACGGATATTTTCATTCTTGTCCATTCAGATAGCACCAGGAAGAATGGTAGCTGAATGTACATTTTGTACTGTTCCCATTATTTCTCTTCCCTATTAAATACAAGGACAAAGCTTTTGAGTGTTTACCTAGATAGTTTATGGCTTTTCCAAATTGGTCTGTGTTTTTACTTGAAGTGCAAATATGTGAGGCAGATGTTAAAACAAGTGACATAATGTTTACATTAAGTTGCCTGTTTTGTTTTCATAGCCTTAAATTGGAATGTGAGAAACTGGCAAGTGAAAAGACAGAAATGCAGAGGCACTATGTGATGGTAGGTATCAACGATTGGACATTTTTCTCTTTTCATATGATATTAGCAAACGTGTTAGAATAAAACATGTGAGTTAATGAAATGCTTCTTTTTTCTCTTTACAGTATTATGAAATGTCATATGGATTAAACATTGAAATGCATAAACAGGTAAGCTTTAGTTGAACTTTACGCTGAAACGAGAAATCAGTTAATATGATTTTACAATACTGGCTTTGTTCTCAGTAGTGGGCTATAGGGGTGGGGGTTTGTATGCAATTTTTCTGCTTTGGTTTCCTGTCCTGCGGATTGATGGTAGGATTCTGCAGCAAGGGTTGCTTCTTGACAATTACAGTGTTTAAATGACTAGGAGAGAGAGAGGTGTTTTGGAAATATAAACTAGCCTGTTTATTGGCAGATAGGAATTGAGACTTGAGTTTACTTTTCCACCTGTATAGATTTATCCTCTTGAAAGTGCTGGATGTCTTACAGAGTCGCCGAAGTTTAGAATAGCTGATGTTTTTATGAGGTTTTGCAAGGAAGTGTGGACCTGTGGGGGGGAAAAAGGTATTCAGGAGTTTCTTTAATTATAGTAAACAAAGTATATGACTGTGGAGTATTCTCTATGCTTTGGGGCTGCATGAAGCAACAGTCAGGATTAGTGACATTAGCAAACACATTTTTGAAAAATGTCTCAGTTGTTGCAGGTTTGGATGTGAAAAAAGCATCTTTTTGTGCCCAGAGCGTATGTTGGGAGTTGCTTCAGTCCTAGTGGTTTTAAAAGCATGAAAAGATTAGTGACTGGAAAGCTCTAGCTATGACTATGAGTTTGCAAGTTCCCATAAAATTCACACTTATGGCTACTATAATGGTGTATAAAAAGAGTATTGAGCTGGAACAAGGCACTAAGGACCTCATAAGAGAAGAAAAGCTAAATGATTGCTCAGCCCAAAGGACCCTCAATTGAGTAGTCATTGTCTGCCAAAGAAAGCATTAATGGCAGGGTGTAAGTATTCTGGAGATATGCTGACATTCACTTTTTCATCAAGACGCTGGTACAATAAGTCTTTTAGAAATCGATTGCCTCTTAAAAAATTATCATCAGATGAAGTTGCACAGTTGGACACATTTCAAAGTGCAACAATACATTTCTTACTTGATGTATATGTGCTATTTCATCTCAAACCCTTGTTTCATTAAATTAAAGAGCATGGCTGACCGGCTGGGGCACAGTGGAGAAATTGATTAGTTCAGCCTTCAGATCCTCCTTATATTCAAAGACTTTCATTAAGCAAGTGTGTTTCAGAGTTGGATTCTGCTTTTGTAACTGTGCACTCTTTGATTTTTAATTCATCATAGATTTCATAATGTTAAGTTATCGTGTACATTAGATCCGTTCTCAGATATGTGTTTGGAAAGAGATTGTGATGTTCAACGCCTTTTATTAATAATGTAATCGGGCCTTTAAAAATGCTGATTTTACTGTGATTTACCAAGTTGGTAGCCTACTTTATATTGGGTTTATGCCTTCATTTCTGTGTGTTTTTCAATGGCTAGTGCCTTATTCAGGCACTTGTAACTTGTTGATAGTAAATGGGGTAGAAGATCTATGGCTAGCATCTATCCTCATTAAGAATTATGCAAATAAACTTGGCCTAAGCGGTTTAATCTTTTTTTTTTTTAAACTTACTCTGAAGGCCACTTTTTTCGGATTGCAGATATTATGGAAGAGTAAGAGGAGACTGAGCTTTTTCTTAAACCCATAAACTCAAAGGATTTAATAAACTCACCGACTCTTTTACAAGGGAACACCACCTAGGTGTAATGCTCTATGCTGGTGCTGGGTTTAAGAGCTAAAAGAGGTGTAATTCTTCTGGGTTCCTGTAGGTTATATGGCGGGATGACCTCTTCTTTATCATGTAGGGAGAAGGGGTAAAGTGGGTCAGAAGCCCCATGGTGTGAAAATAGTTTTCTAATGAGTTTCTGTACTACGTGAGGCATTTGTGGGTATACACTGTCCGTCCGTGAGCCTGTATGTATTAATAATATGCTGTGTATAATTGGCTTAGCAATTTGAAAAACATGAAAAGCTGAGAGACACCATGTTCTTCATAGTAGGGTACTGAGCCCCTGAAATTTAGTTGATACTGGAAACGCTGACAGACCCTTAAGTAGAGTGGTGTGCAAAGTAGTGCTGTAATTCAGTTTAAAGTGGCCTTACATTTGAAAAACATCCTTCTGAATGTCACACATTAATAATAAGTTCTGAGGAGGCATTTGGTGCAGCCAGTAATCATAATTCTTATTAAAACTGGTGACGTCTGGCCCCCAGGGTGTAGCCAGGCTCAAATTGATGCTTTTTGCCGCCTGATCACCAGCATGGCCTAAGTGCTCATTATATTGTAGAGAGGGCCTTTGGAGCTCTCATTAGATTTGACAGGAATTCTCTCTGGGGGGAAACTGGGCATTAGCGAGACTCCTGACAGGCTGAAATTATTCCTGCTTTATGGCTTATAACCAAATGCTAGCAAGGCATCATCAGGGGACACAAAAAATTGTCATTTCTGACAACATCTTTGTTACTGAAAAAAAAAAAAAATGCAATGATGGGGAAACTTTCCGTACAGAGAGCTTTAATGCTGTTAAGATTTGCCTCTAGTGTGACGGCCGCTCTCCCTTCCCACCTTTCAACGGATTTGTCGAAGGAGTGAGTTCTAGAGATTTCAGTGTCACATCTCACCACTGACTTTCCTGTCTGGAAGTTTTAAAGTGAAAGTGCATCCAAATCAAGAATGGTATAATTGTGGTTTCCTTCCCTGGTGTGGTGCCCACAGTCCGTGTTTACGTTGTGTCAACACTTCCTGATAAGCCTTCCTCTTACTTTCTCTGCTCTCATTTGTGGCGGGTTACGGAAGAGGCAATGAAACAGGAATGGTAATAGATACTTAAATCTTTTATGGTAGCACTAAGTATGTTTTTTTTCGTAGAGCCTTTTATAGATCCCTGCCTGCCCATCTTTATCTGTGGGGATGGTAAATTCTAGATATCTCTACATAGTAGAGGTAGAAAATGTCTCATGAAAAATTGAGGCAATTCTGATATCATCAGAATGTTAGGGTGCATTAAAAAATGGCAAGTTGATGTGAGCCTGGTGGTTTGCATAGCTGTGCCTAGTGTGTGTGGTGGTGTGATTTTTAAATGTTTTTATCTGTCAGATGGCTTGATATTACCTTACTTGATATTTTTGGGAACAAGATGTACTGTAAATGCACACATGTCTTATTTAGCCCACTTGTGTATCTTTTCAGCATGCTTATGAAGTCATGCTATAAATTGTCATTGGTGGCTTTTATTTGCACAGTAATTAGCAATTTTCAATGTGATTTGTCTTCTCTGACCTCCATAGGCACCCTGCATAGTAGATTGGGTAGGTGTTTTGCTCTACCCAAAAGCTGTGGGGATGTCTTCAGAGTCTGGGATTTGCTTAAGACCAAGCATTTATTGAAGCTTGAGTTGGGTTGCCTTGTCCAGGGTTGTCTGTGCTTTTTTCTTTTTTTTGAGACAGAGTCTCGCTCTGTCCCCCAGGCTGGAGTGCAGTGGTGTGATTTCTGCTCTCTGCAAACTCTACCTCCTGGGTTCATGCGATTCTTTCCCCGAGTAGCTGAGATTACAGGTGCCCGCCACCACACCCGGCTAACTTTTTAATTTTTTTTCATTTTTAGTAGAGACAGGATTTCACCATGTTGGCCAGGCTGTTTTTGAACTCCTGACTTCAAGTGATCCGCCCACCTTGGCCTCCCAAATTGCTAGGCTTACAAGTGTGAATCACCACACATGGCCTGGCCGTGCTTCTTCCTGTCCGCCCATGCTGCCATCGGGAAGATGAGGTGGCCCACCTAGTGCATGCCTCTTCAGTTGTCACTCTTTGTGCTAATGAACATCATGATTTATAAGATATGTTAGGGCTGGGTCTATGTTCTAAAAGTTAGGAAAATCAGCAATGCCGCTGACTGGTCTTCCGTGGGAGAGTAGGGTCACAGGCCATGGGTAGGTAAAAAGTTGTATCCTATTGAGTATGACTGTCCTCAGGTTAAAATATGTTTAAGAAGAAACAAGTCGGGAACCCCGGTGGAGACCAAGTGACGGGGAGGGAGTTTGATCAGTCACTTTGTGCCTGTGTTCTGCTGAAGAGTGGGCAGAGTGAGAGCACTGGGCTCTCCAGGACAGTGAAGAATTTAAAAATAAATGAAAGGACTAGCTCTGGAAGGAATGATGCCATATTCTGCAGTCCTGGTTTTGGGAAGGGGAAAGAGCTCCTTGTGATATTTCAGCAAGCAATGTCTCAGACTGTGTAAATTTTGGAGTGAAACTGCTTTTACAGTTTTGTTGCGTGCTGTAACATTTTTCTTAGAAAAATGCATTGTTCTTTAGTGAGCTTTTTAAAAAAAGTGTTTAGATGGGACTGTTAGGTACTCACCTGTGGGATATTTCCTTAGATGGGATTCTTTTACTCTGCCAATTTTACCTTACTATTTTTTTTTTTTTAAACTGTGTGTGCTTTTTGTCTACAGTTTCTCACTTTGAGATTTTTTTTTTCCCCCAAGTCAAAATCTCACACAGGGAAATGACTAGCTGGAGTATAGGCACTTAGAGTTAAGCTCCAGCAGGTGTTAATAACCTTGTCATACAAAGGGGGTAGCTGTCATCAAGACTGGAGTGGTCCCTAACTTCTTTAGCCAGGCCTGTTCTTTGCAAGCATAAGTTAAAAGAGATAAAGCCCTCTGTACATTTAGAGCCCAGAACTGAGGTGCAAGATTAGCCTTTGTTTCTTATCAGCCAGCAGGACTGATCTCTCACTCCTCAACAGTCATCTTCCTGACCCTTCAGCAGTGGGCCAGTGGCTGGTTTTTGTCCTGGACTTGCGCTGGAGGAAGACAAGGGAAGCTTTGGGTGTGGATTCTAAGGGAGCACCATCAGAAATCATAGTTATCACTGTCAATATTTTGAAAATTCAAACTGAATGCACCCAATATCTTCAAGGAACAAAATATCCAAATTTTTTGTAAGGGCAGGATCCAACAGGGTGGGTTGGGAATGGGGGGAGGAAAGGAGGCGGAGTCAGGCCATTGCAGGGTCACAGCACCTTCCTTGCCTTCCGCTCTTCTGACTTTGGTTACATGTCCTGTGGGGAGTGGCTGTGAACTATAGGCTCTGACTTGGTTCCGTTGTAGTTCATTGAGGTCATTTAATAGGGGATTTCAATTAGGGACCGAGCAAGTCATGAACACGTTCCCTGGCTTCAGTTCCACTCTCTGAATAATGAGGGCTAGACTAGACAGAAATCTGTTTGTTCCGTCACATGGTGGGAGCCATCCCAGCATACACCCGCAGAACCCAGCACCTCCTGCGTGCAAATTGAGGGGCGTCCTTCACCAGAGGGCTTAAGATGTTCTCTCAAATAGTGTTTATTAAGAAACACAGAAAGAAAATCTGTTCTTTTGGTAAATATTTAAATAAATCATCTTGAGTGGTAGTTAAACTAAAAATATATTCAGTTACTGGCTCATGGAACCATTTTGAGTTTCCATAGATCTGAGTCTTTGCTGTTTTATTATTAAACCTTTTGTGGTCTCCAGAAGTGGAGGAAACAGAAATTTATTGGCTTCCTCAATGCTTTGATTGATTCAGTTTCCTATCCTCTCCCCTCCTCATTGCTTATTGTCTCAGATTTTTAAAAATGGAAATTCTCACAACTGGTACCTTTACTGCAGAGTATTTAGTATAGTGGTTTTTAAGTAAATTTTATACAGCTGTTTTTGTTGGTGGGCTTATTTGACAAGATTAGGCATTTGTACCTTCAAAATACTCCTCACCAAAGGATTGTTCTGTGAATACAGTGCGGTGTTTTAAGTGGAGCTACTGTGGACAGGAGGAAGAGGGGTTTTCTGATTTTTTTTTTTCCACCTGAGGTGTGGTTTGATCTGAAAAATGAAATAAATCTATCTACATTGAAATTTTAACATAAATTAAGGTATTCATTGCCATTCACTTGATTTAACAAAAAGATGGTTTGTAAAATTCTTTGCAAAGGTATGATTTCGGAATTGCTGTTGTATTTCTGTCTGAGCAGAGTCCACAGGGGAAAAAAAGAAAATTGAAGAAAAATTTTTTAAATTACTGTTTGTAGACTACCCAGTCACCATAATATTTTTTAATGAAAATCCAAGAAGTGTTGATATATGATTTTATCGCATAACCTGTGATTTAGCAAAGTTACATGTTTCATTATTTAACATTTAAATTTTTCTTTTCCTTTTTTTTTTTTTTTTTTTCAAATGGAGACAGTCTCACTCTGTTCCCCAGACTGGAGTGCAGTGGCGTGATCTTGGCACACTGCAACCTCCGCCTTCTGGGTTTAAGTGATTCTCCTGCCTCATCCTCAAGGAGCTGGAATTAACAGGCATGCGTCACCATGCCTAGCTAATTTTTTTTTAAATTATTTTTTGGTAGAGACGGGGTTTTGCCATGTTCTCCAGGCTAGTTTCAAACTCCTAGCCTCAAGCGATCCACCTGCCTCAGCCTCCCAAAGTGTTGGAATTACCGATGTAAGTGAGCTATCTGTCCCAGCCCTGAATTTTTGAGAAGTCGTCTTGCTCTGTTGCCCAAGCTGGAGTGCAATGGCTCGATCTTGGCTTACTGCAGTCTCCGCCTCCCCAAGTAGCTGGGATTACAGGCACCTGCCACCATGCCCAGCTAATTTTTGTATTTTTAGTAGAGAAGGGGTTTCGCTATGTTTGCCTAGCTGGCCCTGAACTCCTGATTTCAAAAGAGCCACCTGCCTCAGCCTCCCAAAGTGCTGGAATTACAGGCATAAGCCACTGCTCCCAGGACCTAAATTTTAATAATTACTAAGTTTCAGGCCAGGTGTGGTGCCTCATGGCTATAATCCCATCTCAAGAGGATCACTTGAGCCCAGGAGTTAAGAGACTAGCCTGGGCAACATAGCCAGACCCTATTTTTATAAAAAAAAGATTAAACAAAAATTAATTGGTCCTGGTGGCCCAGACCTGTGGTACTAGCTAGTACTGGTGCTGAGTAAGGCAGGAGGATCTTTTGAGCCCAGGAATAGTAGGATATGGTGAGCTGTGATCACGTCTCGGCACTCTAGACGGATGACACAAGCACTGTCTCAGAACACACAAACAGTAAATTTTATTCTATTTACTACCTTGTTTGAAGCAATATAAAAATCATAATGGTGAGCCCAATTGTTTGTCCCCCTCCCTTGTTTGTAGGTTTTCATAGTAGGTATAAAAAACAACTATTTTTTTAGTTTTTCTTCTAGTAGTAGTTCCTGCTTAGTCATTCTTTGACCACAAAATATGTTAGGAGGAAAAGGGTAGGATACAAGTCACTTTTGGTATAAGGAAAAAACAAATTCCGAAATTCCTGTCAGTTGAATTAATTTTTTCATCCTCCAACTAGGGGAAAAAAACTATGCTAGATGTACATCACTGGAAGGGGTAGAGTTGTATATATAGCTTGCTGATCATCCCTGAAATCTGTTCCCAGTGTACTAATGTGTATTGGTTAATTGGTTATCCATTAGATGAAGTAGAATCAGCCTTTGAGAATGTAGGTGTGTTTGAACTTGCATTTCCAAATCATGCAGTTTGTCAAACCGCTGAAGTACATGTATCATGAGATTGGGTTTGGTATTAGCACCATGACTGATCTAACTAGGTTACTAGTCTATAATACTAGTCTAGGTATATGTACAACCTCTTGGTAAAAGGCTTGAGTGCAGTTTGCCTGAGTTACAAAATTACTTAAAATTTTGTAAGTTTTATTTTTTCCTTTTCTTTTTTTTTTTTTTTTGGTTGGGGGAGACAAGATTCTCGTTTTGTCTCCCAGGCTGGAGTGCAGTGGTGTGATCTCAGCTTACTGCAACCTCTGTCTCCCAGGTTCAAGCAGTTCTGCGTGTCAGCCTCCTGTGTAGCTAGGACTACATGTGCATGCTACCACACCCAGCTAATTGTTATATTTTGGTAGAGATGGGGTTTTTACATGTTGGCCAGGCTGGTAATCAAACTCCTGGCCCCAAGTGATCCACCCACTTCCCAAAGTGTTGGGATTACAGGCATGATCCACCGCACCTGGCCAAATTTGTAAGTTATGTACATACATTGTTGTATTACAGTATTGTATACATTTCAAATAAATGAACATTTTAAACAGAGGAGTTAACATGAAGTGTTCCTATGCTCAGCACACACTCCATTGGCTTGCCCAATGTCCGCACTGCTCAGACTGCTGGCCCACAGGTCAAACCTGGCCGCATCCTGGGAACTCCAGCCCTGGAAAGGGAGGGAGCATCTTTGAGATAGCAGATGCAAGTTGTCTTCAGGGGCTTGGGATTACATCCTATCCTTTCCTGCATATGTGTTCTTTTAAATTTTGACTTCCCCCTCTGATGACCTCTTTGTCCCTCACAGCCTGCTGTGTCTGCCCCTGAGTACTTTCCCTTCCCATCTTGGCCACTGCCTCTTTCTCTTCCTGCATTTCCTTTTATCCTGTCAAATAGGTCTCTTCTTGCCCAAAGTATGTTTGAGTTTTCCTGTTTTCTTTATAAAAGTCCAGACCTCTGTATCAACCTTCACATGGCCTTCCTCAGTCTCCTTCAAGTCCCAGTTCAAACAATACCACCTTTTCAAGCCAGTCGGGGACTGCCCAGTGGCAGGCTGTCACTGCACTTGTTTTGTTCAGTGTCCTGTAATAATGGTTTTTTAATGGTTTTTCACGTGCTTCTTTCCTTACTCCGACTAGGTTGCAGTCTGCTTGAAGCTGAGTTAGAGTCTTCCATCTACCCTTCCCAATGAGTTATCCAGAGTAGGTATTGACTATATTGTGTTTTGTGTACTCCTAATGTGTAGTGGTAGTTGTACCCATTTTGGACCCTGAACATTTGAAAATCATGTGAAAGCTACTTTGCAAGAAAAGTTTGTACACATTTTTACACACAAATACCCAGGATAGCTTTGCTCAACAATTTTGGCTGTTTGTGTGCATCTCAAGATCCTTCAGCAAGTCCATGGAATTCAGATTAAAAACGCAGATCAAGAAAACTAGTGTGGGTCGGCCAGGCTTGGTGGCTCATGGCGTCATCCCAGCACTTCAGGAGGCGGAGGTGGGTAGATCACAAAGTCACGAGATTGAGGTGATCCTGGCCAACATGGCGAAACCCCGTCTCTGCTAAAAATACAAAAATTAGCTGGGTGTGGTGACACGTGCCTATAATCCCAGCTACTTGGGAGGCTGAGGCATGCAGGAGAATTGCTTGAACCAGGGAGTCTGAGGTTGTGCTGAGCCAAGATTGCGCCACTGCACTCCAGCCTGGCAACTGAGCGAGACTCCATCTCAAAAAACAAAACAAAACAAAAGTAGTGTGGGTTCTTAGCTATAATTAAAAATGAAATCTGTTCAGTTCTAATAACCTTATTTAACTACTTTTGTTCAGTTTTTCTTTAGGAAAAGTTAGCTGCAGTCAGTAACCACTGAGACTTCTTAGTGAGGAGTTTTATTATAGTAATATTTTTGGGTTTGGACTAAAAAAGAGAAATAAGACTAGCATTTTGTTGGGGCCTGGGTTTAGTGTGAATCGAGCATGTGCAGGCATTACTGTCCCTGGAACTGCACCTGCCAATAGAGCATAGATAAATTGCATTACAAGCTTCTTTCAAGGCATTAAACTTGACTTGTCACCAGATTTCCTAGTAATAATGAGTATAACCATTGATTATTTACTTAAAGTCTTTACATAGTGTCTTCCATTCTCCCAAACATTTTATTATGAAAATTTTCAAATTATAGAATAAAAGAGAAAAATACGGCACACCCATATCATACCTACCTGTATTATACCTGGAGTCTGTAAATTAACATTTTGGAACATCTGCCTGTCATGTATCTTCCATATCCGCCTTCCCCCAGAATCAAGAAATAAATTAATATGGGGAATTTGAATTTGGAAGGGCCTGATAGAGGATCAGGTCTTTCTTTAGCCATGGACCTTGGTTTAGACCGATAGCACGAAGCAGGGATTTCCGTGTAATTTTTTTAAAATTTATTTATTTATTTATTTATTTTTTCAGTAAAGACGAGGTCTCACTATGTTGTCCATGCTGGTCTTGAATTCCTGGGCTCAAATGATCCTCCCACCTCAGCCTCCTAAAGGGCTGGGATTGCAGGTGTGAGCCACCACACCTGGCATCCATGTACATTTTAAGAATTCTCTCTTCACCCATTTTTATAATGTCTTCCTCCTAGACTTGCCCTTTGTACTTTTGGCGTGATTAAATTAGCTGATCCACCAATACATGGTTTTTAGGTACTTTCTTTCTCAACTGTCACTTGAGATTTGTATTTAACACAGAAAAGCTGAACTCCCCTTACCAAGTAAGTCCTCCTCTCTACCTTCCTTTTGAACTCTTAATGAAACTTGACTCACACTTTACCTTTAAGATGTAACCAGTATATTTGCTGGGGGAAGTAGTTTTAGCGTTGATAGGTAGGAAAGCAGAAATAATTTTGCAGAAGGACTCTGATTTTGAACTTTGTGTGTATGGAATTGTCCTGATGGAGATTTTCATTTGGCTTCAGGGGACCTTGGGTGGCAAGGGGTTGTAAAGGACCAGAAACAAAACCTCATTGAGGACCCCAGTGTGAGGAGCCCAGACCTGCAAGGCTGTGACCTTCTGGTTGCTCCTGAGGAGCACAGCCTAAAGCCTTTGTTCCTTCTCGGTGCCCTCTTGATGCCTTGAGCAAACAGCCCGTCAGAGCTGCTTAGAAGTACGGTGGCCAGCCAGTGTATTGACACGCACAGACACAATAGAAAACTGCATTAGGAGGCAAGCCATTGGGATTTGCAGTAAATATATTACAGAACACAAGTGACTTGCCGATACTGCTTGTTTAGCAGTTTGCAAGGGCAATGGCAATATGGATTTTTGAATTAGAAGGGAAGGGCTGTTCTTTCTCTGTGTGGGAACATCTAGTTGATGGCTGGGGAGAAAATTGATTTAGAGAACAAAATGCAGCTGCTGTTATTTGTACCATTTGAAAGGCCTCTGTGGATTAGTGAGTGAAAATATAAAGGTTGCTTTCAGTTTAGGAAAGAGGGCCTGCATCATGGTCTGGTATGGAGAGAATAAAGGATGGATCATTGGATGGAGAAAGGGTAACCAGTCCCCATGCAGCCTGCAGCTACAGGTGCACACTCTGTTGTTACATAGTTGTCTTTCTCAGCTCTTTGGCTTTCAGAAGTCAGCTTTTTGGGTTTGTTATTACACAGTAAGCTTTTCCAGGACATTAAAATTGTCATAGCCCCCGTTCATGGAGCTCCCATGTGCCCTAGGAATTGTTCCTCCAGGAGCCTCCTGTCAACCTTCCCAGCCTCCCTTTGTGTAGATACTAATTATTCCACCTTGAAAGGGAAAACAGGCAAGTAGGATTAGGGGATGACAACAGCACCTACCCCATAGGTAGTTACCATATGCAGAAGCAGTTGTGTAGTTTCCTGGCCTGGGGGCACGCTGAGGGAAAGCGGTTATCTAAATAGCAATCCCTTTAAAACTCTACCCCTGCTGTTGGACTGTTAGGCCTTGCTTCATTTATACTTCCCTTTTAATTTTTTTGCAAACCCAGCTTTCTTCCTGCATCTGAACTGATTCACTTTTCATTGCCCATTACAGTGTTTTATCTTTTATTTCTTTCTAATATCATAAGTGTTTATCTTTAGGCTCAAAAGGAAAATGAAAAAAAAAAAGTTAAGGGCAGTCTGTATTGTCTAAGTAAAATGTCTGTCTTTGGCCAAACAGCAAAATGTGTCCATGGAAGGCAATAGCTTTAAGTGATTAATATAACAAGAACAACAGAGGATTTGGTTCATTCTATCAAAGTAAGTTTTGATAGCAGAATAAAGAGTGGGAGGTATTTTTCAGAGTTTTTCTTTCTAATGTAACATGGAAAACCCAGCTTTTAATTCAAAGAGAGAATTTGTCATTTTGAAAACAAGCAGGGTATAGAATTAGAAGGTCAAGTTGTTGCTTGGTTCCAGAAAGGAAAAATTTCATTTTGATGAGGACTACATACACCCGTGGGGAATGCGTGTGCATGTAGTTTTCTTCTTGTGTTTTGTAAAGTACTGTGCAAAAGTTTTGAGTAGAGTAGTCGTGATGCCGTCTTTCTCCATCTACTCCATGGGCTTGAGATTTTTGTTGACAGTCAGTGTTCACAGCTGCTGCTTTTAAGTGCTAATATTTGGGGAAGCAAAAAAAAAAAAAAAAAAAAAAAAATCTTACAAGGGAGAAAAGCAGAGCCATTGGGATCGGTCAGACTGGAAGTTTAGGCTGTTTACTCTTATTCCCAAACACAATGTGGTAGAAACTTCTTGTGTGTCTTTGTAAGTATTTGAGATAAAGCAGGACACAGTTAAGACAAATTATGCCAGTACCTGCTCTCAAACAAGCTCCAAAGTTGGCTGCCATGTGATCTGGGTGTGTTGAGAAGCTCCGCGTTTATGGCTCTTTCTTCTTAGCTTGAGAAGTGGCCCTGACATCCTGAGGATCTGTAGGGAAAGCACTAGGTTCTTGACAACCCCCTAGCCTGCCAGTTGGCCTGAGTCCCAGAACCTTTTCCATTTGTAAGTGGGCTGGCTCTTTCACAGTGCCTGGGCCATGAGCTCCCTCAGAGCCAACGTCTCTACACAGCTACTGAGGAGATTGCAATTGGACCATTGAAATGTATCCAACTTCTGTACTTTTTAGCTGATCAAAGGCCAAAATCATACCACTAACTTAGGAGGGGAACTGCTGACGTTTGAATCTTATGAGAAATCTGTATTTTATAATTGACTACCCTAGATGCCATGATATTTATGAATTAAATGGAGTATAAGGAGGTTTCAAATACTGACTGTGGATTTTGCTGATTATATAGAGTTTTTTTCATTTTTCTTAAATAGAGACAAGGTTTTGCCGTGTTGTCTAGGCTGGTCTCAAACTCCAGGGCTCAAGCAGTCCTCCCACTTCAGCCTTCCAAAATGCTGGGATTACAGGCGTTGACCACCATGCCCAGCCTAATACATAGGTTTTGAACTGGTTGTTAAATCTTTATTCATCCTTATTTCTTTTTTGTTTTGAGACAGAGTCTCACTCTGTTGCCCAGGCTGGAGTACCGTGGCATGATCGCAGCTCACTGCAATTGTTGCCTCCCAGGTTCAAGCTGTTCTCCTGCCTCAGCCTCCTGAGTAGCTGGGATTACAGGTGCTCGACACCATACCCAGCTAATTTTTGTATTTTTAGTGGTGATGGGGTTTTGCTATGTTGGACAGGCTGGTCTTGAACACCGACCTCAGGTGATCCATCTGCCTTGGCCTCCCAAAGTGCTGGGATTACAGGCGTGAGCCACTGCGCCTGGCCCATCCTTATTTCTTAACTAATTTATTAAGTATGGCTTACCTACTGAAAGGGCCCCAGAAAGATCAATGTCAGTGCATCACTGCAGTCTTATGCAGCCACTGTTTGGGTTATTATTTTATTTCAAAATCAAATACCCAAAAAAAGCTGTATTTTTAAAAAAAATTTTTAAATTATTATTTTTTTTTCTGATTAGCTTCTGGAACTCTCAAAGTGCCGAAATTGCTCAGAGTTAATAAGGAATGAGTAACAATTCTTGCTTCTCAAATTAAAGCAATATAAAAGGGAAGGAGTGGTGGGGTGTGGTGTGGTTCATGCTTATAATCCCAGCACTGAGGTGGAAAGATCATGAGGTCAGGAGTTTGAGACTAGCTTGGCCAAGATGGTGAAACCCCGTCTCTACTAAAAATACAAAAATTAGGCAGGTGTGGTGGTGCGTACCTGTAGTCTCAGCTACTTGGGAGGTTGAGGGAGAAGAATCTCTTGATCCCAGGAAGCAGAGGTTGCCATGAGCTGAGATTGCGACAGAGCGAAACCCCATCTCAAAAAAAAAGGTGGGGGAAGGGGCTTTTTAGTAGACTTTGCATTGTGAGAATATTGGTATTGACACCATTTATAATTTGGAGTGTAGTTTGAAGACCAGATTCTACTGTTTGTCGCATACTGGTTAATATGGCTGTAAAGAGGAGATGAATGTGGCTACTTTTCCAAGTCTATTACTCAGGAGGACTGTAAATTTGATTGGCTGTTACAATTCTAGCAGAATCATTCGATTTGAGAGCAATAGAAAGATAAGATATCCAATTACCCAAATAATTTGCAGGGTTGGCCAGCGTTGTCATGGAGACATGAGTTGGAACAAATTAAATTTTAAGCAATAAAATAATCTTAAAGCCCGTCTGGGAACAGGAAAATTTGGCAATGGCACTTACCTGAATTGAATCTTAGCTTGACACGATGTTGTTTGACATTGATATACTGTGGGGGCCTAAACTTATATGTGGCCCAACGTTATCTTTAAAAGGTAGCTCGGTCAAACCAGCAAAGGGGAGTATTGGTATAAAGTCAGGGGGGATGTTAACATTTATTTATTCTGTGGCTTAAATGATGATTAGACTCTGGGTTCCTAAGAATATTTTATATCTAAGGATTGAAATGCCTTAATAATGATTAAGCAGCTTTAATTGGACACTTGGGGGGAAAAAAGATTTATTTAGCAGCAACACGCAGTTTTTGGAACTGCTGTTCCTTTGTGTGTGCATGTCTTTTGGTGGGGGGGTGGAGGTGTAAGCATGCATATATTTGCATGTACAAGTAAGGAGATTTTGGCACATGCCCTACACTGCAGATGATTCTCTGTATTAGTTAAAATTTCTACTTTGCAGTACCGCTTGCAGACTGGAAAATTGCGTTCCAAACTTCAGCTGATGATCTAAAACCTGAATAAGCATTAGTCTGTGGCGTACAAGGTTATTTCCCCTCATTAATATATTGTTTAACTGGTTCCTGGCTTGTGCCATGGATTTGAAAACAGCCGAGTGGCCCAGAAGGAGGGAGGGCTTTTTATCCACATGTCTATTAGACAGATGGAGATAAAAATTGGTCTGAGGTCAAGCCATTTGCAGCGTTCTCACAGCCTTCGATTTTCCTCTCATCCTCACCACAGATCATCTCAAATGATTCAGTAATGACCAAAAGTGCAACATTGACCTTTATTCCCTGGTGGATTACTGTGTTTCACAGTCCAAATGGCAGGAAGTCTATTCTGTTCTTCCAGAAGGAGTGCAGTATTATTGAGCTGGCCCAGCCCTGTGGGAACCACACAATTCCAGACCAGTGTAACAGAATACGTGGGTTAAATTTGGTTTCTGGTGCTCTGGGAAATGAGAATTGACATGTCCTGGAACCCACATAATTAATGGAAGAATATCTGGGATGTTTTCTAAAAACACACACGAGCACATAAATTGATTTGTCCACTTGTAAAATAATTTGTGAATTACAGGAGTGGTAACTTCTGGTGGCCCCTGGTTTATAAATCGTTGTTGCTTCTGTTATCTTCAAATTCCTCTCTCATCCTTATTTGATGCGTCCTTAGTATATCTTAGATGATACTGTAAGGCTTTATAATTTTAAAATTATAAATTGACATGACTGAGCATAAGGGGATGCAGGCCTTTTTCTTTGGCATACTTTTAATTATGTATATTTTTGGTCAGTCCCTGTAACCCTGAATAGATTGTCTCATACGACACTTTTTTTTTCCCCATCCTGAAAGTAGGTTGATTGTTATCTTGGAGGAATGGTGATTATTTTTCTCTTACTTAACATTCCTCTGTGGATTGTATAATGATGCAGTGATGGTTTTTTTTTTTTTTTTTTTTGGTAAAGTAATTTGTGTTTAAAATGTTATTCCTGTTTGCCTCCACATGCATGCCTGACTCAATATTCTGTGAACCCATATACCATGGCACCTGTCATGTAGGATCCTTTTGCTTACTCTTCTCTAGATACTTAAAATAATCTGTTCCAAAGGTTATGCTTTGAAAATTTTAGCTGGCATCTCAGATTTCATTTCAATCATGACTAAAATGCTTTTGAGAAAATAAAACTTCTTGATTCTTAACTGCTCACAACTTCCTTTTCTGCCTCAGTGGCTCCAAATTTTAATTCCCACTCTTGCCCACCACAACTTCCAAACTTCCTTTACATACCCTTCTTTTTTTTTTTTTTTTTTTTTTTTTTGAGATGCATTCTCATTCTGTTGCCTAGAGAATGCAGTGGCGAGATCTTGGCTTATTGCAACCTCCATCTCCTGAGTTCAAGCAATCCTTGTGCCTCAGCCTCCTGATGTAACCGGGATTATAGGCATGTACCCACGCCTGGCTAATTTTTGTAATTTTAGTAGAGATGGGGTTTTGCCATGTTGGCCAAGCTGATCATGAACTCCTGGCCTCAAGCAATCTCCACCCGCCTCAGCCTCCCAAAATGCTGGGATTATAGGTGTGAGCCACCATGCCAGGTCTGCATATCCTTCTTCTGGCAACTCAGAGTAAATTGTGGAGCAGTGCAGGTTTATTGGCATGTGATGTTGATTGAAAACATAATTCCAGGTCCATCCAGGAAGGCCAGCAACTTAGGGACCACCTCTCAGCAACAGCTCAGCTTGCGGGGGGAGCAGGAGTACAGCTTAGGGGCTGGGACTTCCCAACTGAAGTTTCAGCACTGAGTTTGAGGGTCAAGAATGCCTTTGATACACATATCAAACATGGAGCCATTGTGTGGCATTGGGGGCCTAGATCTCCTTGTGGAGGGCTGCTTTCCCTAAGAAGTTGTTCAGGAAGGAGAGCCTGCCATTACTCGTGTGTGAGTTATTCACCTGTAGCATGGCCCATGGAAACCTTGTGCATAAAGTTCCTTTTCTACCATCTGGATTGGCCAAAGGTTTCAATGTGTTAGGGAAATATTCAGAGGATACTTGATTTTTGCTTTTTTTTTTTTTTTTTTTGAGACAGTCTCTGTTTTTGCCCAGGCTGGAGTGATTTCTTGCTCACTGCAACCTCAACCTCCCAGGTTCAAAGGATTCTTGTATCTCAGCCTTCTGAGCAGCTGGGATTACAGGTGTGCACCACTACAACCGGCTAATTTTTGTATTTTTATCCATGTTGGCCAGGCTGGTCTCAAACTCCTGACCTCTCAAATGATCTGCCTGCCTCAGCCTCCCAAAGTGCTGGAATTACAGGTGTGAGCCACTGTGCCTGGCTGATTTTTTGCATATATTTAACTCAGTCTGTTGCCCAGGCTGGAGTGCAATGGCTTAATCATAACTCCAAACTCCGAACCAAGGATTACGCCAAATAAGTGATCCTTTCCTTCCGCATCCCTAGTAACTAAGGCTATAGGCTACACCACCATGCCTGGCTAATTTTTAAAATTTTTCTGTAGAAATGAGGTCTCACTATGTTGCCCAGGGTGGTCTTGAACTCCTTGTCTCCAGCAGTCCTCTTACCTTGCCCTCAAAAGTGCTGACAGATGTGAGCCATTGCTTCAGGCCTTTGTCTTTATTTACACAGGCGTATTTTATTTTATTATTTATTTTTGAGGTGGAGTCTCATTCTGTCCCCTAGGCTGGAGTGGTGACGTGATCTTGGCTCACTGCAAACTCCCACCACCTGGGTTCAAGCTATTCTGCCTCAGCCTTCTGAGTAGCTGGGATTACAGGCGCACACCACCACGCCCCGCTAATTTTTGTGTTTTTAGTAGAATCGGGGTTTCGCCCTGTTGATCAGGCTGGTCTGTAACTCCTGATCTTGTGATCTGCGCACCCCGGCCTGCCAAAGTGCTGGGATTACAGGTGCGAGCCACCACACCCAGCTACACAGGCATATTTTAGTTTCACAATTGTAATTTTAACCTTCATCCTGTGATGATGATGATGTAGTAGTCTGCTTTTCCTCCTACTAATCCTGCTATTGTGTGGCATTATCTAATTTATTAGGAGCTCTCTAATGACTAAGATCTGTGAAGAGGGTTAAAGGTGTAGGCTTGCTTGGGGTGTGGCCCAGGGAGAGGCCTGCTTTCTTTTCACAGGAGAATGGGTGATGACTTCATGGTGAAGATCTGTGATTCACTCTGCAGAGTTTGTCTTGAAAACCTTTCTCTACCACAGAGTGCATTTTCCTTTAAGGCCACCAAAAGCTGTCCTTTTTCCATCCTGGGACAAGTCAATACAATTTCCTGTGAACAGGCCCTTTCTCCATAACAAGGGTTTCTGAATAATGGAAACGTGCTATTTAGGAACGAAAACAGCTGTGATGCTTTTGTCAAAGATTCATCTTTACCAAAATGACAAATTAAAGCCCAAGTGCTCTGCTTGGCAACAGTTGGGTCAAAACATTTAAGTCATTAATTAGAAGGAACTGAAGGGGGAAAAATTTACACAAACAGCATTGCAGACTCAACTTCATCTTGGAAAATGTGACTGAATTCTTAAAAAAAAAAAAAAAAAAAATGAGGGCAGCCCTCAAGTGGGGCCTGGCAAGCTTGTCATTTGCAAATAAATCAAAAGACCATCATTGCAGGAAGGAGAACCAATGAATAGAGTTGCTTTGTCATTCTTTGATGGGCCCCACACTCAAGCCTGCTATTAAAAATGAATGCATTCAAGAGGCTCTGCATTAAGAACATAAACAATTAAGGGCACTTGAGTTGCTCTGCTGAGAGCTGCTGCGAAGATAGGGGAGAGCTTTCTCCGGAGATGCAGGCCCCTGCAATCTGCCTCACGAGGAGCTAGAGAATGGGAGCAATTAGTGTTGCTATCTCTGCCCGAGCAGCCTTCAGCACGTTTTTTTTTTTCCCTTCCTTTCTTTTAACCCCTCCTTGTTTTCAGAGAAGCTTCGAGTGTGAAAGATGAGCAGTGAAAGGATAGTATCTGGGCCCAGTTGGAGAGAGCTCAGATTTAGAATGCTGCAGGAGCTGCCAAGTGAGGGGGAGATGGAACATAAAAGTTATTATCTGCCAGTAATTGGTGACTTGTGTTCTGATTAGTTGAGCCACTAAAGGGTTTCTGTCATCTGGTACTCTTTGTTTTGTTTTAATCACAGGCTTGAAGAAGGGGCGAGATTACATTGCCATGGGTGGAATAACTTAAATGAATATTGTGTGAGGTTTTCCGCAGAAGGCAAATGTGTTCCTACACTCCCGGTTTGTGTTCTTGCCTCAGTGTTTTGTAAAAATTTGTGAGAAGGAGCCCGCATGTTGCCGCAAGGCTCTGGAGAGAGGCAAGCCTGACCTCTCCACTGTCTTGTTCTGACGTTAGGCAAGTTATTTTAATCTTTTAGTCTATTCTCCGAGGGGACCTGGTATCCACATGAAGATGAGAGGATGTCAGAGCGCCTGGCAGAGGCCAAGCAGTGGATGCTGCTGACATAGATGGCAGTACTTTTCGAAGTGTGATCCCCAGTCCAGGAGCCTCAGGGTCACCTGGGAACTGGTTAGAAATGAATATTGTCAGGCCTAGACCTCCTCCAACAGGAACTCTGTGGGTGGGCCTACTCATCTGTGTATTAACAAGCCCAAGGCCATCCTAGGGCACACCAGAGTTGGAGAACCACTGATAACCTCACTAACCATAAAACGTCAACTTAAAGGTACCTCACTTTTTATTTTTTTTAAGATGGAGTCTGGCACTGTTGCCCATGTGGCAGTGCAATGGCTCAATCTCGGCTTACTGCAAACTCCACCTTCCAGGTTCACACGATTCTCCTTTCTCAGCCTCCGAGTAGCTGGGATTACAGGTGCACACCACCACACCTGGCTAATTTTTTGTATTTTTAGCAGAGATGGGCTTTCACTGTGATGGCCAGACTAGTCTCGAACGTCTGACCTTGTGATCCACCCACTTCGGCCTCCCAAAGTGCTGGGATTAAAGGTGTAAGCCACCATGCCTGGCTTTTTTTTTCACCCTTAGAGACAGGGTTTCCCTGTGTTGCCCAGGCTGATCTTAAACACCTGGGCTCAAGGGAGGCTCCTGCCTCGGCCCCCCAAAGTGCTGGGATTATAGGCGTGAGCCACTGTGGCCGGTCACCCCACATTCTTTTAATTTAGATTTTCCCAAAATGTGATTAATTACCGCCCCCCCCTCCCCCCGGAAGTCTTGCCCTGTTGCCCATGCTGGAGTGCAGTGGTGCCATCTTGGTTCACTGCAAGCTCTGCCTCCTGGGTTCAGGCGATTCTCCTGCCTCGGCCTCCTGAGTAGCTGGAATTACAGGCTCCTGCCACTGCATCCAGCTAATTTTTGTGTTTTTAGTAGAGACAGGGTTTCACCATCTTCACCAGGCTGGTCTCACCTCCTGACCTCGTGATCCACCTGCCCCGGCCTTCCTAAGTGTGGGGATTACAGGTGTGAGCTACCGTGCCTGTCATGATTAGTCATTTTATTGGTGTAATTCTATTTTAAACAAAAGCTACTCAGACACATTAGATTTTAACATGAATTTACCTGTTCATGAGCTATTGGTGAGCAAAGCACTGTGATGGGAGAGATAGTTAAGACTGTGAGTAACAGATATCCTGAAGGAGGCCTCTTGGCAAGAGAACTCTTCCTCTTTGAAGGGAAAGGGAATATTGGAAGATTATTTGCAGTGTTTTGTGTGTATAATTTTTGGTACACAGTTTTTATGCATGCATCCCTAATTTAAAATTTTTTGGTAGAGGCAGTGTCTTGCTGTGTTCCCCAGGCTGGTCTCAAACTCCTGGCCTCAAGTGATCCGTCCTGCCCAAAATGTTGGAATTACAGGCATGAGCCACCATGCCTGGCTCCTCATTTTCTTCAGGTATATCTGATGTCATCTTCAGGAATTAGAGATGTGGGTGGATTTTGCTCTACTGGTGGACCAGATGGTCTCATGTTAGGGTTGATGCATCATTCTTTCTGACTGTGAAGGAGAATACTGAAGTGGGGTTTGGCTGTGACTCATTTACTTAAGGTTTGCAATTTATAATTGAGGTCCCTTATAAAATGTCTGTTCTGTGCAGAGACCTCTGCTAGGGTAGCAAGGGCACGGTGACCCTGTCACTGACAGATGAGAAGCATTGTCTGTAGTCCCTTTGTTGGCCGAGGGATGAGGCAGCCTTGGCCTTGTGCTGCTGTAGCCGTGTTTGGGCTGTATGGCTTTTCAGCAGCTGCATTGCTTTGCAGACAGGGCCGAGTTCATCAGCTGTTTCTTGTCGTGAGTATCTCCCACTTCCCTACCTCTGCTTTCTGGAGAAAGTACTAGGCAGGGATTATGCGGCTTCAAATCGTGCTTTATGATCTTGGGCAAATCATTTGCTTTAGACTCCTGTTTCTCCACGTGTGATTTGAGGATTGTAAGAGGGCTGCGTACCCAAATGGTTCCAGGTTTGCCAGCATTGTTGTGTGTCAGTGCCACTGTTGATCACAAACGTGGTGGGCTAGATGGCTCCCTTCCCGATGTAATATTAAATTTAAACAGTAAATTGGCCAGGTGCAGTGGCTTGTTCCTGTAATCACAGCACTTTGGGAGGCTGAGGCATGTGTATCACCTGAGATGAGGAGTTCGAGACCAGCCTGGCCAACATGGTGAAACCCCGTCTTTGCTAAAAATACAAAAATTAGCCCCATGTGGTGGTACATGTCTGTAGTCCCAGCTACTGTGGAGGCTGAGGCATGAGAATCACTTAAGCCCCGGAGGCGGAGGTTGCAGTGAGCTGAGATTGTGCAACCTGGGCAACATGGTGATACCCTGTCTCAAAAGAAAAAATAAATTAAAAAAAAAAAAAAAAACCGTTTAAACAGTAAATCAAGGGCAATGATTCCAAATCACTGGAGGTAGAAAAAAAGGTGTCACTAATAACCCTACCACCTCAGCATAATCACTGTTTTTATTTTGGATATCAACTTAACGGTGCTGGGCCAAGTTCCTAATGATTCTTTTTTTTGTTTAAACCACAGTTTCTTTGTTTCTCCCCACTCCCCCTCATCATCTAGTGAATGTATTGGCCATTTTAGCAACATTATCATAAATATGACTTTAAAGGTTACTTGCCATGCCTGTGGGTTGGTATGTAGTGTATTTAACTGTTCTACTAGTATTAGACAACTGATTGATTAGGAGGGCAAATGTTAACTTTTTCGAAAACTTGGCAGATGGTTGTGATGTGTTGAATTGCTGTTACATCTTTTAGATGGCTTTTTTTCTTTTTGCTTTGAAACTAGTGCTGCAGTGAACAGCTTCATGCACAGAATGCTTTTCATTTGAGCTATTTCCTTAGGATAAATTCTTAGCTGTGGGAAGCCTTACCAAAGGGTCTGAATAATTTCATGCTTTTGAAACACATTGCCCAGTTGCTTTCCAAGACAGCGCTAGTAATTTAATGTCATCAGTAATGTATATTGTTCCAGTTTCCCTGAGGATGCATCGTCATTGGATTTTGTTAATTTTTTAAAAAACTGCCTTAACTATTTCTGAATGACCTACCTTACTTACAACAAAACTTACATTTTTGTTTGGTTGCTGGTGAGGTTTCAGTGTATGTATATTTTACTTTTTTTGTCTTTAGGGTTGTCATTTCACAGATTCAGAAACTTCTAGTCAGAAGGGATTTAGAGGTTATCTATTTATTTCCTTTGTGTGCTTTGTTTTCATGTTCTTGCCCCTGTATCTGTTGCCAGACACTTCTTACCAACACTCCACTGTGTTTTTATCTTGCCTTCCTGCTTGGTTCAAAGAAACCAGAAGATCAGGTTGCCAGCCCTCAGCATAAGCACCATTTTTTATGATCCATCAATTTGCAATTTAATGCTGGTGGAGTTTCCCCTCCCTAAGCTGACTTTGGGCAAGGTGCCATTGGATTGCTTTGAGACCCATGGGCAATTACTCTTAAGCAGTCCTTACCTTGTTTTGAGCTTCTATGTGTAGTGGGGAAGTGTGCAGGCCCTGAGGAGTGCACTTTTCTGTATTGCAATTAGATAAGGCGTGAGAAATAGGAAAAGGTGGAGAGACTTTTAGGAATTATAGAATCCTACACTCTTAAGTTCAACTATTCAGAAGACCATATCTTGAATTTAAAAGCCTTACAGAATATGCTAGAATTTGATTGATTGCTGGTCTCTGACGTCTTTGGCCATATTTCAGCTCAGTTAAAACATACATATACATGAATTGTATGCCTACCAATATATGATTTTTTTTTTTTTTTTTGTAAACAGCCTTTCTCTAGGACTGTTTGGTAATGGCTTATCTGGTTGCATCTTGGCCATTGAATTTAGGGGTGCATGGAAATTAAGTTTTAGTTCAATGAGGCATGACTTTCAAAGTATATTAAATATGTATCTTGGCATCAGTTTTGGTAGGGGAGGTACTGCAAAGAAAGATGTCGCAGTATTTAGTAGGAGTTATGTTCTAATGCTCCCCGTCTTGTATTGAGAAGGCTTTTATGTAGAAAGCTGTTAAGAAACTGTATGGAAGCTTTCTTTGTATGACACGGTGATATTTAAGCACATAGGTTTAGTTTATCAAATGACGGTAAGTGCTATGGAGCATCTTGAAGGGCCTAGAGAAGAGTGTGTTTATTGGTGTTATGGGGGAAAGGCAGCTTCTCAGTGAATTTGAGGCAGGCCTTGAAGGACTGGGAGGATCTCTCCTATTTGTATAGCACTTTGGAATAGTGTGCCTTAGCTTACATACCAGCTTATCAGCTCACTCGATTTTGAAGAAACTCTGAAGTAGATTTGTGGTAATCCTGTTAAGTGGGAGATCTGGATGGGACCCACTGGTTTAAGTGACTTAACATAGAGCATCCAGTGCTAGTTTGCCAAGATGCAAACCCAAATTTTTGGATGATGAGGGCTAACTCTATTACCATATGCAAATCAGTGAGGAGAGCTGGCATTGGTAACAATGAAAGACTGCTCTAGACAGGTAATTTGGACTCCTGCTCCCAGCTGCCTCAGTAAACTGTGGCCATCCATGAAAAAAGGCTTGTTGCTGGAGCCTTCACCCTGCTGCTTACATTTCTGGGTGGAGGGTTCCATGCAGATTTGGTTTGTGGCTAGCTCTTTAATGCAGGTTTATTGTTGTTGCCTTATGCAGTGTCAAAAATCCAGGCACAGGGAAAGTTTATTTATAAGCGTTATGACTTAGTGGGTACCAAATAGGTCTATCACTGGGTAGGAAAATGATTTCTAGGTGGAAAATACAGATAGCCCCCAGTTTTTCACTGGAGTTGTCTATTGTTTGCAAGAGTTGGGAGGCACCAGGGTCAAATACTGAGGTTAACCTGCCAGCACACTCCAATCAGAATAGAAGCATGGTTAGAAGTCACTACAAGACTTGTTAATTTGTGCTAAATTAAGAATCTTAACCAATATACCCTTGTGTTGAAGCAAAAGCTAATACTAAGAATTATTGTCAGTTTTTATGCTGCTGCCATCCGGACTGTTATAAGGGATGGGAAGATGTCATGAAGTCCTCTTGGGGAGCTAGTGATGGTTTAGAACTCACAGAGCACTGTCAGGTAAGCTCTGCACCCTCACCTGCCAGGAGGTAGGTTGTGCAGATGGAGGAGCCAGGGCAGTTCAGAGTATGTCAGCGCCATTTCCGGGGTAAACCAGCTTGTAAGTAGAAGACGCCAAGACTTGAATTTAGATTTTCTGGCTCAAAAATCAAGCTAGCTTTTCAGGATAAAGATCAGGGTTTAGAGACCTGGCAGATGGCGGGGAAGTCTTGGGTGAGACTTTGTTCTATTGCTCCTATTTGCTTATTCTCCAGACCGTATATGTAGAATTTCCAGAACATATGCTATGGCTTTTGATGTTTTTCATCCAGTTGAGCTTTGATTTCTAACTTTTCTTCCTCCTGTTTCAGGCTTATCCAGTTTAACCCAACTTACGTGGCACAGTCAACCCTTTGTATCTGTGGGTTCTACATCTGTGAATTCAACCAACCATGTCAATTCAACCAACCAAAATACTAAAAAAAAATATATATATATATATATATATTTATATATATATATATTCTGAGACAGAGTCTCGCCTTATTGCCCAGGCTGGAATATAGTGGCATGATCTCAGCTCACTGCAGCCTCCACCTGCTGGGTTCAAGCAGTTCTCCTGCCTTGCCTCCCGAGTAGCTGGGACTACAGGTACATGCTAATTTTTTGTATTTTTAGTAGAGACGGGGTTTCACCATGCTGGCCAGGCTGGTTGGTCTCAAACTCCTGACCTTGTGGTCTGCCCACCTCAGCCTCCCAAAGTGCTGGGATTACAGGTGTGAGCCACCGCGCCTGGCCCGAAAATATATATTTTGTAAAACATTTCGTTGGCTGGGCGCGGTGGCTCACGCCTGTAATCCTAGCACTTTGGGAGGCTGAGGCAGGTGGATCACTTGAGGTCAGGAGTTTAAAACCAGCCTGGTCAACATGATGAAACTCCATCTTTAGTAAAAATACAAAAAATTAGCTGGGCGTGGTGGTGTGTACCTATAATCCCAGCTACTCGGGAGGCTGAGGCAGGAAAATTCCTTAAAATTAGGAGGTGGAGGTTGCAGTGAGCCGAGATTGCGCCATTGCACTCCAGCCTGGGCGACAGAGCAAGACTCTGTCTCCAAAAAAAAAAAAAAAAAAAAAAAAATTGTGTCTGTAGTGAACACTTGTCACTGTTTCCTAAATAATACAGCTATTTACCTAGGATTTACATTGTATTCGATATTTTAAGTAATCTAGAGATGATTTAAAGTTTATGAGTAGATGTGAGTAGGTTATATGCAAATACTACACCATTTTATATAAGGACTTGAGCATCCTTGGATTTTGGTTTCCATGGGGGAATCTGAACCAGTTCCTCACAGGTACTGAGAGACCCACCATATTCATTTCTTTGCTTTAATATGTATTTCTTTTCTTTATTTCATTTTTGATAACTTTAATATTATTAAAGGTTTACAAGTTCATTTCATTCAGGCTGGATCTTAACTGTCCTCTGGCCATGTTCAAGTCAATAACACATAGTTGTTATCATAGTTAAAGATGAGGGCATCTTTTCTTAAACCAAAGTAAATTCCAGCTAAATCAAATAAGTATAAAAAGTGCAGCCATGGCACATTAGAAGAAAAGTAAGAATGGCTTTTATGATGTTGGTATGTTCTAATCTTTACCTAAAGGCTAGCAGCATAGGAAGAAAATGCTTTCGTTTGTCCACATAAAGACTTAAAGTTCTATACAGCAAATAATTGATATTAAGCAAGGTTGAAAGACAAGTGGCAAGCTGAGCAAACTATGATAAAGGGTTAATATTTGTCTTATGCAAGGAAGCAGCACCAAAAGACAAAAATGATTGAACAACAGCAGAAGAATGGAGCTGGGAAACATACAGTGGACCAATAAATAAAAGATGTTTAACTAGAGGAAGAATTCAAATAATGCAAATAAAAATGAGGTCATTTTTTAATCCGTTAGATGGATAAGGATTAAAGAAAGGTCAACAAAACCCAATATTGACACTGGGTGGGAGAGCAGGCACCCTCCTAAACTCGCAATAATTGGTACAGCTTTTCTGCTGGGCAGTTTGGCAGCATGCACTGCAACTTAAAATATGCATACACTTTGACCTGGCAGTTTCACATCTAGGGATTCCTTTTAGAGATCTGTGTGGTGGGTTATTTGACACAGAGTCGTTAATTGTGCAAGATTAAATGAAACATAAATGCTCACTGGTATCAACAGTACTTAAACATCTATATACTTATGTGGTGGAATATGTCAAAGTACTTGTTAATAATCTATATTGACTTGGATGGTGTCCATGACACATGTTTGAATAACAAATTATAGAAAGGCAGGGTATGTAACGGAACCCTTGGTATTAAAATGTGTTTCCCACACTCTGGGCTTCTGTGCACATAAGTGAGAACCTGGAATGATGGTACCCTAAAATCACCAATGTGTTACTCATGCTTATCCTTGGATGATGGACTCAGGGTTATTTTAACTTTCCTTTATATTTCTATATATACATCTCTGTGCATGTGTATGAGTTCAAAGTGAGCATATATCATTTTTAAAATTGGAAACCTTAAGTGTGAATTTCCCAGAAGAGGCATGTACAGAATGCTGTGGGAATGTAGGTAGGGAGTACCTCTGAAGAGGAATGTACAGAATGCTGTGGTAGGTAGGGAGTTGGGAGCAAGGACCTAAGTAAGATACCCACCAAAGGCATCTCTGCTTCTTTGCATGCACTGAAATATATAGTGCAGAACCCTGTTGCAAAGGAAAGGAAAGCCTTGCCCATGCTTTCGAGGAGAGCCATGACCTTAAGTTAGCTTGAGTGGGTGGCTGTGATCAAATGAAATGGGTGGGGCTGACCCAGTTCTGTTTTTGTACCTGGTACAGCTGTACCCTTTTTGCATATATCTTGCTGGCTAAAGCAAGGTCATGCATGGGGTTGCTCTCTCTACCAGTTAGTTCCCCTTCTAGTACATTTTGTCCAAGGCATGATCTGTCTGTAACCTTGTTTCATTGGTGGTCGGGGAGAATTAGGTTGGGTCAGCCTAAATCCAATCCCATAAAACCAAAGACCTTGCTTAGTTAATTCAAATTGTCGTAGAAGATAGAAGGCTGCTGTTTTTTATATACTCCATTTTAAAGTTCTGGGTTTTTTCTTTCTTTTTCTTTTTTTTTTTTTTTTAAGACAGGGTCTTGCTCTGTCACTCAGGCTGGAGTATAGTAGCACAGTCTCAGCTCACTGCAGGTCCAACTTCATTCCTGGGGTTTCTACTTTGTCTTTTTCCATTCTCTATTTCTCAAGGTTGTGGACTGCATGCTTTTAAACTTTCTTCTCATGATTCCTTTCATTGCTTAATTCAGTAATATAGGTGGCATTTAGAAGCATTGACAAAATAATGAAATAAATAAGGTCAAGGCTGGGCCTCTTTGCAGATGACTTTTTTTTTTTTTTTCTTTTTTAAAAAAGCAGAACTGGTTCTTCCCAGGTAGAGGAAAGCAGAGCTGCTTTGCATTGCTGTAGGGTGTTGGAGGTCTGCTGCAGGTGGATCCTTCCCTAGGCTATAAGTAGAGTACCCTCTGTTCCCTCTTGCCAGTTTTTCTCCCTTGTTGCAGAGGGACTGCTGTGGCTGTGGAGCTGAGCAACAATTTTTCCTGCCTTCTTTATTTTTTAAATTTGTTTTTATTTTTTGAGACAGAGTCTCGCTGTTGCCCAGGCTGGAGTGCAGTGGTGCCATTTCAATTCATTGAAGCCTTCACCTCCTGGGTTCAAACAATTTTCTGCTTCAGCCTCCCCAGTAGCTGGAATTACAGGCACCCGCCACCATGCCCAGTTAATTTTTGTGTTTTCAGTATGGAATTTCACCATCCTTGCCAGGGTGATCTTGGACTCCTGACCCACCCACCTTGGCCTACCAAAGTGCTGGCATTACAGGCCTGAGCCACCGCTCCCGGCTATTCCTGCCTTCTTTAAAACAGCCCATGCTGTAGACACTAAGGACACCTTTTGTTATGTTCAGCTGACTGCTGGGCCCTGTCAGTGAGGTCTTTGAGTTTGATACTAACTGTGGCGAAGCATTCTGAAAATCCAGGATGTCATGACTTGACCATCACCCTCTAGACTGGAATGTTTTTAGTCATGTTTTCTTGGTTTGTTTGAAAATTTGAGGCTTAGGGAAGCTAAGAACAATAAAATCCTGTTTCACTTGTACAAGAGCTGGGACAAGTGGGAAAGAGGTCAGCAGGCCTTTCTTCTACTCTGTCACCTTAGGCTTCATCTTTGAAAGCTGGACTGCTTTGATAGTGCTGCGGCTTCAGTGGCTTCTCACACCGACTTGAATAAACTTGCAATGACATAAATGTGCCATGGTGTGCCATCATTGAAAAAGTACACTTACAGTCACTAAATTAAATGATCATGTAGCCTTAAACCACCTAGATTTCCAACTCAATTAAACCACTCATTATCTATTGGTAAGTGATCAATAAAGTGTGCGATTGTGGCTTACTTTGCAAGTGGGATTAATATCTACTGTTCATCTCAAGATAAATATCAGTAACATAACCTGGGGAAACGATTTTGTGCACACTTCCAGAGCAAGGGACAGAAGGACTAAAGTGTTAGAGGTTTGAAGTTTTACCTTTCTGAACTGATTGTGAAGTATTCTAAACATTTGTATGGCTTTGTCTTTATAGACTGAAATCGCCAAGAGATTGAATACGATTTGTGCACAAGTCATCCCATTTCTGTCTCAGGAAGTAAGTAAAACTGTTCAGCTGTTAAAGTGCAATTATGTTGCTTCTCTGTTTGCAAATTAGCTTGTTTTAAGATGTTAATTTTATCACAAGGAACAAGTGTGAAGAACATCTGTTACAGCTGAAGTGTGTAAACCCCCTGCTATTCTATCTAACACATCTGAGGGCACGCTGTAGAAATGGTGGCAATAGCTCAACCCCCAAATTAATTTTTTTTTCCTCTGGAAAACTGCAAAATGACTATCCAGTGTAAAGCTTTTGCTTTCTTTAAGTAGCATAAGCTTGAGAGCTGCTGATAATTCAGGTGTCCTTTGTATCTTTTAAATAGAAAGCTGTTCTCATACTGACTTTTAAAAATGATTCCATCAAGGTAGACTTTAGAATGGAAGCAGATATTTCTTTTTTACTTACGTATCAAAGCAGTTGTCTTAATGCTGTCCTTGAAGGGGTGGATGATAATGGTCCAAAATATATTAACTTACTGAGTCATAGGCATGTATGAGCTATTTTTTTTTTTTTTTTTTTTTTTTTTTTTTTTTT